>NC_057930.1:14848484-15151515 GCF_017639315.1 Drosophila ananassae
TATATTTCAATTAATAAAACGTAATCATTTTATTCAATTATATTCCGAGGTCTAAATGTTAGTTTTCTGTAGATAATAAGTTGTGACGTTGAACATAAAGGGAAAACTTTAATAAAATAATATTTAAATAAAAAGTTTTTATTTGGGGCGATATATCGATGAATCATATTTCCCCTGAGGAACTTCGATGTTTCCCCCACCTCTATCCGCTGCAATTGCATTTTGACACAAAAGAAGCTTAAACGTATAATATTGCAGCGATTAGGAGATTTTCTGGTTAACGGCGTCTATCCTGCAAGGAGTAATACTCTAAAAATGCGCCGACAACGTGGGTGTGACTGCCGTAGCCTGTAAACGTCATTTGTTGTCAGTTGAAGGGACGGAAAGGAACGGACGGACGGTGACTCGGGAGCCCAGTGAAAACGCCTACAGTAACGAAGCAACAACTGTGGCCTATAATCCGGCAACTGTGTTATCGTAAGAGGAAATTGAACTCTCTTTTTCTGCGTGGGTGCGGTGGGAAGATGTGTGGCATGGACGTGCGCCGGTTTTGCGAGGATTGGCGGATCTGGATTCGCCCGTTACTGATCGTCACATACGCCATCTTCGCAATAATAGTGGTGCCACTGCTCATTGTTAACTCCGTGAAGGATGGTTTCCAACGCAACGATCAGCTCATCCTCATCGGCGGATTGTTCGTTCTGTCGGCGGTGCCAGTGTCGATATGGCACATCATCCAACACGTCATCCATTTCACGAAACCCATTCTGCAGAAGCATATCATACGAATTCTGTGGATGGTGCCCATCTACGCCCTGAACGCGGTAAGTATGTCACATGAATCGGAGACCACAAGTCTCAAAATCAAAAATCGAAATCTAATACTCTCTGTTCGATGCAGTGGATCGGCCTCTTCTTTCCGAAGCACTCCATATACGTGGATTCGCTTCGCGAATGCTATGAGGCGTATGTTATCTACAACTTCATGGTGTACCTGCTCAACTACTTGAATCTCAACATGGATTTGGAGGCCACCATGGAGTACAAGCCGCAAGTGCCGCACTTCTTTCCGCTCTGCTGCATGCGACCTTGGATAATGGGGCGCGAGTTCATCCACAATTGCAAGCACGGCATCCTCCAGTACACGGTTGTGCGGCCAATAACCACCTTCATCTCAGTGTGAGTTTTCCGCGGGAACCGATTCTTATGGCGCATCTATTTCAATCTTATCTCTTAGAATATGTGAGCTGTGCGGCGTGTACGGGGAGGGAGAGTTTGCTGGTAACGTGGCGTTTCCATACATCGTAGTCGTCAATAATATCTCCCAGTTCGTGGCCATGTACTGCCTGGTGCTATTCTACCGTGCCAACAAGGAGGACCTAAAGCCCATGAAACCCATCCCAAAGTTTTTGTGCATCAAGGCTGTGGTGTTCTTCTCTTTCTTGTAAGTGATGGCTTCTCGTAGATGTACTATTACTTATTTTGTCCCGCATTTACAGTCAAGGAGTGCTTCTGAACGTGCTGGTGTATTATAACATAATTAAGGACATATTTGGATCGGATGTAGGAGACACAAATTTGGCATCGCTGCTACAGGTCAGTCTAAAAAGTATTTAAAATAAAGCATGTAAACGAAGATTTGTAACTCTTTAAATACCTTTTTTGACTTTAACACCAATGCGCGAATAAAACAAAACTTTCTCTTTGCCAAGTTGCCAAAAATAAACATGCTCTTGAAAATAACATACATGTATAAAGTGAAAGTGGCCTTTAAAAGGGTGACCACTGTCTTAATATTTATTAAACTAATTCTTATCTCTTATCAGAACTTTCTCATCTGCATCGAGATGTTTATTGCTGCCGTGGCGCACATCTACAGCTTCCCGCACCACCCCTTCCACATCAATTCGCCACAGTACTGGAACAATCCGAATCACAGCTGGTGCCGCGCATTCCTCTCCATGATGGACATCTCGGATATGCAGGAGGATGTCACCGAACATCTGGGCGTTGTGGGTAGTACGTTGAGTCGCCGCTTCCAGGGCCGCAGCACATACCAGCCACTGGCCCGCAGTCCGCGACGGTCGAGCAGCGAATCGGAGTATCTGATCGGCAAGCGCCAAGATCAGCAGCAGCAGCAGTCGGGCAACTCGTCGCAATCAGGTAACATGTATGGCGCCACCTCGAGCCGGCTGATCGTGCCCGTGTATGAGGGCAAGCTAAGCACCCTACCCGAAAACAATCATCCTTCTCACACCCAATCTCGATTTCCCCAAGCAGGCATAGCCGACGATAGCAACAGTAGCAATAGCAACCACTACCAACAACAACAACTACATGCGACGGGCTCACAGCCGTCGACGCGTCAGCGCGATACGCTGCACCTGCGTGAGCGTGAGAGAGAAACGGGGGCGGGAGGCGGCAACTTCCTGCGTCTGGCGCCCGGGGCAACTGCAGCGGCGCCCATTCCTGAATCCAACGACGACTATGCCCTACTGTTGGGGACGGGGGCGGGCAGGTGACACCGCTACCAACAGTATCACTACCAGCCCCAGAACCATCACCATCAAAACCTGCACATCGACGACGCCTTCGAGGATGAGGACGGCGTTAATGTTTCATCGCTTAGCGCCTCCCTCTCTGTATCGTTTGGCATGTCGAGTAGCCTAAAGTTTAGCGCCACTGGCAGCAACCAGACGGCATCCGAGTGGTCCAACTCAACGGGCGGGGATGAAGACGATGACGAGGATGACGACGATGACGGAGACGGGGACGGGGACGATGATGATGGGGGAGATCAGCCTGTTGTTGCAGTTGCCACAACGACGCGGCGTCGCCGCGATCGTGAATACATCACCTAGACTCCAGACTAGACCTTAATCTCTTTACTTACATGCTACACTTATTATTTTGCTCGTATCTTGATTTGTAATAGTATAAAAATACTCATGAAACGAACCCTTTTTTCTACCGGCCCCATCAGATGGGGTCTTTAAAATCGTGGCCTTAGTTTTGAACGCAAAAGGAACTAATACTTTTCCATCGGCACAATTGTAATTGCTTTTTTTGTTCGTAGAACGCGCACTCAATTAGATCCATTCATTAAACTTAATCCAAAGAATCATCATATGTGCGAAATGGGGGTTAGATGTTTTGTAAGTAAATTTTATACGCTAGTTTTGTAGGCGGTCGGCGGAATTTTGTCCCGAAACGTAATTTATATCCTTTATATCCCCGCATAGCTAGGACCTCCTCGAAATTTTGTGTGGCGATGTAGTTAATTGGAGCCGCGCCTGAACCGATTGTGAATTTTGTGACTGCCGCCGGTCATAAAAGGGCGTGACTTGTATTTAAATATAAATCTTATTGTAATACTAATATACAACGTAATAATATAATATTGAAAAATATTTTAAACTGCCTTTTATGTTTTTATTTATCATTTAAATTAATTAAAATCACTTTATACAGCACGCATTTTCATGATAATGCAGATTTTTAGTTTAAGCTTTCACATTTAATATATTAATTCTTATCGTTTCGATTCTCCCCAATCTCAGACTTGATAAGAGGGAAATCTGACGAATCATTGACCCCTCCTTACATTCCGTCTGTATGTCTGATGAGGGACCTTTACTGATAAGATTATCAGTTTATCTAATGCTTTTCCCCACTCACGAGAATCTAGAAAAGATAGATCGCATTTAATATTTTTTATAATTAACATTTATTGAATCATTTGTTTAGCACTTCGATTTCCATGTCTTTTTCATAATACTTGCATTTTAAGTTTAAACGAAGATACAAAACGAAACAAACATTAAATTAAAATTGACGGACAGAAAATGGACAGAGATGCCTGACAGAGAAGTGAGGACAGACACAGATATGAAACGAAGTACATTTAAAGGCATACACGGAATTCACGTTACGAACATAAATCAAATTGAATACTAAACGCTGATAATAGAAGAAAACAAGTAAACCAAATATCAATCAACATCAATTAAAAACAAATTCAGTCCAGTGATTGCTTCTCGTGCTGCGTGTGCATAATTGTAACGAATCCCAGTAAATTTCGACGCGTAATGGAGTGCTCCTCCTGAAATAGAAGGCACACCGATTGCTTTCTATATGCTATAATGCTATATGCTATATATATACACGCAGCTACTGCTCCGATCAATTGTTGTAGTTCTGCCTGCCACCCAGCTCGAGTAGATATCGATCCGGATGGTCCATCCAGTCGGCGGCCGTGAGCTTCACCGTTCGTTGTCGTTCGGCCTCCTTGATCTGCCACTTCTTGATGTCCAATTGCACTTCGCGTGATGTCTTGTCGCCGCAGCCCCATACCTATGGAGGAGAGATCAGATAAAGGAGAGCAATGTGTAGTTCTTGTTGTTGGTAGTAGAGTGTTGTTGTGAGTGGTGGAGGAGAATCGTAGACTTAGTTGAAATGCATCGTACGAACACACCTGGGCCATTAGAAGGAACAGGTGTGTGGTTTTTAACCGCTTAGACTGGAGAATAATGACGTTTGTGTGCAATATACGTCTATAAATTTTACACCATATACCATATATGCATATACACATATATACTATATACTCTGTTAAATAAGGCTATTGTACATGAATATAATTAAAGTGACAAAAAAATATACAAATATATATGAAAAAAGGTGTTTTTGGCATTCCTGGTGAAAAGTACGTCGAGAATACTAACATGATAATTTGAAATGATTGAAGTTAAAATTTATACCTCTATCGACATTAGTCCTGCAGCCAGGCCCTTGCAGTCAACGTTCTCAAAGTGCTCGTCGACCGCTATGATGGGCTTGCGGGGATCGGCGCCGGCACGCAATCCCTTCGGATAGCCGCGTATGCTCGTGTTCAGATACAGAATATTGGGCTTCTTCTCCAGTATCACAAACCTTTAACAAACACAATTAGTAATTACTGGGCCGGTTACTAAACGAGCGCAACCCACTTAGGCAGCAGCTGAATGACGCAGCTTCCCTCCCCGCCCACAAACAGGTGCGTCTCCTTCCATTCACTGGGCGCAGCGATGCAGTACGTCTGCTCGTCCTTGGTGTGCAGCAGTACGAGTGTTGGTCCCCGGTAGCCAAGAACGTGATGCAGGAATCGATTGGCACCTACTCCGTGCTCGTTGGAATCGTACAGCAGCGTCCAGTGCGATGGCATCATCGAGAGCTTCTCCTTAAAGATCTGCACGACTGTGGATGCTGTGCTATTGTTATTGCTTTTGCTTGCCGGCGATGGTGCTACTGTCTGCGGCTTGGAGTAGAGTGGCGGCAGAGCTCCAGCTAGGAGCCATGCCTGTGAGAGTGGCATCAGGGAATCCAAGAAAGCTGCACCACCACTGTGATCTGTGGTGTCCGTGAAGGGATTGCGTTGCTCGAGCACCGGGGTCTGCAGCTCGATGCCGCATGACTGGGTCTGCTGCTCTAGACCGCGATAAGCGGTGGACAACGTGTGCACGCAGTACTTGTGTACCAGCAGCACAAGTCGGATGAGGTTCTGCTCGAACCAGCGACACACATAGCCCAGACTCAGGCTGTCGTGACAAAGAAATATCGACTTGGTTACCGAGCCGAAGGTGCGGTTGATGGCCTGGCAGAGAACAGCGTTGCCCGAGTGCTGCATGGCAATGGTGTAGCATATGTGTAGTAGACGGGTGACGCCCGTTTTGTCGATAAAGTCGGGATTGTCGTCTTGCGAATACATCTTTATGTAGCACTCCAACGTCTTTGCATCGTCCATGATGCCGAGAAAGCGTTCACATTGCTGTCGGAAGGCCACGGCACCCAGATGCTTGGTGGTGGCCTTGGAGTTCGTATGCATCAGCCTGAACAACCGCTGGCCCAGATCCGCGTACTGCGGAAAGACTTGTGACTGAAGAGGGGTGATTTTTATGAGTGGGCACGAACTGATAACATAGCCAATTACTCACCACAAAGACGTCTGACACTATACCATTAACGCCGAACTTGGCTGACGACTGCTCCCTGAGAATCTCCGCCAGCTTCTCCACTGGCACCAACTGGGTAAGGTATTTCTCGGTAACATCCGCCCCGGATGCGGACCTGGTCATAGAGCCCTGGACCTGCTGCACCATTAGGCTGTTGTTGCTACCGCCTACGTCAGAGCTGGCGCCACTTGAAGCGGAGTTTATGCTTCCTTTGTGCTGGTTCTGGACCTGTAGCTTGGCCTTGTGCTTCCCCCCCTCCAGGGGCGGCTCGCTGGCGTCCGACTCCCCTTTTGAACTGGTGTTGCCCATTTTCGTACTGCTTCACCGATCGAATCCAACTTCGACGCAATTAATTTGGCAGCGATTACCACTACAGGGCATAAAAAAGACCAAACGCAGGTTTGCACTGAAATCGAATTCGCAGGCGACAAATCGGGCAACAGGTGCAGGAATGGTTTTTTGCCAAAAAACAACTGCGTCGCGGTAGCTAAACCTGTTATGAAACACACAAACACAGTGCTAACAAATCAGGTAAATAAATTTACATAATTAAACGCAAATTAAGCTTCGATACAAGAAAAGAAAAACGAAACGAAAACAAACCAAACAAAAGCCAGCGGTCTATCGATAAAGATAACAGCGTTTTGATACGTTGCACAGCACTGTTCGCGCATATGCGATAAGATAATCAAAATATTTATATTTTGGCCATTGTTTATTATTCTATTACTTTTTATATTAACTCTTATGAGTTAATGCAAAGGCTTTTATTCCTTAAACCGATTTCAATACCTATTTAACATACAAGATCGTTGCAACATTGTGTGTTGATGAAATCCTGGCTGCATAAACTTAAAAACAACTTTTTCAAAAGGTAAACAAAGTATCCCTTGAAATGGTTGGGCCAGCGGGTAGTCTTCCAAACAACGGACATTCTGACGAAGATGAGGATGTACGATCGGCGCCCACATCCATGCTGGTGCTGGACGCCAAGCGAAAAAGCGCCTTCTTGCCGTACCGTCCACAATCCACAGTCCTCACGAATCTACAGCGCGGCAACACCGAGGCTACCTTTTGTCCTGTCGAGGTTTCGCTATCCTTCCATGAACGAGCCGGCCAAGGAGAGATCACGGAGGAGCAGGTGACTGCGGAAAGGGCCCGGCATGCTGACATTGACCACAAGGACGACCATGGCTTCACCGCCCTCCATTGGGCTGCATCTTATGGACAATTGGTATCAGTGCAGCTGCTGGTTTCAGCTGGCGCCAACGTTAATATCATGGCTCCGGATCTGGTCAGTCCTCTCCTCTTGGCAGCCGCCGGTGGGCACAATGAGATTGTTCGCTTTCTGTTGGATCACGGAGCGGATTCGACACACATGGATATAATGGGGAACACGGCGCTTATGTACGCAGCTGCTGGTAATCACCCCCATACCTGCAATGAGCTATTGGCCAGGGATTTGGATCTGAGTGCCTCCAACGAAAACGGGGAGACTGCCTACTCTTTGGCGGTGCAGAATGGCGCTCACCTGGCCCAAGCACTGTTGGAGCAATACATGACGGGTATTATTACGGCGGGTATTAGTTTATAACTAAAACTCGAAGCTACTTTACCCACTCTAATTCAGAAACTTCATTGTTAATGTATACATTTTTTAGTCATAATAATAAATTTGCAATTAAATGTCAACGAGATCTTTACGTATTCGTAAAGATTCATATATTTCTTAATTATTCTAAAACTCAAACATTTTATTCTTGCTCTTGCGCGTCTGTTGCTCCTTGCTTAGACTACGTTCCTGGGCCTGTAACGTGGCCAGTTCCTGCTTTTGATTGTGCATTTGTGCTTGGAGGCGTTTCTGAAGCTGTACGTCGCCGGTGTTGCGATCCAGAGATTGTTGCACCTTTGCGATATCCCTCTGCTTTCTTCGGATATCATCAGCTATACGGACCGTCTCCACATTAAGAGTCTTCGTTGAGTGCTGCTGTAGATCATTTGCCTTGGCCTTTTTCGCTTCCGGTTCTGCCTGTTGCTTGTTATCACTGCCTAGCACGCTGCTGTTGAGGAAACTGAACACGTCCGTTCGCTGAGATTCCCGGACGTAGGCTTTTTCATTCGCCTTTTTTTGGCGGCGTTGCGCCCGTTGAAGTTTTCTTTCCACGCTGAAGTAATCCTTGTCGCCGTTTGCTGCTTCTCTTAGCTCCATGCAAGCATCCAAGGAACGACCTTTTGGTAGAATCTGCGCACTTACAGGTGTGACAATGCCTCTGCCATCTGACCCGAGTCCTGTTCCGTGTATGTAGCCCATCTTCTCCATCAGCTTTGAGCCTATGCCCTGAAGAAACAGAATATAAAAAAAAGAAGGGTTTATGGTACATCTTGAACTCTTACTCGTGTGTACTCCTCCCAGGCTCCCAATTTTTCTGTCGGCTTGAATGTAAACAGACTTAGTTCCACCATACGAGCCCTTCTGGCAGCTTCCAAGTCATCCATATCAGATTCTTCTTCATCGCTGCTTCCATCATTCACACTGGAGCTGTCTTCACTAGTGAGCTCGTCTTCCTGGTCAGTGGTCAGGGGAAACAGCTCCTCGAACTTGAAGTCACGCTCCCTTTCTTTGTGATCCTGTCCATCCAAACGCACCCGGCAAACCTGCTCCACAAAATTAACGCATAGAACCCGGCCTCTATGCCACAGTCGATCTGGTAGCTGGGCTAGCACGGGACAACTGCGGGATAATTTGTGAAAATCGGGCGGGTTGTACTTTCGGATGGAGCTTCCGGTGACAAGGGCGCCGTGGGAATAGCGACACCGCGCTTCATCGAACCGGCACTCCCCCTCGAGGTAGTAAGAGCAAGGCAACATTTCGCGATGCGTGGGATTGGTAAAGAGTACCCGCAATCGAGCGTCCAAGGCGCCATCACCGTTGATTATAACCTCGTCGTCCACACCGCAGATAAGAGCGTTGTGGTAGCTTATGGCGCCCCAACTATGTTCATGTGGGGCGGAGCACTTCTCCCCCACCATCGAAGAATACTTGGTCCGCAGATCAGCCAACTGTTGAACCTCGTTTTCATTAGATTTGGAGGCTCCCGTTGCCTCCATATCGTTGAGTTCGCTTTTAAGCCGCTCCAGCTCATTGTCCAAGTTGTCTGCATTTTGGGAGTCATCGTCGGTGGCTGCGTCATCCTCTGTTCCTCCTCGGGTTAGGGATAGAAGCTCCTGTAGGTTTTCTTTTAAGGCCAGAAGTTCCTGGCGCTGATGCTCATCGGTGGCATTTTCCAACGCCTGCTCCACGACGAGCAACTGTTTGGTGCAAGGAATCTCGTAAAGGAAGTTTGGATAAGATAAGAATCACCTTCGCTCACTTGTGCTTCGTATTCATCCATTATAAGTAACCAGATTCATGGCGCGTCTTCGAAGCCTGTTGTTTTCGGTTTAAAAAAAATACATTTTTAGTTTGTACAGCAGAGGTTATCCTTTTAGTATGTTATCAGATTATCGATAAACTACAATGATTTTTTTTATTCACATTATATGATTATTCTTAAGATAAAGAAAAGTATTATTAAAATATAATAGAATCTTTAAAAGCTATTTAAATTAATTTATAGTTGTGAAGCTATATATTTAACGTTAATTGTCTTTAAAAACTATCTGGTAGCTCTACCAGCTGATTGCGAGGAGCTTTTCCAACACTGGCTAACCGGCAAACGTGCAGGGCCCATCTGTTATGATTTTGTGGTTACATATTACATCCTAAACCGGAATGCTTTCTTCTTTCAATTACACGCAAAGGAGCTTAGTTCCGCTTTTCCTTCGCTTCACCAGCAAGATTGCCGTTGATGTGGAGCCGGCTGTGTTGTCGGGTCTGGAGCAGGCCACTATTAAGCCCAGGAAACACCCAGGAGTGGTTAAACCCAATCATGTCGAGCTTCCCAAACAGTTGAGTGAGACCCTGAAGCGCATCGTAGGCGACTATCCAGCTAAGAAGATCTACCGCGATGGACAGCAGTTAAACTCTTATATTCGATCACGCCACCCGCCACCAACGCAGGAGGAGATTGAGGACAAGAAACGCATTATCGTCGAACAGGTTAACGCTAAGATGCCGCTGGATCGCCTCTCCATGCTGGACGAGGAAGAGGCGGCTCGCTGGAATCGTAAACGGGAAGCTGAGATCAACCGGCGATTGGGTCAGCGTGTTTACTCTTGGAAGAGTATTGAGTACGGGGCTTACGAGGCCATTGTGTATGCAGTAGCTCGAGGGGCACAGGAGTATGCCGTAATGAAGCGTGTGCTTACGGAGCTAGCCCAGAGGGATGAGAACTTTAGACCCCGTAGTTTCTTTGACTTTGGATCCGGCATCGGTACTGGGATGTGGGTGGCCAGCGAACTGTGGCGCGATCAAATATTCGAGTATTATAATGTGGACAAATCTCGCGAAATGAATGAGATCTCTGAGCTAATCCTGAGGGATGGCCACGAGAACAAACAGATGTCCCTACGTAATGTCTACTACAGACAATTCCTGCCCGCCATCGAAACCCAGTATGATCTTGTAATCATATCGCATACGCTCTTTGAATTGGTGAACCAAGAGCAGCGGGAAGAGGTGCTGCGCAATCTGTGGCGGAAATGCGATGGCTATTTGGTCATTGCAGAGGAAGGAACTCGCC
Source organism: Drosophila ananassae (assembly GCF_017639315.1). Taxonomy (NCBI): domain Eukaryota; kingdom Metazoa; phylum Arthropoda; class Insecta; order Diptera; family Drosophilidae; genus Drosophila; species Drosophila ananassae. The sequence continues at coordinate 14,859,157 of NC_057930.1, forward strand.
GAGGCAGCGAGTTGGTCAATGAGGCGAGACTATTTCTGCTGAATCAGGAGCAAGAAGGTCACACAGTTGCACCAGTAGGTTAATAATAATATTAAAAATATAAAAAGTAACACTTTTGAAACAATTCCTAGTGTCCGCATGATGTGAGCTGTCCACGCCTTAAAGATTTAACTGATCGGACGCCCTGCAATTTCCCCATAACTTTTGCCCCTCTGCGCTTGGGTAGCGACCATCTGGGAGACCGCCACACATCCCTTTATAGCTACGCCATTCTGAAAAAGGGTCCACCATCGGACACATCTCGTTCTTGGCCGCGGATTGTTCGGCCTACACTGGTGCGATCAAAGCATGCAATCTGCAGAGTTTGTACGGAGAAGGGTAATCTTCAGGAGGTCATATTCACCAAGTCAAAGCACGGAAAGTGAGTAGAGTCTTAAAGTTTAAGGAAGTTTATTTTAATTATTGCCTTGTTCCCAGGTCTGCCTACAGTTGCGCGAGAGTCAGCCGTTGGGGCGATCGCCTGCCCATGTCGCTGGGACAGCCGGCACAGAAACACGACTCCACAGAATCCCCGACCACGGAAGAGTCAAGCATGGCGTAGCCTGTTGTATCACTATGTTATGCATTAAGTTACACCCTGCCCCTGCCCGAGTCTAATTGATAGTAAAAACTGGCATCCAATTAGTCGATTTAATTATGTGCAAACAAATCGTTGCGGGCGGAGCTGAAATTAATTAAATAGTTGCATTTAAATTAACCATACAAACCAAATGGCGGAGCATCATGCTCATTGATAGTAAATTTCGATGAACGGCCCGGCCAACACACCCTCACCTAGATTTAATGTATGGCAGAACAAAAGAGGGGATGGGTTAGCCCCGGCGTTTGGGATCAGCTAGTTATATAACGCCCGTCACCTGTACATAGGAGTTGCTCTTCGCCAATGGTCAGCGCTGTCAGCACGCCCAGTGTGTTAATGTGTCGTTATGTGGAAGGAGATTCGAGGAGGACTTTGGTGACCACGGAGGTGTGCCATCGCATTTCGCAGCCATTTCAGCTCCTAACTCGAAATGTTTTCTTAATTGTAAAATACTCTAATTAAAACTTGTTATTTATTTCATAATAAATATATGATTTAAAATATTAAAGTAGACAACTTGCATTCAAAGTTTAATTTATGGTAGCCGTCTGGGCAGACGTTTCCTTTTAGAGGCCAATCCCATTTCGACTGACATTTGGCAATGTGTGCTGGGAAGTATTAATGCAGGACGCGCCCTTTTAACGACTGCGGATCATCCCTGCTGCTCTATCCTGGGTTCTGCTTGACAAAAAGGGCATATCGTGTTGGAAAAAGGGCAACTTGTGGGGCGCGAAAAGTGGCACTCCGCACGGGAGAGAGTGGGTGTGGTACTACTCTAGACTTGGTTTATAAAAATGGTTGTATGGTTTTAAGGATTGGCTGTGGAAATAGGTGTGTCACAGTGCTGGCCGTATGTACATAATGATATAAAAAAACAGGCGAAGGACCTGGTATCGTCTGCGTAGTTTCCTTAGGGATTTAAAATAAAAAGAAAGGTTTGCACTTTCAAATTGGATATTATATAATGAACCTCCATTAATAAATTTTTAAAAGGAGTGCAGTTTTTACAATGGTATATGGTTTTTAATGATTTCTTATGAAGCTTTTTAACTTGCAACTTAAACGACCAACGATCATCCTTTATGTCTGAAACTTTGATGCAAAAACTTTTCTAAATTAAAAAGTATAAAGATGTCTGTTCCCTCAAATTTATTTATTTCATAAATTACTTAAATACATTATATTTTAAAACTGGGTTAAATGGCAGACTCTCCCCAGTTTATTTTCCAAAAGCACACTGCATTTGGGACTGAAATTTAATTAGGAAATGCATTTGCCAAGTCATTAACCCATTTATGGGTGCGTATTAAACTGAAATAGCAGGATATATGACAGGATCCCTCCATGTGCTGGGTGTTTGCCCAATGATATATGGTCCGGCTATGTACCAATCCGCTGTTCTGACCGAGCACACGTCATGGCGACTGTGGCGACCCTGGGGCCATGGCATCGCCGCTCTCCATCCTCTATCTAGTCTATGTAATCATTCCAGGTGGATACTAGGTGGGGTCGCTAGTCGTTCGTTAAAAGGCGCGTTTGCTTATGGTGTCAGCTGTCGCTCCGCTTCCATTTGGCTATTTGTATTAGTAAGGTGCGTCCCACAACAGTCAACAACAAAAACAATTTTAAACGGTGGCGTTTAGAAAGCATGCGCCGCTGTTGCAAGTGGTGCTAGTGCGAGTGCTAGTGCTAGTGACCCACCCACCCATTCAGACAGTCGGCCAGTCATCCAACCCCAACCGAGGCACTCAGCCAACCAGGCAGCCGGCATTGTGAGCTCTTCCTTTTGTTGCGGGTCTCTAATTCTAATATGCTTTCACATACAAATAGACAGATTGTTAGACTACCGCCCGTACGGGTCCGGGTTGATCAGAAGTGGCTACCTACAAGCTGTCCCGAGTTTTGGCCATCAGTTCGAGTCCGAGCGTGGTCAGGAAAAGTTGCGGTTACGGTAATACCCAAAATATTTAGTGCTAGTGAAGCATAGATTCTGGATTTAAGTGAATCCTTTCAAGCGGCATATTTCATTCGCGCCTGTATCTTGCTGAACCGTTACCGATATGGCACAGAATCCGGTTGAGCAAAATTTCAGGTGTGTGAGAAATTTGTTAAGCAATCTTCAAAAGATAGTTTGGAATACAATCGAGATCTTTGAGTCCTGGTATGAAAATTTCAAAGATTATTCTTTAATGAAAGGTTTGACAAGAAATGGGTGAGTATTGTAAAGGTTTTCATTGAAACTTTTTATAAAGATCGGAGTAAAGACATTGGAAAGGAACCAAGAAACTTTCGCCAGGAAGAAACTCTTGGTCTTGGTTTAAAAAAAATGGAATGGAAAACAACAATTTTTATTATTTGCCATGACAAGTAAACACTTCCAAAGTCACACCATTATTCATCATAAAAGAATCGTAAAATCTGTGGAAATAAACCACTTCCGATCTGCCAGAGATTCTGACAGAGATCAAGCTTTTATTGCCCAAAGCACACGCGTCAACCGTCGATTATCAGCGGGAGCCATTCGCTCTCGAGATTCATTGCACCCAATCTGGACAAGTCGCCCACGACAATGCCTCAGCCATATCACAAAGAAAGTAGCTTTCATGAAGCCGCAAATATTTGGACTTTGCTTGTTTAGAACACAACCAATAACAGCCACCACGACATGGCCATGGCACCTGATAAGTCCAGACCGAGGAAATCTATAAACTGATCGGTTGATCGTGAGGTGGGCAGAATGATATTCGCAAATATTAGAACGAAGTGCGCGATGTGATTAGCTACAACGAGGAACTGGAACCATTGCCTTGATTTAGTCTAAGGAGAGATGCGTTCCCATGCGCCTTATTTACGATTTCCTATAGCTTTTATATGGTGCGAATGATCGTATATTGTAATCTTATCTTTCGCAAGGGTGTTCGCCTGTAGTTGTGGTCAATATTTAAACTTATCAAACACTTATGTAAATGCTTATTTATACGAGTAGTATTTTTGACTTATCCGGAAGATTGGACGGCACTCCTTCAGTGTGTTCTAATCCCCGGAGCCCACTCAGACCAAAGTTCAATCTCACTCGGAGGCTTAACAGTAGCAGCTCACTCGAGAACGAAACCGTGACGTATTTTAAGATTTTATTTCTCTCCATTATTAGCTTGGGAACATATAGCACTTCACTATGTCAATCGGCTTTTGTTTAGCTCGACTCGAGAAGGGTCAAAGTCCAGCTAGAGGATTGAATCATAGTGACGGTCGGGGATCGTTGTATGAAGCAATTATTACGATAATAACTAAATAAGCACTTATCAATGATATATTCTACACTGAGGGAAGTCGAGAAGTGGAACACAGATGCGGTCATCATAGAAAAGCTATAAGTTTTGATTGTTAAATACAGAATTAGGTCATTAAAGATAGAATATTTTTCGGGAAAATCATAGTAAATTTCTTTATAAAGCTTCTGAATCTATAAAGAAAGCAAACACCATCAACATTTGATGACAAACTTGGATGAGATACTTTTGGCAAGTGTCGATTAGATTCTAACAGATTCTTTTGTTTCTTCTCATTATCAAAACAAATATTTTGAAACTCCCATTGAGTCCAATAAAATCTGGATCTGGATAAGGGGCTCCAAGGTTAAAGTACCTTTACCTATTGTGAATGCTAATGAATTGCAAGGGTCCAAAGAACGTCGGAATCAGGAAGCTAATCAGCGGAATCATTCTGATTCACGAGCGCAGGCACAAAGAACCTTATAGACGCCTCTGTGTGGGTGGGAACACATTGTATAAATTACATATGGCATAATAAACCGCCGTGATAATGGCGAGCAGGGATAGAACTGGCCATTGTCTCACGGCAAGTAACAAAAAAGCTAAGTGAAGAAATCGTCGGCAACGTTGAGCAAACTTTTTATTACGTATTACGTATACGCCTATTATGGAGCGCCGAAGAAATTCGATATGTGGACTTGAGACCCGATACCGGGAGTCTACACTCTAAGAAAACTGAAATTCTATGAAGATAGAACATAAATTTAAATACAGAAACCATTTACGAGAATCTCAAAGGGGTATTGTTTTAAAGAATACGAAAGGACTTAAGAATCCTGAACATACTTAGGATCTTCCTATAGAATGTGATTTAATTTTAAGAAACCTAAGTATATTGGGAGTGAAACTAAAATAGTAATAGTAATAGTTATTATTAATGATAATATGTTTCTTAATTAGATATATCTTTCTCTCCCGACCTCCTTCATAAGGTACAGGTTTATATAATAATCTAAGGATCTCCTATATTCAGAACCGTTTATATTTCGAGTGTATCTGATCCAATTCCCGCTCCGTCGTCAAGCGAATCGATCGGAGATCTCGTACTGCCAAAAACTCAATCAGTTGCCACAGGTGAGTAGTATCTGTGTGCGCATGCAAGCTACCTGTGTATAGGAGCGTGAGTGGTTCTTATCAACGAAGGAAAACGACAATATAACAACGCCAAAACATTAATAACCAATGCGAAATAAAAGCCAACAGAGGCGAGCAACTGATCGTCGGGTTAGAGGTGTTAATTCAGCCGATTTTCAGTCAAGACTTTTATTCGGGAGTTTTTCAACGATCTTTAACCCCAAGATTTGTTTAGCACTAACTTTATTTTTAATAACATTTTTAGATACTATTTTCTAGGGTAATATACCACATAAAGGTGCAATCTTATGATATCTTAAATCTCTCAAAGAACGTGTTTCCCAAATGATGGATTGTATATCCCTAGGAGGTATTTGATTTTGCGACCTTGTTTTTGTTTATAATATTATTTAATTAATTTCTTATTTTAATTGTTAACATTCCCTTTTCCCCATCATCACTGAGCCCCTACGATAAAGCCTGTATTCAACTCACACACCCACAAGACGTTCGCTCAGATATTTACAGCCGATCGTGTTCTTTGTGAGCGTGTCGTCAGCGATGAAGCCAGCAGCTCTCCGAGTTTTGGGGAACGGGAATTACCATTGCCATATAGCCACAACCAGCGCGGCAGCTAGCTGGGATCACAGTTTGCTTTTCTGACCGTCCAGTCGCGCACGTCGCCTCGAAGACGCCTGATATTCGGTTGCGGGGATCGCCAGTTAAACGGTTTCAAAATAGTGCGAAGAAATTCGATTTCTTCTATAAAAAATCCTTGCAAGAGTGCTAATATCCTGACTCAAATCGAGGGTAAGGATCCCAAAGAAGTGATTGATTTCCACAGCTAAAGAAAAAGAAATCAAAATTTTTTATAAATTATTTCAACTAAAATTTAAGTGATTTGAGAGTTAAGAGTTTGAATAAAAATTTATGTAACACCTGGATAATAAAAGACTAAGAAGTTTTACATCAAATAAAGTGTAACATAGTTTCACAAATATTGTGAAAAATAAAACTTTAACAAAAGACTCATAAAACTAAATGTTTAAAGGCATTTTTTGTATAGAAATTTATTTCCTTTGGTAATGTGTGCTGTTTCAGTCATAAGATATATTTTAAAATCTTTTTAATTTGTTTCGAAAAATTTAGAAAATTCAGTTCCGTGTGAATAAATCTTCAAACTAGTGAAAGAGAACCCAGACAATCTCTGTGATTCATTTGTATCTGCCATGGAATAGATACAAATGATGAGTATCTTGTGGCGTCGCCAAACCTGCGAGACTGGGTCACTTCCGTTAAAATATATACCTCGATAACTGCTTGAACCGCACTTTGTGCTGCGGAATTGCAACCTGTGAAGTAAATTGAACCGATTCGCTGACATTAAAGCCCAATCTGACATCAACCGCAGCCAAAAGATGGAATGCGTGCTGTTGTCTAGTTCTGTATTATTATCAAATCCAGATAATCAGAGTACAAACAGAAATCTGTTCCCAGAGCTACCGATTTGCTCTCCAATCGAACAGCTGCTGCTTCTTTCGAATCCATCTCTTGCCGGCGGAGAAATGAGCCGGAGATGGATCGAAGGAAGAGGAGGGTTGGGCGGATGGGTATCCGTGAACCGGTTTATTCGGTCAGCATTTTTAAGGTATACAAGCCCATACATAATACAAAACAATGTTTCAGGGCAGCATCAGCATACAAACAATGTAGACATGAATCTCTATATATGTACATAAGCCTCGGCACGAGCTCTGGTCTAAGAATTCGCAGGCAAACATGAAATGTAATGCCAAGAACAAAGGAATTTCGACTGCAAATAGCCATTTCCACTGCCATAAAATGGCAAATGTGGCGAAACGTGACCACCACTCCCCTATCAATAACCAATTTTTAATTATAACTGATTAAGCTCTCCTTCAACGTCATACTCGTCAAAACTAGCGCCCTTCGCCCTTACATGTCGAGATTCCCCCGGGGCAATGACACCGGGTATTGTAATTGGCAGCTCTGATAACTTGCTCTAGAGCTTACCTGACCCAACTAAACATTAAAAACCCTTACTTGCAATAAAAACAATAATGTCCCAGTTGGAAAATGCCCTCCTTGGAAATTTTGTTTTATTTTTTTCACCCAGATGCTGATAAGATGCTGCCTGGTATTTAGCTATAGGCTATAGCCTACTATACTATATGCAATTCGTCACCAGTAAACTCAACAATTGCATTTGTTCTGGATGTCAGACATGGAACAATGCTTTTGTTGTGATTGAATCCGACAGTACGCGCCAGATCGGCTGGAATCTGTAGCTAAAGTTTATGTGACACTTTTTTATAGAAACCCATTCATCTCAAAATCAAATAATAAATCAAATAATAGAAATATAGAGTAAAGTTCAAAAACAGTTTTTTGAAGATCTTAATCTTTTCTAGCTCCCTGCTTTGTAGTTTCTTCTCACCTGACAGCTTATTTAGATTTTCAAATGTTTTCCAAAATTAGAAAATTTCTGAAAATATTTATTTTGAAAATGTAAAACCAAAATCGATTAATTAGAAATTTGTTAATTGTTTTCATGTATTAAACAGAAGCAAGAAAAGCGACGACGTTAATTCTCTGCATGGGACAATGCTTTTGTTTTGATTGGATCCGCTCCGATCTGTACCGATGATGGGATCGGATTGGATTGAGTTGTGGAATCAATAGCACAGATGTGCATACGACACAACATTAACGATTGCATTTTCGTTTCCACTCAATTGTGCTGTTTTATTGTTTGCCCGCTGTACCTTGATCTTTTCGCAAATCCGTATTTAATTGTCTTTTTTGCAGCAATGCGAAATGTGGAGTAAACTGCGTGCTATATTTCGCTTATGTAAACGCTAAAGTTAATTAAGACTGAGAAGATAATCGAAATCGAGAGACCGAGATGCAGATTAGTGGGGAATACTTAAAGTTCGATTTATAAAAGATTTTAAAGCTTATGATTAACTTAATTATCTCAACTATCAGTTAACGAGATTCAATGACAAAGGTTGATTGATCTGTTAGTTTGTCGATCAAAGTGCGAGTCAAATTGCACTAAAACCTGTTCCTAATGGACTAACCGAAACTATCCATCCGCCAGATACATGTTGCACAGTATTCAAAGATTCAGTCACGCACAAGATACATATGTACTTTCATTGCATAATCCCTCAAATCAATCATAACATGAATAAGTATGTTAGTCAACATGAAAAACTGAAGCTTTCCAAGCAGGTTTTTGGTTGGAAATAGGAAGATTTTCTACCTGTTATAGCCCATAGATGTTTTATAATTTGTTAATATATCTTATAGTTGACAGGATACCGCTACCATGGCGACAACGAGGGAGCAGTTTCTATTCGGCAATGAAAACGGTGTCGCCGGACTCGGTCTGGGCATCGAGATCGGAGAAGCGCCCAACAGCCGTGTCTACAATGCCACCACAGAGCCCGTGAGCAGTGCTGGTGGTCGACGTAATGGCCAGCCAAGTACAACGACTACTGTCACGCCCACATCCGCCCCTACGCCACCCCAGGCGGGGTACACCAACGGGTCCACGGCCAGCAAGCAGCCGCCACTGGAACCTGTTGAGGAGGAGGAGGTGCACTTCGATACCGATGCTCTGAATAACCTGCCCGCTCGCGAACCCGTCGACATGGAGTTCAAGGAGTTGTCCTTGACTGTGAACTTGGGCTTCAAACGAGGTAAGGGGGCGGGAGAAAAATGAATAATACAGAAAATCGTAGTCGCTATTTATGAACTAATACGATCGTATGATCTAAGATATGGCTCGATAAGATTGCTAGGGGCGAACTTTCAGTAATTGTATAATATATTTTATGATTCGCGGCTTCTTTTTGGCCACCAATTGGTCAGCTTTCTTTAATGTATATGGTACATCTTCTATTTCAAATGGATTATGTATCTATAATTATTGATTTTCTTGTAATATCTTAAGTAATTTTTTAGTTGAAACATTTCCAGTTCTTGAACTTACCTTCAAGGTTAATATATTTTCGGCAAAGCTTCACATACCAATCAGCCATAAACACTTGCTTGTTAGTTAACCAACTCGCTTCTCCATTGATTAGATAAGCGGCATATACACCGATCCACCGATCACACCTCCTTCCCGGTTGTATATTTTCCGGCAGTGCGTGGTAATCAGAAGGGAACCAGTTAGTCATTCATAAATTCCCTTTTTGCAGAGGCTCTACCACTTATTTAGAAATGGTTTGAAAGAGTATTGGTATTTCGATAGAATGTCTTTTTGTTTTTACAAGGCTTTCTGGCCAATATCAAAGTTCAGAAGGAAACAGGCAGCCATTTAGTATCTGAACAACTTGCCCCTGGTAACTTGATTAGGGACCAGGCCGATGACCACACAACTCTTTTCCCCATGGCGGTAATTATACTAAATATAAAGATAATATGGGTGGTCATTGATCGTAATCATGCCATTTTTATCAAAGTTTTCGAGGCTAGTTGTGCGTTTAACTTGTTTGAATAAATACTTTCCTTAACTTACAATTTTAAAACATAAGATCTATGTTTAAAGTTTGCTCCTTAATAAGATTTAGTTGTCTATCCAGCTATCAATTATATAGACTGCAATTACTTATTACCTTTAATTACTCAGACCATAATCATTTTGAGCCGGTTCTCCTTGTTTTATGATACCTTGACATAAAAGATTTCACTTTAAACTTGATTTCCATTTAAATTTTGTTTCAGGATCCAAAGAAATCTTGCACAATGTGTGCGGAAAGTTCCCCGGCAGTCAGCTCATTGCCATTATGGGACCCTCCGGTGCCGGAAAGTCTACCCTATTGGATGCTCTATCTGGTTTCAAGACAACCGGTGTGGACGGATCTATTCTGCTCAACGGAAGGCGACGAGATCTGCGTAAGTGTCTTTGATTTCCGGGCAGTTTCAAGTGATTAATGGAGTATCCACCATGTAGCCTCCTTCCGCCGCATGTCCTGCTACATTACACAGGACGATCGCCTGCAGCCCCTGCTGACTGTCAACGAGAATATGCACATCGCTGCGGATCTTAAGCTGGGAAACACCGTTAGCTACGAAGAGAAGGAGAGCAGGGTGAGTTGCAAAGTCTCAGATTTAAAATCTTGCAGATAATTTAACACTTATACCTGGCAGATTGAAGATATCCTGCTGCTGCTGGGTCTCTACAACCATGATCAAACCCTGACAGTCCGCCTGTCCGGTGGTCAGAAGAAAAGACTTTCCATAGCCATGGAATTGATCAACAATCCAACTGTGATGTTCCTCGATGAGCCTACAACGTAAGTGTCCTTTCTAATACTTGCTAGTCTAGTTCTAACTTTATTACTCTTCCTTTTTCAGTGGCTTGGACAGCAGCTCGTGCACCAAGGTCCTGGAGCTGCTAAAGAGGCTGACAAGCCAGGGACGCACCATCATCTGCACCATTCACCAGCCCACAGCCAAGCTGTTCCAGATCTTCGATCAGGTCTATGTCCTCTCCGCTGGTAACTGCGTCTACCAGGGCAGTACCCAGAAACTTGTACCATTCCTGCAGTCCGTGGATCTGCCATGTCCCATGTACCACAATCCAGCAGATTACAGTGAGTCTGGAAGAGATTAATAATTTAACCAAAATCCTATTGAAATGTTTCCTTTCGCAGTTATTGAACTTGCCTGCGGGGAGTACGGCTTCGACAAGATCGATACCCTCAAGAGTGCCACTGAAAACGGAAGCGCCCTTACCTGGTTCGATAATCCCAGTAGTGTGATGCGGGCCGAGGCGCTCATGCGAAAGTTTCCGATTCCCAAGAGAAGCAAAGCCCGATCCTTGGAGGACACTAGCTACTCGAACCAGTGCTCTGTGCTGATACGTCGAGGATACATCAAAGCGAAACGGGATACGACCATGACTCACTTGCGAATCGGAGTTAACATTGCGGTGGCCGCGCTTTTCGGCGCCATGTACGATCACACAGGCCGGGAGGGATCTCGTGTCCTGGACAACTACAACCTGCTATTTGCCATATTGATGCACCATTCCATGACGACAATGATGTTAACGGTTTTGACTTGTAAGAACCAAAACTACTTTCTGTATCAAAGCCAGAAACTAATCGTAATTGAAATTATCTTAACCAGTCCCCATTGAGCTGTCCATTCTGATCAAGGAACACTTCAATCGCTGGTACTCCCTGAAAGCCTACTACACTGCCATGACTCTGGTTGATCTCCCCGTTTCGGTAAGCTATCATTTATTTTGTCCGGAATCTGGAAATTAATGGAAGTTCTTATATCCGCCGCAGATCCTCAGTTGTTTCCTCTTCACCGGTATCGTTTACTTATGGAGCTATCAGCCGATGGAGTGGGTCCGCTTTTGGATGTTCTTCGTCATCAGTTTAATGACAGTCTTTGTGGGACAAAGCTTTGGACTGATGATCGGCGCCTGGTTCGATGTGACCAATGGAACTTTCCTGGCGCCCGTCCTAACCATTCCCATGATGATGTTTGCCGGTTTTGGTGTCACATTGCGGGATCTGCCCAGCTACTTAAAATGGGGCAGTCACATATCATACCTACGATATGGTTTGGAAGGATTCATAGCAGCGATCTACGGTTTGGATCGAGGAACACTGGCCTGTGACGAGGCGCCCTACTGCCACTACAGGCAAGTCCTTAGTATTAACCGAGAGATTCTAGACATTGACATTTATTTTTCCATGCAGATACCCAAAGAAATTCCTGGAGGAGATTACCATGAGAGGAGATCAGTTCTGGAACGACGTGCTCGCGCTGACTCTGATGATTGTTCTTTTCAGGCTAGCGTCGTATATCATACTCAAGGCCAAGATAAAGTCTATTCGATGATTCCGATGAGGAATAAAAGCCCACAATTCCATTCCTTGTATTATAAATTACTTGTTGAACATTATGTTTAGTGCTATTAATATTTAAAAATAATATTATGTACAAGTACACAAAACATTGTTAAATAAAGCTACGATTTTTTGTAACTATCCTAGAAAGCATCCACTTTTTATCACAGGAATCAGTTGCTCACACCTTGAACAATTTCGGATTCGTCGCCCGCCTCTGCCGCTGGCTTTAGTAACTGTTGCAGTTCCTTGGCATTCGTGGCCATTTCTGCTGAGTTCAGCTGGAATGGAACGAATTCCATTAATTGTAAAATAGCTTTTGATAAATAAAGAAAACTTACCACCACGACCTTGTGCCCCAGCGATTCCAGCAGCCTTTTCTTCAGACGCAATAACGATGTTGGCTTCTTACTAAATTTTAATGTTTGATTGGCGGTGAGAAGTTCAACAAAGTATACAGAAGCATGCTCTCCCATCGTTTGAACTCGCAAACTTGGCAGATTTATGCCACTGATGGGACAGACCAAATCCACACCCTCTACTTCAGAGTCTTGACTCAGGTCCAGGGCATACTTCCTCAAGTCTGTGCGTTCCCTCAGCAGATAAGTCGGTGCCCGCTCGAATTCCTTGAAAGCCTTCTCTGTTTTATGGTGCGCCATTGATGATTGTTCGATGGCAACAGCAGACCGCAGGACAGTCAAACGGCTGTCCACCTTGGGTTGAGCTCGTGTCTGGCGTTGGTTGGCCTTCAGTTTCTCAGCTGCATCGATCAGATCTTTGGAATAATGTCCCAAAGTGCACAGGGAGAGGCAGGTGTCCACCAGATTGTCTGGGAAATAGTCGTACTCCCCATGATCGAGCTTTCGGAGAGCGGCAAGCTCAAGTTGCCGGACGTGTTGCGGGGATAATTCACAATCCAGTTGGGCGCTGGCCCACAAGAAGGTAGCCAAGTCCTTGGCTCGCAGTTGGCCCGGCTTAAGCACAGTCATTAGCTGCTCAATCAGGACATTTAGGCACTCCTTATGGTCCCAAAGCTGCTCAGCGAAGAACGAAAAGATGTGGGCCAAGCCGCGTGGTTCAATCAAAGCTATCTTATTGGGATCCATGCATATATCCTGCAGATGATGGCAGACACGGTCGTCCATTACTCGTTGCAGCCTTAAGGCCTTCACGAAGGAGATCAGAAGGGCACCACTTTCTTCAGTAAGCTCCAAATTTAAAACTGCGTCGACTAGTGCTGATTCATATGGCTTTCTCGCTTCGCCAGTGACCACTGTAGAGGTTTTGTAGGCCGCATTGCTGATCACAGCGAGATCCAGTTCACTCAAGGCCGGCAAGTGACCCTCCAGTTGAGTTTCCAACAGCTCCTGGAAATCATTTGGCAACTGGACCTGCTTTTTTTGCAACCCCAGATAAAAGCACACTTGTACAAATCGTTCCTTGTTGTCGCTGTAGTTCTCCTTGGCCAAACGCTGAACGGCTGCCTGATAGAAGTCCATACGCTTCATCCACCCGGGCATAAGGAAGAGGAATGAGTACAGCGTTTCCAGCACTGTGTTGGTGTCCATTTTCTTCAACTGACTTTCAGCCCTAGCATCCAATGTATTCAGAGCGGCCACATACATGGGTACAGCGGCGTTGGACCGATAGCTAGAGGCCAGGATGATCAGGGCGGGCAGTTGAGCGGCATCGGTTTCTTGAACGGATCGTTGGAAGTGCCGATCGTCGGTGATCGGGAAGAAGTCGGCGTAGCGGACTGTCGTCTTTGGCAGCACGTGTTCCCGATCCCTGTGCCGCTCCAGAGCAATGTGCTTAGCGAACCGGGTGAGCAAGGTGCCGGTCTCGTCCGAGGTGTTTCGCATGACATCTCTAGGCGTCAAGGATGCGTAGCTTCTTAAAGGGCTAATACTGGTGGGGGCCCCCGCCAAGCGTCGGAGGAAGGCGTACATACCGAATGTACGTTTAATTATATATTTATGTAATGAAATTACAAAAACGTGCCCATCAAGTTAAAAACATTTAGCAACTAAAAACGTATTTATCAACACTGCCATCTTTTAGGGAAATTTAAATTCCCTTTAACTTTTTAAATTACAAATTTACATGTATATTATAAATAAAAGGTAGCTTGAAAATGTTTACCACATAAAATGTTCTTTTTTTGTCACAAAAATAAATTAAATCATAATTTCGGCCTTATAAATAAAGGAGGCAATTGGAAACTCTGACACCTTTTAAATTTGACAGCACTGGCGCTCGTAGAGCAAGATAAGAAACCAAAAAATGAAGAAAGCCGCGGGATTTGTTATTTTCAGGAGACTTTGTGGGGAAATTCAGTATCTATTGCTGAAAGCTTCCTACGGAGACTTTCACTGGAGCTCCCCCAAAGGTCATGTGGATCCAGGCGAGGACGATTTCACGACCGCTCTGCGGGAAACCAAAGAAGAAGCCGGGTAAGTGTCATGCCCTGTGAATGTTTATACTCTGTTTTATAATCGCATAAACAATAGCTATGACGAAAAGGATTTGATTATCTACAAGGACACTCCGCTAACACTGAACTATCAGGTGAAGGGCAAACCCAAAATTGTCATCTACTGGCTGGCTGAGCTTCGAAATCCTTGCCAGGAACCTATTTTGTCGGAGGAGCACACTGCGCTTAAGTGGCTGCCCAAAGAAGAGGCCAAGGAGTGTGTGGGCTTCCAGGACAACCAAGTGATGATTGACAAGTTCCACGACATGATTTTGCAGCAAAAACAACCAGAGTGTAATTAAAAAGATGTAAACATAAAATAAGTTTTGGGCAACACTGAAGATAAGAAATAAATACTGAAATTAATACCAAACTTAATACCAAGCTTATGTCAGGGCATTGGTGTTCGTTTGACAGCACTGTTTTCAATGCTGTGGAAAAGCGTACAAATTGTATCCACATAAATTGATTTGTTGTGCGAACGAAAGCAAGCGCTATAAATTAAAGAGATTTAAGTTGGTACAGCATGGGTTCCCATTCGCGCACTCCCAGTCCGTCAAGCAAACGGCGACATCACAAAAGCAAGCACAAGAAACGCAGTAAGTCGCACAATCGGGACCGAGAGCACGACAGAGACAAGTCCTCGGAGGTAAACCACCATGGACGGCGTGACCGGGAACGGGACCGCGAGCGGGATCGGGACAGGGAGCGGGAGCGTGACAGACACCGCAGCGATCGTCACACAGAACGCGAATACCGCCACTCGCCCACAATGCTCAAGTCCCGGAAACGCTCCACCTCGTCGAGCAGTGATAGTCAGTACTCAGACCAAGAGTCGCAGCGCAGCAGACACAAACGCACTCGCTTCAAGAAGCTGGATGAGGTTGGTAGAAAACTCTGTTTCCGATGGTATCAAAACTTAATCCTTTTCATTGGGGCCGGCAGCAAAACCAGCTTCAGGTAGAGCGCCTGGCTGAGATGGAACGGCAGCGGCGGGCCAAAGAAGTCGAGCAGAAGACAATCGAGGAGGAGGCCGCCAAACGCATTGAGATGCTGGTGAAAAAGCGCGTGGAAGAGGAGCTGGAAAAGCGGCGCGACGAGATTGAACAAGAGGTCAACCGACGCGTCGAGACAGCAAAGGCAGAGATGGAACGAGAAATGATGTTGGAGCTGGAACGGCGTCGCGAGCAAATCCGCGAAGAAGAACGTCGGCGCGAGGTAGGTGCTCGTATTCAGATTCCGCTGGACGACTGCTGCTATCACTGTAACTGTCTGAAACCCGTACACAATGCCACATCTACCAAACACTCGAACAATCTCAAGACAGCAGTAAAAACAGTCGTCTCCACCAATCCACACGAAATCATTTCCGTGACGCTCTCGGCCGTGGCTCAGTGGGTGCGGGTGCTTACTAGTAATGTGAAATATGTTTGACCATCACCTCACCGGCATTGCATCAATTAGGCAGTTTTGCATATTACTAACCAACAACCGACACAGTTCCATTCGGTCCATCGCTAATCCCAGAGTCACATTTTCAGAGCCCCAAATGCACCCGGCCATCCAGTGGGCCAGCGTGCTCGGGAACGGCACGGTTGGTTTCGTCTCTTTCTTCTTGCCAATAATTTTGTAATTTTTATTTTTCCTACCACGAAAAGCCAAAATGACGACATTGCCAATGTGTCGCATGTGTCACAATTTTGAAGCCCATGACAATTTTTTGCATATTCTTAGCTTCATCTTTTGTTCGTATCTCTACCTCCACATAACATACAGTATAATTTTGATTTTGGTATTGGTTTTGTAACCTCCTTGTTGTTGTTGCGCGTGTGAAATACGCTTCTGTAGGCGATGTAGCCAGGAGCTATTCTTTAACTCCGCTATCCGTATCCCAAGTGCGTGTTTTGTGGCCCCGGCAAAACACTCGGCCGTGCCGGAAGTTGAGCAATCCTGCTGTGAGGCACCTGGTCCATGGACGCCTTCTTCTCCGCCTCCAGACCGATCGAACACAATCTTATCTGATTGGGGGGCCTTAGTTAGGTGACAGTCGCGGTGTAGGGTGGGTCATCCAGACATGAGTTTGGTCTCAACCGAACGCTGCATGCAAACGAGAACCGAGCAATGCTGAAAAGCCAATTAAACGACGGGTGAGTTTCCGACGCCAGCGATGTGACAAGCCATGTGACAGCATCTGTAAGGATATAACGTGAGATCGGCAAAAGGACGCCAAAGAGAGAAACTCAAACTCAAAAGAGACTCACCCCCCTCAGTGTTTAGCTTTATAGAACTCTGAAAGCTTGTAAATCCGGATTCGCATTGGATTCTTGACAGTACCGATTGTTTGTCCATTATTTGCGTTTGAGCTTTTTTTATTTTTGTTCGATGAAAATATTTACGTTTGGAATAGCGAATACACATCGAATACTACTTGTATTTAAACAAAATCAAAAATCTGCAAAAGAAAAATCTTAAAATTAACACAAATTTAGCTATTGTACTGGAATAATGACCTATTTAAATAGTAAGTAGCAACAATTAAAAAAAAAAAAAACAAAAAAATCAAATGAAGACCAAACATTTAGCAAATACTACTAGTACATTGTTTATGTTGTGTGTTCCTATATTATAATAAACTAAATGAAAAAAAAAAATACAACCTACTTTAAACATTCTTATTAGACACTTCTAAATGTTTTACTTTCTACCGAAATTTTCTTTGTAACC
This sequence comes from Drosophila ananassae, assembly GCF_017639315.1. Taxonomy (NCBI): domain Eukaryota; kingdom Metazoa; phylum Arthropoda; class Insecta; order Diptera; family Drosophilidae; genus Drosophila; species Drosophila ananassae. The sequence continues at coordinate 14,876,302 of NC_057930.1, forward strand.
TATTATTAAGCGTAAAAATAGACTTTAACTGCCTTTGCAGCTCATCAAGATTATAAACTGCAACCAAAATAGTGTGCGATCGAATGTGTCGCCCAGTTTGCATCGTTGATGTCAAGAAACTTTATTTATATCCTAGCTCTAAGTTACCGGCTAAGCCATTGATTTGTGTTATTAATCGGCTACTTGTTTGGGTTTTATAGGAGGATGAAAAACAAAAGCGCGAAGAGCTCGAAGAGATTCTGGCAGAGAACAATAGGAAAATCGAAGAAGCTCAGCGTAAATTGGTAAGTGCAGTTAACATCATTTTAGTTCCAATCTAATGTTTGCATATTCTTACCTTAGGCCGAAGAGCGTTTGGCGATAATTGAAGAACAACGCCTCATGGACGAGGAGCGGCAACGTATGCGCAAGGAGCAGGAGAAAAGAGTAAAGGAGGAGCAAAAGGTCATATTAGGAAAGAACAATTCCAGGCCAAAGTTGTCGTTTTCGCTCAAACCGGGAGCTTTATGAGCAGCGTAGGCAACTGGCATTCTGGTTAAGGACGCTCCTTTTCTTGTTAACAGCTTTTGCTTTTTTTTTTTATGTACCTCAGAGGCGTTTTTTGTGTGTGCCTAAGACTACCGCCCGGTTTGCTTGTTGTAATTGTGTGTTTGTATTATTTTTATTATTTTTTAAGAACTGGCGGAAGTTTTAGGGGCAGACAAAGCTATGCCAACAGATTCAACTTTTTCAAAATTGCCAACTTGTGAACATATTATACAGCTCTATATAGTACAATATGATAGCGATTTACTTAAACCTTTTCTACATAAACAATGCAAATGTGAGACGAATGATTTTGTGTAGTGCGTCGATCTGTTGACACATCTGAGAAATTATTGAAAACCAAAAAAGAGAGATGAAAACAAATCAGTGAAATACATATATGTAATCTATTTTCAAATTTTGATATTTCATGGAAACATATAAGCAACTGAAACCGATAATAAAAAGTTTAGAAAGGCGAGTGCACTGTTTTCTGATTCGGGATTGTAAAGGGTTGCCTGGAAATGTGGACACCACTGGCCATACTTCACTTAGCATATTTGACACAATTGCCAAAACAAACAAGCTCCTGCCACCCGGCTCCCTTCCCGGCTTCGGCCCTCCTATCGGACACGATCTACGCGTGTACACTTGTCGCTAAGTAGACACAACTTATTATTTATAGAGACTACCTAAATTTATATGTCTAGCGGCTGATTGGGCTGGGCGACGTTGGACAGCGAACGACAGGCGGCACGCCCGGCCGCCACGAGAGCTGCCCCAGCGGAGGGGCGGCACTCCAAACCGATCTGTTCAAGTGCGTGAGCAGGCGGCGTCGATGCCAAATTGGTCGCCGACCACTCCAACTGGAAATGTAATCTTGTTCTAATGAATGTGGTGCAAGATACGAATACGTATACGCACTGTATGCATAGTTGCGAGCACTGCAAGTACTCCGCCCGACTCCATTCTATTACTTCATATCGAATTTGGCAACGAGTTTGGTGCGGGGAGGGAGTCCTCCGTCTGTGCCAGCGCCTTTGTCGCTTTGATTTGTATGTGCGGCGCATGCGTGAAAGGTACACCACTTGACCACCCCCAGACCTCGGATACCGCCTCAAATCCAGGTCCAGATCCAGATCACAGACACACACACACACAGATCGGGCTACGATCTTGGTCGGCACATGGGCGGATGTTGCAATTTGATTAATTAATTAAGTGGAAAATCGGTATAGCTCTTAGCGGCACTTCTTGCTACTTTTTGGATGGATCGGCGAATGTCAACGTGCAATTTGTTTGATGTGACGTCGATAAGTCTCCAGCAGCCAGTCTGCTAGTCAGTGTGTCACACAACTTGTCTGGAAGTTTATTGGTTTCTGGCTTCTGGTATTGATTCAACTTGAAATCCGATGGTAAAGAGCACTTCTTGAAACATAGAAAACATGTAATATTTGAACAATAATTATTATAATCAATAATGCAATATTTGTCAATTGTTTTCGGGCCCCTACTTTCACTTGACTTGACAAGAGCTTATCCATTGCCAGGTTACATTGTTGGCCAATTTGGAGCAGGGTAAATGTTTTATTACCAGAGCACATTTGCCAAAAAAAAAAAGCGATTAAAAAAAATTAAATAGAAATATAATAACGATTTTGCATTAGGTGGATTCCGGTTCGTTGGGTGATCAGTTTTTTTTTTTCTTTTCGGATTTTTGGGAGTGTGTGGTGCGTGCTGGGTGCTCGGAGTGTGGTCAGGGGCTGGAGGTGGGCCCCAGAGAGCTCATGGCTTTGACTATAAAAGTTGTGGCCGCGACACTTGGAGACATAGTTCAGTTCAGGAGCCACAGCAGCCACCAACTCAGCAAATCCTCAAAGCCAAAATGTTTGCTGTAAGTTAAAAGGATAATAACTTAAAAAAAAAATTACTTACCGATGCCATTGCAGCTCCTTTCTCTTTTCATCCTGGGTGTTGGAGCCGCCGCTGCCATCGAGCTGCCCCTCAGCCCCATCTACCACTCTCCGGCGGCGATTGTGAAGCCCCTGCTGAAGACCGTCGAGGTGGAGGCACCTGCCCACTACGACTTCGCCTACTCCGTCCACGATGAACACACCGGCGACATCAAGAGCCAGACGGAGTCCAGGAAGGGAGACCAGGTCCAGGGCCAGTACACTCTCATCGATGCCGATGGATACCTGCGCACTGTCGACTACACCTCTGATGCTCACAACGGCTTCAATGCTGTGGTGCGTCGCGATCCCCTCGGCCAGAAGGTGATCAAGGCCGCTCCCATTGCCAAGGTCCTGGCTCCAGTCGCCTACGCGGCTCCCAAGCTGCTGGCCGCCCCCGCCAAGCTGCCCCTGAGCCTTTACCACTAGGATGAGCGCCGGGAGTGAGCGTGAGAGAGATAGCCAACACTGACTTCATCGCATCGACGACGACCTATCCGCATCCGCATTCGCATCTACTATATATATCTGCATCCGTATCCGATCTATAGCCACACTGCCCAGGCACCTCATATCGTATCTACCTTTCAACTATGTATGTAACTCCTTTCCTTTTCTCTGATACCTAACCTAAGACTTTTCGGTCCTCGGTGATCGTAAGCGCCATAATCCTCCGAGATCCGAGGACCTCTATCTCATCTGTATAATTGTATATGTAAATAGAAGGCAATAAATGCATTTTAGAAAACATAATATTCAGCTTTTATATATTCTTTTAATCAACAGCCTTCCAATTTATTAGAAATACATAGTAAATGTTAGTAGACGGTTCATGTCAGCTGAGAGAGTCCTTTGAAGAGTCCGTTTGTGAACTTAAAGGGAAATCGGTTCCCGACGAACCTGGGCATTAAATCCCAGGAAAGGATCAGCAGTATAGTCCACAATCCTGCGATGACCGTCGGGTTCGATCAGAGAATAGCGACCCGTTACGTATTCGCCCCGTCGGTGCTCGAACTGATCCTTAACGTCGCCGGTGTGGCCATCGTGGACGGAGTAGTGGAACTCATACTGGGCCGGACTGACGATGAGTTCGTCGGGATGGCCCGCGATGATCCCAGCCTGGACGCCCAGATAGGCGCTCAGGAGCAGGCAGAATGCGATGCTGGAATACTGGATCAAAAGATAGCAGGTGGATCACCCCGAAGATCATCTGTAACTTACCAAAACACTCATGGCTGAGAGGTGGAGCTGTGATGGGAGCAGTGGAAGACAGTCGACTGATGACTAAGATCTTGTCCCAGCCCTCTTTTATATGTCGGTGCTTGGCCCATTGTCGCAGTGGCCAAGTTATGGAGCTGAAATCCTATACCTTATGCAACCCACTCCCGCTCCCAGTCCCAGGGAAATGAAACCCGATCCCGGCTATCGCAATCGATTCAAAACTCACTCGGATTATATTATCGTATCGTAGCTTAATGTACAACTTACTTTACACATTAGTTTAGCTTAGTCGTATCACAGCAATAACATTATATCGAAACTAGACTAACTCTATGGGCCGAAACGATGATTCTATTGGATTGATTTTGGATGCGTAGGGTGTCAGGACCCTTTCTGATTCAGTTCAAAAACACGCAGGACAACACACGCAGGCACATTTTCGTCACTCTCCTCGTTCTGTTTCAGGTACAACGGCAATTTGCGAGTCGATCTCCTTAGAACTTATTCTCCAAAAGTGATCCTGGGAATGGGATAATGGGATAAAGGGATTGAGTCGTCTGCCCCTGCTTCTTCCAAAAGGGAAGGACACTATTCAATTGGATTTGAATTAGATTGTGAAACACCAATTGGAGCTACCAACAAACTACTTGGGGGTGCTCTCGACATCTACGCTTGCTGGGGACTACCCAAAACCAAGTTACCGTTCTCGGCCACCATCCAAGCCGTAAGTTTCTCGTCCTCCGTCTTGTTGGTCTCATCCCAGGGAAAACTGGATGCGGCGGCGGCTGGGGGTTTCTCCTTTTGTGGATTTTGAGCTCTGAAATGGGTTTTTAGGGAATATTTTTAAGAATATTAAAGGCTCAGAGGGGTAAGTGAGGTAAGTATTGATGTGTGTTTCTTATTAAGAGAAGTAACTCATAAGATTCTTTAATATTTTTATATCTAATCTAATATCTAATATGACTTTTGATTGATTAGATTAATTAGATTCCAATCACTCTAAAAATCAATAAAATCTACCAGAAGTGAACAGAGAGACAGGCAACTAAAAAGTGCTCCACTACGAGAAAAGTCCTTAGGACTCTTCCCTTTACAATGATGATATGATACAGCAGTGTCTACAGTCTCTACTACAGTCAGCTACTAAAATCTACATTATTTACAGACAAATTGGCGAAGTTGTTTTTTACCTTATGGGCCAAAAGCGACATTCTTCATCATTTGAGGGGGAGGACGAGGAGGAGTTATCACTTGGGCGCCCACACAAAAGTGTTCAATGTTCAATGACAAGCAAACGAAAACACACAACACGATGAAAGAGACAGGATATACAGGCACAGATAGAGAGGGAGATACGTATAGAAAGAGACAGAGTACAATGTAGAGATAGGAGAGACAGATAGACAGGATGATGGGGGGGGGGGGGGGATGAGCATGAGGGCGAGGATGCAAATAAGCACGGGTAGAGGTCAAGGGTTAGAGGTCTACAGGGCATGCAGGCCAAGGTGGATGTTCCACCATTCGCATCCACTTACAGCGAGTCCGCATGGCTGCCGTTGTTCACCTCCAGGCTGCTCTGGGTGGCCTTCTTCCGTAATCCTGGCCTGATCAGGAAACTGTCCCCGAATAGATCCCGTTCCCGGTCACGATCTCGATCTCGATCCCGCTCCCGGTTACCACCAGTTGACGTCGGTCCGTTCTTAGCCTGCTGCGTTAGCGGCACTGTGTGCGGATACTTTCCGTCGCTGTCCGAGTCCATGGAAAGCTGTCCAAACAGGTCCTCCAGAAGTATATTGGCCTTGGCGTTGCGCTGACGTTTGGCGGAGGTCTTCAGCTTGGAGCTGCGGGTTGGGAGACGGAGAGGCAATGGTGAGGGAAGCTACAAATGCACTTCAGTGTAGGGACAAGGAAGGGTACGTACAATGGTGCCAGGAGTGCTCACACCATAAGATAAAGTCCCTAATTCCTCTATTTTGAATTGCCTTTCATTTTATAATTAGTTTTAATATTACTTGTAAATAATATCCTTACAAATCAAAGGCAATCCTTGGAAGCTTCTACCCTTGACTCACCCCAATATGAGATCCAAATCGTCAGACTTAATAGACGGCTGCTTGACTTCCTGAGCTGCAGCTCGAGATCTCCCCGAGAGTCTCAACGGTGGTGCTCCATTTTCCGGCTGAAGCTGCATCTGGACGGGTGGCTGACGGACAAGGATGCTGGCTGGAGCCTGGCTGGCACTGACTTTGGAGAACACGTTGTACACCTTGGCCTCGGGGGCCAGAACAGAGGATCTGGCCACCGGCACATAGTACCCACCGTTGGGGACACCCATGACGAGTTTGGCATTGTTCTTGGCATTCATATTGGCCGCATCGTAGCCGAGGTGGCTGCCATTCACATAGATGGCACCGGCATTCCGGGATGATGTGGTGCTAAAGGATACGTTTGGGTGGTGGATTGGGTGTTGAAGGTGTTGCTGCTGGGTTCCTGATGGCAGCCCAAAAAGCTGCGATATGTTACGGTTCAGGTAGATGTCGTTGATAGATTCGCTTCCGTTCTGGGTCTGTACGGGAACTCCATCGGATGCAGCTCCACCCAAACTGGAGGAATCAGCCAAGTCGTGGTTGGTCAGGAAACTGAGCTTAGGCTGGTACTTTCTCGGCACTCCCAGGTTCTTGGCTGCCGCCTTGGCATTGTTCAGATTGTTGCTCTTCCCGAGATTCAAGTTGCTGTTGTTGTTATTGACGTTGTTGTTGTTGGTCTGGTGGAGCAACTCAGTGACCGCCTGGAGCTTCTCCTGCACCGGAAGCACGTTGTTCGAGACGATGTTCTGCGGCTGGTGGTGGTTGTGGTGACCTCCAGCGGCCGCCGCGTACTTGGAGTTGAGCCGCACGTTCGCCTTGGTGGCGGCGGTGGGCGAGATTCGCTTGAGGGCGTGGAAATATGGGTACTTGAGGCTCTGCTGGGCCGTTGGCCGCTTTTCAGGATCATAGGCCAACAGGTCCTCCAGCAGGTCCAGTCCGTTTTGGCTGCAGCGGCTGACGACGCTGCTCAGTGGCACTTTGATGCAGTCCGGATACCGGAAGTGGATCATGGACGCCAGCCGATATCCGTCCGGCCAATCGCCCTTAAAAGGAAGACAATGAATACTATTTTTAAGTCAAAATAGATATTAAAACTCACCTTTTCCGGTGTGCCCAGGACAGAGCAAATCTTAAAAAGCTGATCCACTTCACTACTGCCCGGAAAGAGGGGTCGGAAGGTGTAGAGTTCGGCCATGATGCAGCCCATGGCCCAGAGGTCGATGGTGCTGCCGTAGTTTGTGGAATGTAGGAGCACTTCAGGGGCCCGATACCACCTAGTCGAGACGTAGTCCGTAAACGGTGGCCTGGAGCGGATCTCTCTGGCCAGCCCGAAATCGGCAATCTTGATTAAATCCGGACCGGAGCAGAGCAGATTCTCTGGCTTCAGATCACGGTGGAAGAAGCCATGGCGATGCATAAAAGCAAGACCAGTCAAGACCTAATAATAAAAATCATTTTGTATTTGAATTAAATAAAATATATTTAGTTTTCTTTAAATAATTACCTGAAACAAGATACTCTTAAGCTCCGGTTCAGGCAGATGCGTGTCCCTATCCTTAATCATTTGGTAGAGATTCTCCTTCATGTACTCGAACACAAAGTACAGGGTATCATTTTCCCGGATCACCTCTTTCAGCTTGACAATATTCGGATGCGATAGTTTCTTCAAGGACTTTATAAGAAGGATTTCAATCAGAGTATAAAAATACAGCTTTAAGTTTCTCCTAAAACTCACCTTAACCTCTCGCAGATTCATGGCCTCCTCCCAGGAGTAGTACTTGCGTTTCATACGCTTAATGGCCACCTTTTCGCCGGTGTCCTTGCGCTGGCCCAGGACCACGGTGCCGTAGGTACCATCACCCAGCTGGGTCAGCGTGATGTAGCGGTTCATTCTTAGGCGGACGGTGGCAGTTCTTCATACATTCTCCGGATGCAACTGCACAAGAAAGTGTAGAAGACAAAACCAAACTGGGTTAGAAACGACACTCAAGTGCCTCATTAAAGGACCCTCAATAATTCAGGTCCCGCCCACGTGTGCCAACGTCAAAGGAATCACAGTTGAATTAAATGACGAGGCATTAAAGACAAAGACGAGACACTGTGGCATTCGTGTCTTTATTTTCGGGTACCATTCAAGTAAGTACCTTCAATTAAAATCAATATATCGATCAAGGGGCAGTCGTCTAAGAACTTGACCAAATTTATTTAACCCAAAAACGAATTTCCCATCAGGGTCACAACTGGATTGATGTCAGTGGAGGGGTGATACTTTCGGAAATGATTTATGATTGAAGTCTGTTTGAACTCGAAGCTCTTCCTTTGGTAATTAGGGTTTACTTTGGTGAAAAGGATAAAGAATAACTATAATAAATTATTTAGAAAGCATAAGAAATTATGACTTATGTTTATTATTTTAGGAATCCTAATTAAATCCTAATTTAAAGATCATTTGTGCGAGTTCAAGTCAAGAGCTATATTTCGGATTATTTTTAAAATATACCATTCCAAATATCATACAATAAAACAGTAAAACAGAAACAGATATTAGGAAATTGTTTAAATTAAAAGAAAGCAACTCAGTTGTATTAAAAAACAGACTTAAAAGAAAAATGAGAAATAAAAACAATACCACGAAGACCCTTTGACGAATTTAATCCATTTCTTCAATCGTTACTTATAAAAAAAAATATGTAAAGTGTTATAATATTAAGTTATAAGTTTAAAATAACAAAAAATAGTCTTCCTAATCGTGAAAATACTCTTTTGGGATGGGAACGCCTAATGATTTCTTACTAGAAGTCCTACTAGGCAACATAACAGAAAACAAAGGGAAATCATTAACATAATTTGAATTTAAGTTTGTTATTAGATAATTACCTAACAAAATTTCAACCCCTCCGGACAAGGGGTAGTTTTAAAGGGTAGTATAATATATCACTTTCATATAACTAAGTAATTTTCTAACCTAAAGATACATAGTTTATGAAAAAACCTTTAGTTTATAGTTATGAAAGGTTTAATGTCAGTGTTTTTATTTAAAATTCAATATGATTGCTTCTATTATCTTGGCATATTCAATGCGACATCAAATATTTATATGATTCCTTGAGTTTTTTGATATTCCTATGGATTTAGAATTTGGTCAATTTTTCCTTCGTGATGTCGTAATTGGTTTGTGGTCAGTTGGCGAACTTAGTTTGGTGGCGATAATTTATTCATTGTATGCGAACCACTTCCACCTTCAATATATACACCTGACTGTGTATATGATTGTTTTGGTTCCACTTTTCGAAGAGGGGGGATCGAAAGGTGGTTTTTTTGGGGTATACAGTTCACAACAGTGTTGGTTGTGAATCCTGCGTCACAGCCTTGAACCGCTCACATTTGACTCACTTAAATGCTCGGCACGCACATCCAGCACCCGATTAGCCGATTACTATATGCCACTATGTATATCCGATACGCGACTTTTCGCACCATGTACAAACAAATAAACAAACTCAAATGTTGGGGGTCACTTTATCGATTAAGAACGGGGGTTGTCACACAAAGTCCTCTCGGACTTTCCTCTATCGTCTGGCACCAGAGGATGCACCCAAGGACTTTCAATACCGTCGTACCTTAATCGGAATTGCATTTAAATCCGGCGTCTTATAATTTAATGTGTTAGTCGGAATTAAGTGGGATTAATGATGACTCCCTAGGAGGGACGGATATCCTTCGCGGACAGGAGTTTATTTGATAAGCAAACACTAACAACTGCCAGACCCGATATCCACAACAACGCGACGACCCAAGCAACCGCAGGACTAACTAGACCGACCACCCTGCTCCAAAACACAGAAGAGAGAGCCGAACTGGTGCCCGAAGCTGGTGCACCGGCTGGATGAGTCTCCGGCAGGTGAACCTGCTCCCGAAGTCCACATCGGGGGTGGAACGACTGCGCCCCGACGGTTACTAGGCAGGGCCCTGTTGTTTGGGTTGTCCGTGGCAACGATCCGATGAGTCCATTTTCAAAGGACTTGCGGTCTCACCACAAATGTCCTGCGAGAGCCAAGCCAAATGGACGAACCGGTCAGCAGTCAGCCAGCTGAGAGTGAGGCGGGAGTCGAGGAGTTGGAGGAGGAGGGGGAGCCGGCAAAGGACTTTCTCCAGGAGATCAACTGCCCAGAGCCGGGCATCATTGATCGGAAAATGATCGAAACCGCTTACCTGGAGGAGGGCCAGAAGGGTGAATCCAAGCGTCTCCACCAATTGGAGCCTGTAGTTTACGAAAGGATACATACCATGCGACTGGAGTTTAAAAGTAGGTGTTTCAAATTCTCCAAATATTCTTTGCCTAAAGATAGATAATAAAGATAAACATATCCTAGACATCCTTCGCATTGACCACCTCTGGATGATGCCGAACCTGACCACCCTCTGCCTGAACTGCAATAAAATCGAGGTCATCGAGCACATCGACATGCTAACAGCTCTCAAGGAGCTCAACTTAAGCTTCAACTACATCACTCGGATCGAGAACCTTGAGACCCTGGTGAACCTGGAGAAGTTGTCCCTTTTCAGCAATCGAATTCAGAAAATTGAAAACCTAAACACTCTGGAAAAGCTCGTTATCCTCAGCATTGGAAATAATCTCATTGACACTGTGGAAGGGGTAATATTAATTCTTATATCTCTCTTACATTTATGAAATTTATATTTTTTATAAGTAGATCGAACGCTTACGTTTTGTCAGCAGTCTGAAGGTTCTCAATCTGGAGGGCAATCCCATATCTCGGATGCCAAACTTCCCCCTGACTCTCTATGTCACTGCCATTCTTCCACAGTTGAACTACTACGAATATGTTTTCATTAAGACTGAGATTCGAGAAGAAGCCCAGAAACGTTTTTAGTAAGTAATACTGACCCTAAATATCCTTAATTATTCCTCGATGACCTTCTAAAGCCGTGAGATACGAGAGATTGAGGACAAACAGGAACGTGAGATCCAAGCAATCGAAACTGAGTCACGGGAACGAGCCGAGGCGGACCGGCTGGCCTCCAGCTTCGTTGAGCATCTGGATGGGCAACAGTTGTACGAATCCTTTTGGCGCGACGATGAAAAAGGACGAATCCTGATGCTGATAGGAACACCGGCCCAAGAACTGACCGAAGAGTATGCCAAGGATGTGTATGAACTGACCCAGCAGATCTATCGCCTGGGATTAGCACGCTATGGGGAACGTGACGAGGAGATCCGCGACTTCAATGATAACCTATACGAAGGACAGCAGGAACTCCAGATGCAAGGACAAATACAAATCGAGGAGTTTCTTCAGTACAAGGAGAAAACATTTGACGAGATGCGCATGAAGCTGCGGGACTTGGACCAACGCGACGAGGATTTGGACGCAGTCGAAGCTCAACTGGATGGTTTGACCGAACATTTCGAGGATGCCCTGAACAAGATGTGGCATAGTCTGATGGCCCAGGAGCTGCATTTGCACGAAGCCATCGAGGTTTGTTGTCGACTCTTCTTGACACAATAGGGTTTTTGACTCAAATTAATGGAAAATAATACTTCTGGGGATTCCTTTGCCAACAGGATTTTCCCTAGCTATGTCTATATCTCTGTCAGTTTGCATCCGATTCTTGAGCGGAATGCCTTAAAAGATTCGTGGGATGATTCCCCGTAAATCTGCATTAAACCCCTGAATCGAAATTTTGGGTCGATTTTTTTCAAATTTTTCCTGATGGAACCCCTTGCAGAAACCCGGATTCTTATGTATGGCCACTAGCCATGTCTATATCTCTGTCAGTTTGCATCCGATTCTTGAGCGGAATGCCTTAAAAGATTCGTGGGATGATTCCCCGTAAATCTGCATTAAAACCCTGAATCGAAATTTTGGGTCGATTGTTTTCAAATTTTTCCTGATGGAACCCCTTGTAGAAACCCGGATTCCCATGTATGGCCACTAGCCATGTCTATATCTCTGTCAGTTTGCATCCGATTCTTGAGCGGAATGCCTTAAAAGATTCGTGGGATGATTCCCCGTAAATCCGCATTAAAACCCTGAATCGAAATTTTGGGTCGATTGTTTTCAAATTTTTCCTGATGGAACCCCTTGCAGGAACCCGGATATTCATGGGTGACCACTAGCCATGTCTATATCTCTGTCAGTTTGCATCCGATTCTGGAGCGGAATATCTTAAAAGATTCGTGGGATGATTCCCCGTAAATCTGCATTAAAAACCCAAATCGAAATTTTGGGTCGATTGTTTTCAAATTTTTCCTGATGGAACCCCTTGTAGAAACCCGGATTCCCATGTATGGCCACTACCCATGTCTATATCTCTGTCAGTTTGCATCCGATTCTAGAGCGGAATGCCTTAAAAGATTCGTGGGATGATTCCCCGTAAATCTGAATTAAAACCCTGAATCGAAATTTTGGGTCGATTGTTTTCAAATTTTTCCTGATGGAACCCCTTGCAGAAACCCGGATTCTTATGGGTGGCCACTAGCCATGTCTATATCTCTGTCAGTTTTTGGGGTCGATTGTTTTCAAATTTTTCCTGATGGAACCCCTTGTAGAAACCCGGATTCTCATGTATGGCCACTAGCCATGTCTATATCTCTGTCAGTTTGCATCCGATTCTTGAGAGGAATACCTTAAACGATTCGTGGGATGATTCCCCGTAAATCTGCATTAAAACCCTGAATCGAAATTTCGGGTCGATTGTTTTCAAATTTTTCCTGATGGAACCCCTTGTAGAAACCCGGATTCTTGAGCGGAATACCTTAAAAGATTCGTGGAAATATTGCCGGTAAAATTTTCATAATATTAATGTTTGATTTTTTTCTATTTTTCGGCAGGACTCAACCCTTAATTTTAATCGCAAGATAACCCAACTCATGACTAGCTTTGTGGAGCAGGCCCAGGTATTTTTCCGGCAGCTCCGCGATGTTTGCAATCACTTCGCCCATAACATGACCGAGATTGTGACCCAGTTTCTCTCGGTGAAGATGTCAACTAATGATCTGGACTCCATACCTGAAGAACTGAAAAAGTGTGTCGATGATCAAGAGGCGTCCCTTCATCTGGTTGAGGGAATGATGACAGCGCACATTATGCGGGTGGAGGAGCGTGAAGATCGCATGGTTAATCGTAGCAGAGAGTTCATAGACGACATGATCCGTAAGCTAAACACGTGAGTACTATCTACGATCACTTAGACAGGATGGAAACTAAGAGACATTTCGATTTTTTAGCAAAGAAGTTGATCGCCATCGGGCCAAGATATTAGAGATCAATGCCTTCATGGAAATGATGAAAGAGGCATTGGCTAACATTCCGCAAGAGTTAGACCAAGAAATACCCTCGGAATAAATTGTTTAATAAGTTCAATTTTAAGTAATAAATGCATGCTGATCATCTAAATTAAAAAAAAAAACCCTCCTATTTGCTTTTTTTAAGTCCCTCGAGGTGGGCGCAAAGTCCCTCCTGGAATAATGGCGTGGTGACATAGTCCACGCAGTCCCGCAAATCACCCGCCCGGTCGTTTAACAGATCCCGCACGTCTGGCTCACGACACATGCGTTTAGTCAGCGTCCTGGCAACCGGATTCGCTTTGTCGAACGTTGCTATAAAGGTTGCGCACTTATCCAGTGCTTCCTGCTTATTGCATGCCACCTCATCGACCAGCCCCACATCCAGGGCTTCTTCGGTACGGAAAAGCTTTCCTTGGTTCAGGGCCCTCTCGACTACTCGTCGTGGAATTACGCTCTGGTACGAGAGCATCATCCACTTGGAAATGACAAAGCTAAAGCGGGTAGCATGGATGCCAATAAATAGATTCGGGAGCATTGTGCGGTACTCGCAGGCTGTGGCCAAAACACATCCTGCTGCCGGGGCATGTCCCTGAAAAGAAAAGGAATTAGGAGCACGGTTTTCCTGAATTATAGGACGTACATTAACAGCTGCCGCTGTGGGAATCCCACAAAGGTGCAGGGCCAACCAAAGGTCTTGAAACAAGGTCCAAAACTCTTCCAGTCGCTTTCTTTCCGGATTCAGCAGCTCCTTGAGATCTAGGCCAGCGGAGAACACTTTATCATTGCTCTGAAAAATTGTCAAAATTAGGTCTTTATCAAAAATAGTATTGTTTTCCAAACCGATGTCAGGATCAGGCCGCGACTCTTATTGCACTCTATCTCGTTGATGGAATCGATCATGTCGTGCATCAGCTCCATGGTAAGGGTGTTAACAGGTGGAAAGTTCATTGATAGGGTAGCGATTCCACTCTTGTCATCCACTTCCACTGTGGTCAGCTTTGATTTCGTGATACCAGAAAGTGGACGGTGGGCTTGCCTTTGAAAGATCGGTGTCATCCGTCCTGCAGTATCTAATAGCCTATTACGCAACATTATGATGACTTTTGATTTGGAGCAGCAATCACGCACTGAGCGACAGGGCATGAATTTAAACAAATTAACCTGTTTATCATATAGAAAGTCAAGTTGCAAACCAAAGAAAAACAAAGTGCTCAAGCCTACGCGATCAGCTGATCAGCTGTTTTTACCTTTTCCAGTCTAAGTTTACACGGTTATCGAATAAAACTGATAAGTTATCAGTGATAACAAAAAAAAAATAGTTTAAAAAACTTTGCTTATAAACATTTATTGGGCAAAATTACTTCTTGCTTTTCTTCTTTAAGTTCTCCAAATAATCACCCATAACTTTCTGAACTTCTGGTCGGGAAGCCAAAGAGACAAAGTCCTCCACATCTTTCTGGCGAATCTTTTCAAATTCTTTGATATTGGCGGCACGGAACTGCAGTTTGGTCAAGCTCCGGGCGAGGGGGTTGACCTTGGCAAAGGTTCCAATGAAATTCAGGCACTTCTCCAAAGCCTCCTCCTTGGAATTTACAATTTCATCGATCAAACCCGCCTTCAAGGCCTCCTCCGTGGTAAAGAGGCGACCCTGTGTTAGAGCCCGCTCTGCTAGGCGCTGGGGCAGGATGTTCTGATAGCCAGACATCAGCCATTTAGGAGCAATAATTCCAAGTTGGGTTTCGTTAAGTCCGATTACACAGTTTGGCAGCATAGCACGGTACTCACAGGCAGTAGCCAGAAGGCAGCCTCCAGCAGGAGCATGGCCCTACAAAAAATAGATGTGTATTAAAAAAAAAAATAGATGTGTATTAAAAAAATAAATTAAATATTTTAAAAATCTTACATTTATGGCAGCTGCTGTGGGTAAACCGCTGCCGTAGAGGGCTATCCAGACGTTCTGCAGCTCAGTCCAAAGAGTGCCCAGTTGCTCCTTGTCCGCATTGTACATTTCCAAGATGTCCAGACCAGCTGAGAACACATTTGAGTTCGCCTGCAAGTAATTAACTAATTATAGTCATGAGCAACTTATTGAAGGCATAAACTTACGGATGTTAAGATGAGACCCCTGCTTTTGTTGTTCTCGATTTCGTAAATGGATGATTTTAAGTCCCGCAAAAATTGAACGTTTTGGCTGTTAACTGGCGGCCGGCACATGGAAAGAATAGCCACTCCAGTCTTATCATTGATCTCGACAGAAGTTGACTTTGTGGACATCAGTCTACTTGGGACTCTGCAGGCCCCAAGTCTTAGGAGATTTAAATGCATCATTTTCTTATGAAGATCAAAGGTTGAACTTTGTCCCAGCGCCGTCTATAGGTAGAAAATACAAAGAGAAATTATCTTATCAAACATATAAAAAACATTAGGTTTAAATTTTTTTGGCTAAATTTTGACAATTTAGTAATATTATTAACTTACTTGCTTGCTTATGTACCGGTTCTGTTACCTTCCAGCGATCTTTAATGGAAAGAGTGGAAAAGTATATATATTCCATTGTTATCAGGTATCAGGGCGACGGATAGTTATCGAATATATTTAAATAATCATTCAAAAAAAATGGTATGTCAATCTTCCCTGGTGATTTTACTTTAAAATAAAACGTTTTTTATATTTAGTTTTAAAAACTCAACGACATACAAGAAAGTAGCTTTGCTTTATTAAAAATTAATTATAAAATCTGTAAATTATTGCTTCTTAGACTTCTTCTTCAGACCCTCAATATAAATGCCAAGTCCTTTTTGAACAGCTGGCTGATTAATGAAGAACAAAAACTTTTCCAGATCCTGCTTTCGTTCATTCTCCAGTTGCTGGAGATCGGCTGCACGGAATTGCAGCTTGGTCAGTGACCGAGCCAAAGGGTTGACCTTAGCAAAGGAGCCAATAAAGGCCTCACACTTTGCTATAGCTTCCTCCTTGCTATTGGCAGTCTCATCAACCAGCCCAACTTTAAGAGCCTCATCGGTGGTGAACATACGGCCCTGGTTGAGGGCTCTCTCCGCGTCCTTTTGTGGAAGCACACTCAGAAAGGTGGCCATGAACCACTTGGGGGCTACAATGCCCAGTTGAGTTTCATTCAGGCCGATTGTGAATTTTGGCAACATCACCCGGTACTCGCAGGATGTGGCCAACAAGCAGCCGCCAGCAGGCG
The DNA here is from genome assembly GCF_017639315.1 of Drosophila ananassae. Classification (NCBI taxonomy): domain Eukaryota; kingdom Metazoa; phylum Arthropoda; class Insecta; order Diptera; family Drosophilidae; genus Drosophila; species Drosophila ananassae. Next base: position 14,892,607 of record NC_057930.1, read on the forward strand.
AATGGCCCTGCAATTGAATAAAATATACACCATATGTACAGGAAAGGAAAGTATGTATATAGGATTTGTGAGGACTATTCAAGGATATTAGAAAACCTACATTAATTGCTGCTGCTGTCGGCACACTGCTTCCATATAGCGCTAACCAAGTTTCCTGCAGTTGAGACCAAAATGCGCGAATCCTATCCTTGTCTGGCTTGTACATCTCCAGGATATCTAAGCCAGCAGAGAATATTGTTGCGTTGGACTAAAATATATAAATTGTTAGCATATACACCATATTTAAGGATTCTAATATAGTTTACCGAAGTCAAAATAAGTCCCCGGCTCTTGTTGCCTTCGATTTCGTCGATTGAGGTCTTAAGATCCTGCAACAGTTCCAAATTGAGGCCGTTTACGGGAGGCCGGCACATCGTGAGGGTGGCAATTCCTGTTTTGTCGTTAACTTCCACGGTGGTCAACTTGGTGCCAGTGGACATCATCCTGGTTGAGGCACCGCGGGCCAACAGGCTCAAAACTTTGGACCGCAACATAATGACCTAAGATTAAAGATAGATGTAAACATCTCAGTGACCTTTGGACAGATGCCGGTTTATCCCTTGATTCAACGTTGATCTTTTAAACGTTTAAATTAGAAAAATTGAAATTCAATGCTCAATTTTTTAGCTGTGCAAAATGCAATGAATAAATTAAGACCTCTATTTATTTACCTCTTTATTCTTTTTAAAGTAAATTTAAACAACCAATCTACAGAACCTGTTGAGCTGTTATCGATAAACAGGGGCGTATCAAAGGGGGTGAGTTCAGTTAAAGAGATCGGAAACAAACTATCAATTTTATAATCAAAATTGAAGATAAATAGAAAAAAGGTTATTTAAATTATATAACTTTTAAATATACAGTTTTTTACAAGAACCCCAATTTTTAATGGTATTTGCGACAAAACTATTATCTATGTTTTCTTTTAGCTTATTCTAAGTTTATTTGGTTAACATATGTTTTCTAAACTTTGAATTAAAAGTTAGGAACTAAAAATGTTTTAAATTTTTAAAGAAAATATTTGAAATTTAAAATTATTAAAGTCTATCGCGGGAATCATCGATATCAAAGCGCATACGATAGTAGCGATAGCATAGTTTGACAGATCCGCTGACGTTTACACGTCACTGACAGCCGCCGACCGTTCTGCATTCGTGTACACTTTACTCTTCGACTCGTCTTTGCGTTGTAGCAGACTTTCTCCGCGGAAAACTAACTGAAAATGGGCTCTGGAAAACAACAGAAAGTGCAGTCCTCTGGCTTCACCAAGGAGGAGGAGCTGCTGCTTCAGGACTTCAGCCGGAATGTGAGCACAAAGTCGTCGGCTCTGTTTTACGGCAATGCCTTTATCGTCTCGGCGGTTCCTATCTGTAAGTAAATGGCCACGTTGAAGGTTTTTGGAGGATTGCTGAATGAGAGTGTCTACTTGCAGGGCTCTTCTGGCGCATCCACAACATGGACTTGTGGCCTAGCTCCATCCTGTTCGTGTTGGTGACCGCTGCTAGCACCTACCTCATGGCCACCGCCTACAAGAACATCAAGTTCCAGCTGAAGCATAAGATCGCCGGACGCAGGGAAGAGGCCGTCACCCGTGAGGTGAACCGCCAGCTGGGTGACGACAAGAAGGTGACCCGCAAGGAAAAGGATGAGCGTATCCTGTGGAAGAAGAACGAGGTGGCCGACTACGAGGCCACCACCTTCTCCATCTTCTACAATAACGCCATCTACCTGGCCGTGATTATCTTCATCAGCTTCTTCCTGCTGAAGAACTCCACGCCGTTCGTCAACTACATCTTCTCCGTGGGCATTGCCAGCGGCGCCCTGGCGCTCTTCTCCACCAGTGCCCAAACGAACTGAACTTCACGTCACCCCATGTTCATGTACTCGTAATTTAAGGCCCTTTAAGAGATTCCCTTGGACAGCGGTTGAGAATTCCGTTCATCAATCGATCCCTTGTGGCGGCTGGCCCGTTGTTCATCCTCCAGCCCACTTGGATCGGTAGTACCAGCAATGCGAACATAGAAATTTTATAATGTATACACTGATTTGTTGTCTTTCTTGTAGAAAGCTGATCCACTTCCATTTTCAAATGATTTAATAAAATGTAAAATTAAAAGTATCGCTTTATTACTATACAGGTTTAAAAGTGGGGAATTTCAGAACTAAGTAATTTGTAAATGCATGGGAGTGTTCCAAAGGGAAATAACCGGTTTAGACAGCCTCCAGAAGCAGGGCGATGCCTTGGCCTCCACCGATGCAAGCAGATCCAATGCCGTACTTCAGCTTCTTGCGCCTGAAAAGGTTATAGGATTAGTACTACCATAATATATATAATTTTCAAAGAAATCCCTTACTGTAATTCGTGCACCAGGTGTCCAGTGATGCGAGAGCCACTGGCTCCCAGAGGATGACCCAAGGCAATGGCACCGCCATTCACATTGAGCTTTGAGGGATCCAGTTTGAGGGCATCGGCACATGCCAGGGTCTGGGCGGCAAAGGCTTCGTTTATCTGTTAAAGAGTATGATCAAAATAAGCATAGGAATGAATCAATATGAAAACAAGTTACCTCAATCAAGTCAATGTCTTCCAGCTTCTTTCCGGAAACCTTCAACACATTCTGAATGGCGGGCACGGGGCCAATACCCATGATCTCGGGCTTGACACCCACGAAGGAGAAAGCAACGAGGCGGGCCAGAGGCTTCAGGTTATATTCCTTCAAGGCCTCCTCAGAGGCGACGATAACAGCCGAAGCTCCATCACAGATTCCGGAAGCGGTTCCAGCCGTCACAACTCCATTCTTCTTAAAGAGCGAGGGCAGCTTGGCCAGACCCTCGATGGTGGTCTTGGGACGCGGATGCTCGTCCACCACGAAGTCAACTTCCTTGCCCTTGACCTTCAATTTAATGGGAGCGATCTCGGCGTTGAAAGCGCCCTCCTTCTGGCCCTTCTCCCAGTTCTTCTGTGACAACAACGAGAACTCGTCGACGCGCTCCCTGGTGATCTTGTATTGGTCGGCCAGGTTCTCGGCAGTCAGAGCCATGGGTAGCTTGCAGTAGGTGTCAGTGAGACCCGCCCAGAGAGCATCCTCCAGGTTGTAGTTGGCTCCCAAGGTGGTACCGAAGCGAATATTGCGGGCAATGAATGGACTTTGGGACATATTTTCAACACCACCGGTGAGGGCAACCTTGGCACCACCGACCAAAATGTCCTGGGCACCATTGACGATCGACTGGAAGCCGGAGCCACAGAGGCGGTTGATGCCCAAGGCAGGTTTCTCGATGGGGACACCACAGTTGAGACCCACATGACGGGGAACGTAGATGCCATCAGTGGATGAGGACTAAAAATATAAATTATTGGATTTTTTATTTCAGAGTTACTGTTAGAGTTATAGAAATTAAATATTTCATTTAAAAAAGAATCCTATAAGTGCCAAAAAATACTCAGATCCTGCTAATTAAATTGAAAATTATTGTAAAAATTAATTTAAAAAGTATGTTTTTAATTCTAAGTAAAAACTAAGTTTGAAAAAATAGTTTTTCAAAAAGAAGCAACCGTTATCTGCTGCCCAAAAATAAATGAAATCAGACACAAGCCAACAGGTTGAGGATTAGGCTTTATGATAAGAACTAATAATTTTACTGAACTGATAATATAAGTACATAATTACCCATTTATGGTCATAACTTTCACTAGTAAACTAACTATGTTTGGAACAACGACTTACCGCTATCACATTGCCCACAATGACGGTGTCCACCTGCTCTCCCTTGAGCCCGGCAGCGTCCAGGGCAGCCTTGGCGGCAGTCGTCTGGAGCTGCGTCTGGTTGATCCCCTTCAGGGCGCCACCGAAAGTTCCAAAGGCCGTGCGCTTGGCAGCCACAATATAGATACCTTCAATAGAATGTAGAGCATATATTACGTGTGTAGGAGGGAATGATAACTAAAAACGAAAGCAGCTTTTTTTGTTTTTGATCAACAGGTCCAAAGTGCACCCGGCTATGTGCGGGGGGCGACGAGGCATCAGATTAAAGACCAAGTCCAAAGTTCAAACCCAGGAAAGTGGATCATCTATCTCTCGCTAGTACAGCCTCCTTGTATGATTGGAAGAACTAACAAAATTACCTTTAGTTGCCGCAGACATTATGTTTTAAAATTTTACTCTTAAAGTGAAAATTAAAATAATAAAAATATAAATACGAGGAGAAACGCGTCTGTCTCGCTGCAGTAACTTTTGTTTTGTGGCTGGGAATGCTCGCCATCGTCGACATATTGGAGGCAGAGCTTGAGAGCTTTCGCGCTGCCGGTTCTCCGCCTCTACCTCCTTTCTTTTCACCGGCTAGGGTTGCTGGCCAGAGAGCTTTTCCGTGGACAAGCCCACAAAAATTCAGCTGGCCGATGCACTGAACAAAAATAGGTCCATCCAGTTCGATATTCCAACAAATTAAGTCTTAAATTAAGTTTCTCCAATTGCCACTCTTAAATACTCTTTTTTATGCTTCCTAAGTGTTGACTTGTCTCTTAGTATGTTATATTTTATAGATTTAAAATACAAAGTTTTCCATTAATCCTATTGAATTTAATTTATGTAGTTTTCTGATACCTTTAATTTTTTCTTAAAAATGAAGACTGACTAACATTTTTTATCCGATTTTTTATAAATTTATAGATTGTACTGAAAGTTTTTCAAGCAAACCTCGTAGTATTATCTTAAAAATGATTAGCAATTTGAAATTTCACAATAAATTGAAAGAAAACTCCCAGTCCCCAGCAATTAAATGTTTACTTGAAGCTGGTTTCGATTACGGGATGCATATGTAAATGCGGATTCTTTAATTGGACTTTATACTTGGTACCTAGGGCGGAGTTACAATGGAATACAAATTTAATGGTGACATTGGTATCGAGTTTAAATGGAGTCAGACAGGTTTTCTGTATTTATTAAAAGATAGTGTGCGCTTATCTATATCTAGGGGGAGTTTGAAATGTCCATGTTGTCCGACTTCTCAACGCTAACCGACTTGCGCGACTTGGAATCGGCACTGGAGCGAGAATTTTTGGCTTCCATGTCCTCGGAAATGGATTTCAGTTTCCTTGTTTCCGGCGTACGGGATCGTTCGCGCCGACGAGATAGCTTGGAGGAGACGGCAACAGGATCCTTGCTACGACTGGAGCGTGACTTCATGCTGCTGATGGCCAGGGGCGGAGAGAGGGAGCTCCGCTTGCTTCTGGATCGTGGTGAACGTGATGAGTGCTTCTCGCTGCGATGTGACTTTTTGCTGCGCTCCCGGGACCTTGAACGTTTGCCGCTTCCACTTCCTCCGCCGCCAGCTCCATGGGAGCGAGAGCGACGCGAACGCGAGGTGCTGCGGCGATGGCGAGACCTGGAACGCTTGCCGCGCGACCTGGAGGATCGCGAGTGTTTACCGCCGCGGGAACGTGACCGTCGCGAGCGAGAAGTACTGCGGCGGTGGCGGGATCTGGAGCGCTTACTACGGGATCGGGATGAGTGTTTGCCACGAGAGCGTGAGCGGCGGGATCGTGACACGCTGCGACGCTCCCTGGATCCGGATCGTCTTGACCGCCGCCTCGAGGAAGAGCGGTGCGATCGGGAGCGGCTAGTGCGACGTTCCCGGGAACGAGACCGTGACCTCGATCTACGTCGCTTGTCCTTGGCCAACATGCCAATTACAGGGTCTATGGCAGCCGAAATCATGCTCTGTGCTTCCTTAACAATGGTCATCGCCTCCTCGATCTCTGCCTGAGCCGCCTCATTGGACTTGGCCTCCGGCTTAGTTATCGAGTAGGTGGAGTGATAGACGTTCAGGTGGCCGCCCTTAAACTCCTGCCCCTGCATGCGTAGAGCGTGGATAATGCTGGTTTGCTCGCAGAACTCAATCATGCAGTACGTCTTGTTCTCCTTCTCGGCCCATCGGGCGTACTTCACTTCTCCCGCTCGCTGGAAGCATTCCATCAGGTCATCGAGTCGCCACTCATTCTTCACATCGCAGACTATAATTGTGCGTCGAATTTCCTCAATCTTTCGGGCATCGTAGAAGGAGGGCAGTGCCGGGTACTCCGGCAGGTTGAACTCCACGAGCTTAGGGTCGTAGGTCTTAATCACTTGCTGGGGCAGCTGTCCTTCGATGCGATTGATGACCTCCGGGGGCAGCTTTGAATCCGGCTTCTGGAGTCCCGGCACAATGGTGCCATTCTTGAGCATCTCCAGGGCCCGGTACTCTTCAGGTATGGCTAGCACGGGGATGACAATCAAAGCCCGGTCGATAAACACCGTATTGGTCAAGTGCTGGGCCACCGGGACACTGCTCGTATCCGTGTATTTGACGTAGCAGATGCGAGACTGCACTGGGCAGGAAACATCTCGTATTGTGGGGTACAGACGGATCTCCTCGATTTTTCCGATGTTGCCGAACAGTGTTTGCATCTGGTCCTTGGTGGCCTGCGGCGCAATATTGGTCACCTGGATCACACGCGGGGTGTTGCCGCCTGCCATATTTGATGGTTTGGTTGGTTCTCTATTGATTCGGCAAGCGTTTTTTCCCACAAAAAGTTTTTTTTTTAATTAACCTCCAAGACCAAGCGAAAAAATCGAAGGGTTGCAAAGTAATGGAAAGTTTTGTCGGGATTTTTTAGGATCACCTTACCACCAGGGCTGCATGACAAGGTGATTGTTGATTCCGCACATCTGGCAACATCGTTTACTGTTCCAGCTCTATATCACGGCCCCTAGGATTCTTGCAAACTAAATATTGTGAATTAAGATAAACAAATTGCCAGGATGTCGGACCGCACAGCATCCGTCTCCGCGCCCGCGTCATCGCTAGCCAAGTCGAGCCTCAGCGACCTGCGACAATTTCGCATCAACAAGAGCCAAGCCGTCGGTGCTGGCTCTGCGAAAACGGGTAATTGTGTGAAGAAATTCCGTGGTATATGCTGACCCTGATGTCGTCGTTTTTAACCCATTTCAGAGCGTGTGCCCGGCAAGAAGCGTATCCAGGTGATGGCAGATAGTGACAGTGACGGTGCCGATTGTCAGACCCCCAAAAAGACCAAGCTGGAGCTCACGGTTAAGGAGAAGGAGGAACGCTACATGGCAGCCGCTAAGATTTCCCCCCAGTACGACACAATGGTATGTTCCCCATAAATCGGCCCAAAACTCGGCCAATTATGCCAGGTGAAAAGCGAACGAAAGGTGAAGGCGGGGGAAGCACGCGTCCCATTCCCGTTCCCGCGTCTGTGTGCGAAACATGGCGATTAGATTCTGGCCCGGCATTGAGAAACAGCTGTCGTGCCAGGAGCGTCGAAAACGGGGGTTGCTATAAACGCTGTCCTTTACCAGTCTGTATGATAGGTGTTTATTTTCAGAACTCTAAGAATATGTATAGCCCTTGTTTTATTTATTTACTTTTTTTTTATTTTAAACATTTTTTTTTATTTTTTATAATTATATATTTTTTTTTCAGGCTATCCAGGAGTCTCTATCTCGTACAAATTGGGATGTGGCTGCATCGGTGCGTTACTTGAGGGAACACTGCAAGCCCAAGATCCATGGTCAGAACGGACCTCTGGTCAAATCCAAGCTTAAGCCCAGTTCCAATGGAACATCCCACGGTCCGTACTCGGACGGCGACAACTCGGATGACGACGATGTCAAGCAGTCCAAGGATCAGGTGTACGACAGTGACGACAGCGATACTGAAATGGCCACGAAGATGACAGGACAACGGAAAAAGGTGTTCCAGTTTATGAACGAAGCCACCATATTGGAGTTACAGTCGGTGAAAACGCTCTCGGAGAAGAAGGCATCGGCTATAGTGGAATTGCGGCCATTTTCGGACTGGGCTGAGCTGCGGCGGAAGTTGGAGAGCAATAAGATCAGTGCCGATTTATTGAACTACGCTCAGGACCTTATCAACAAGCAAAACACAGTTGCCACCATTTTAAGCAAGTGCAACAACATGGTATCGCGATTGGAGAAGGCCATTTCCAATGGTGCCGGTATTGTGGAGCAACCAAAACTTCTGAGCAGCGGGTAGGTGTTCACCAGCATTACCTAGAAATCTTTGAGCTACAATATCTTCGAATATAATTACAGATTGCAGTTGGCCGACTACCAGATAATTGGCCTAAATTGGCTCACCGTAATGCACAAACAGGAGATGAACGGCATTTTGGCGGATGAGATGGGTCTGGGAAAGACTATTCAGGTGATTGCATTCCTCGCCTACCTGAAAGAGAACGGTCTTAGTCAGGCGGCGCACTTAATTGTGGTACCCTCGTCCACTTTGGACAACTGGGAGGCGGAAATCACCCGATGGTGTCCCAAACTGGTGGTGGAAAAATACCACGGGTCGCAAGAGGAAAGGCGACGAATGCGAGGACGCTATGCCAAGGACGGCTTTACTGGATTTGACGTATTGTTGACCACGTAAGTGATTAAAGCCATTAGATAAGTTTCAAGTATAAAAATTTTCTCTTTTTTTAATGAATAGCTATCATATTGTTGGCTCGACCCCTGAGGAGCGTAAAATGTTCCGTGTTTGTAAGCTAGACTATGTCATATTCGATGAGGCTCACATGCTGAAGAATATGACTACCCAGCGGTATGCAAACCTCATCACCATTAATGCCAGAATGCGTATTCTGCTCACCGGCACTCCTTTACAAAACAACCTACTGGAGCTAATCTCTTTACTGTGCTTTGTGATGCCGAAATTTTTTGCTAAAAGCATTGATGACATCAAAACGCTATTTGCAAAGGTACTTAACACATTAAAGAGTTATTGAAGCGGGAATTAATACATAAATTATTTACAGAAAGGAAAAGCTGATGGCGACCAGGATGAGGTGTCACAATTCCAGGAAACTCAGATCCAGCGAGCAAAACGCATTATGAAACCCTTCGTGCTAAGGCGTCTTAAGAAAGATGTCCTTAACAACCTGCCCAAGAAGCTTAGTCTTGTGGTATGTGGATTTCTACCATATGGATTTAAATCTTCTCACAATACTACTTTTTTCTTCTTAAATTCTTGCAGGAAAAAGTACCCATGAGCACACAACAGAAACAGTACTATCATGAACTGGTCGAGTATTATTCAAATAACAAGGGCGAAGTCTGCAGCAGCGAGCGAGCGGGCATTGCGATTATGATGGAAATGCGCCGCATTGCAAATCACCCGCTACTGATGCGTCACTACTTCACCGACGAGAATTTGCGTGGATTTGCCAAGCGTCTGGCACGGGCGAGCTCTTACAAAAAGACCAATGAGCAGTATATATTTGAAGACCTGGCCATCATGTCGGACTTTCAGGTCTTCCAATTGTGCAACAAACATGTAGGTGGCTTAGGAAGCTTTATTTTTTTATTGTTTTAATTTTTAAATTTATTTGAAATAGGAATTGTATGATGTTAAGATACCGGATCCATTAATTTGCGACTCTGGAAAATTCGGATACCTGGACGAGTTGCTCCCCAAGCTGAGAGAGGAGGGCCACCGTGTTTTGCTATTTAGCCAATTTACTATGATGCTGGACATTGTAGAGGAGTATCTGCGAGTAAGGAACCATGGCTTTTGTCGGTTGGATGGCTCCACTGCTGTCAAGGAGCGTCAAGACCTGATCACCGACTTCAATGTTGACGACAACATATTTGTGTTTCTGCTGTCCACCAAGGCGGGGGGCGTGGGCATCAATCTGACGGCCGCCGATACCTGCATCATTCACGACATCGATTTCAATCCGTATAACGACAAACAGGCCGAGGATCGGTGTCATCGCATGGGACAGCAGCGTCCGGTTACGATCTATCGACTCATATCTGAAAGTACCATCGAGGAGGGTATCCTGATGGCCGCCGAAGAGAAGCTAAAACTGGAGAAGGATATCACGTCCAGCGAGAAGGGCGAGGTGCATGAGCAGCGTTGCGTAGTAAAGTTGCTGACCACGGCCCTGGGTCTGGACAAGGACCAGGAGGAGCAGCTGAATAACTCGTTAAACAATTCAATTGCCTCACCCGCTAAGTAGGCCACTATCATCGTTATATTCTTAGGTTTTTTTTATATTCTCCGCCCGCATCGGATCTGTCATGTACTTTTTAGCAAGTGAATTATTTTCGAAACCATTTTTTCCGTAACTCTAGCATTCAATTTTGTATTTAAATGATACTTTTTAATGTATGCTTGGAATGTGAGATTTACCCTGAGGTTGCCCATGGTGGCTCATAAATTGTGTTAAGAATTTGCCTTCGATAAGATCACAGCTGTTTTTTCAATAGTAATACGAACATTTCCACGATTAACTAAGGCACTCAAATGGTTATTTCCTCCGTCATTGTGTTTACCCCACTCTATGTAGCTTCAGATTCTGTAAGTGTATTGTATGTAACGTATTCAAAAATCATTTATTATTAAGGATAAAGAATATTTGTGTACGAAAGCGATCGTGTGATCTGTTTCTGTTACTGGAGAGACTCGACAACCCTCAATTGCTCGTTCTCTGAATGTCTAGCGAAGAGAATGCCCCACCGGAGAGCCCCGCTGGGTGTTTTGAAAAGCTTTTTGGCTCTGTGTTTGGCGGCGGCGATTCTTCGGTCTTTAGTCTTCAACTGATCGCTCGCGCCGATGATTTAATTTTTAAGTTAAAGCGTACATACATACGTGCGAATATACATGCATACATAATAAAACGTACATCGACAAATAGATATACCCTTGCATATTGTGTATCCGCAGTTAGTTCGACGACGAGAATCGACGACAGCAACGAATCTATGAAAATATAAAGTAAAACATCCTCGAATTTCCCACTTGAATACATATATATGTGTGTGCAGTGCAGAATCTATCCCCATCCTCCCATCTATCCTCCTCCTACCCCTATAGCAAGTCCCTTTCTATTTTACTCAAACGGATCGCCATCGCCATCGGCATCCGTTTGCCATTATGTGATTCATGCAATAAGTACATAAGTTTTCCTCCCCGAATTCTTTTCTTTGGTTCGCTTCGGCTTTGCGCCGTTGAGGCAAGCCGAAATCTATTTAAAAATAGACAAAACTGTTTTGCGAGCGGAAATCATATTGCCGCGGCCACTAAAAACGCTAAATAAATAAGGCCAATAATATGAAATAGAGTCTTGGGTTTTTGGCCAAATCGACGTTTGTGGTTTGTTGTTTTCTTAAAGCGGAAACGGAAGGAAAGCCAACTGCATATACGTCTAGATACAGTCATCACTCGCGCAGGGCTGTCATATACTATAAATATACATAGATGCGAGTGGCACATGTGAGCAATTTTTTGGCAAATGCCAAAGAACACAAAGCAGCGCGTGCTGGCAAAACAAGAAAAAGACTATATTGTACAATATGAATAAAAATTTGAATTAATATTCCCCCAACTTTTATTTCTGTATGTGTGTGTGTGTGCAGTGACCCGTATGTGTACGTGTGAGTAATCCGAAAAAGAAACTATAACGAGCGATCTACATTTAAACAAAAATAAAAATTAAAAAAAAAAAAAAAACAGAAAAAAACGAACGAAAATATAAGCGAACAAAAACAATAACAAAACGGAACTGTAACGAGCCGAGAACGAGCAGCACAAAGCAACAAACCAAAAATAGATGACAGCGCTGTCAACGGTGCGTATACTTATCGTATTAGTAATGCCGGCCAGGCCACCACCCGCCCATTGACTCATCGCGTCTCTCTCCTCCTGATCCCCCAGCAGTAGCAGCAGCAATAAAATCATCAACAACAACCAGAAGAGACACTCCACAATCAATTGTGATCTGCGTGTGTGTGTGTATCTGTATCTGTATCTGCGACGTCTCTGTATCTGAATCTGAAAAAGTAGCAATCCATAAGTAGAAGGAAGGCCCTCTTGCATATTCGGAATATTACGGAGTGGAGTAGCGCTGTGAAATATTAATTAAAATTGCTGGAAATTGCTTTCGGCATATTGCTTATGGTTTTGACTTGGCGCGCATGCCAAGCATGATTAAACGAGACACGAAAGAGCGTATCTACGAAGTAGATAAATATCTTTATACGAACAACTGAGCTGCAGCACCACCAACAATCGAATCGACGAAAACAAAAACGCACACCTATCTATATAACCAGAGACTCTATTAGGAGAGACAGAGCGATAAACAAAAGCTCAAGCAGCAGCAGCCGCAACAACGAAACAATTTGGAAGATACATTTTTTTTTGCACTAAAAGGTAAGTATCTAGACGTGATTCATCTAGAGCCCGGCCAGGCCCAAGCTCGGTTCTGTTTGCTAATCTGAGAATCAAAAGTGCCAGCAATTAACAAGCCAAGTTCACATAGTTGTGTTCCTAGTCACAGGTACAGTGGTACCTCCCTAGCACAGTCAACAAATTAACAAGTTAGTTAGTCACTAGAAGATACAATACCTGTACCATTACCTGTTCCAAATCTCAATATGAGAGGCTCAACTGTGGGTTGTGGGTTGGAGAATAGGTATTACTGGGGGGCTGATGTCATGTTCGGAGACGAAGCGCTCTAGCCAGAGGCCCCAAAAACCAGATGCAACTCCTACGCTCGGACATAAAGCCGGTTGCTCGCGGAGATCGAGTAGTTTGCGCCGCTCTCGCTCTTCTCCGTCTTGGATAAACAGTTTTTGTGTATCTTTACTTGATATATTATATATGAGTAGGTGAACATGTTATGGGTTTGGTTCAGGGCTAGCGCAATTCATTTTTTCTTACTGATGAACTACCATTCTCCACATCCATTCCAGACCCAGCAATCGGACTCTGCAAAGAAAAAAGGGAACTTGTCCCTTAAATCGTATTAAGGACAAAAAGGAAGTTAGGAAACAAGGAGGAGAAACGGAAATCAACTATTGTGATATGTACAAATTTACTCAAATACCGAAGCCACATAATATTTAGACGTTTATTCCACGGAAACCCAGTTGCTTAACGATCAACCGGAGGATAGTCTACCAAAGATTAGGCTTTCAATTTTCAATTAAGTTTTTATTAAAAGCTAAACAGAGCAGAAGTTGCACTATCGAGAGATGGCCGAAAAAGTCGAACAAGCTCAGCAGGCCAGCTTAAATGGTCAACAGAATAATAATGTCCGCAAGTCACCTGAATTTCCCGGTGTTATCTCCCGGGAACGCAGCTTTGTGCGCACCTCGAATCAACAGGTGAGTTCCATTGCTAACCAGCCGCCTCATACCGATGGTACATGGCACCACCCACCTCCTACCATATCGATATTGATATCAAAAGGTAACCATATTTTCGTATTCAATTTCAGAATATCAACAAACGCCGGAGTCTGGCGTTCAACGTTCCTGGCAACAATCAGACGGGACAAATGAGAAGCAAACCGGCCATGGATATATACAGACCGCCCAGTGAGTGTTTTTCGCCATTCCTAACACTTTCTCCATTTGGCTTGGGTGCTTGGCTGGGTGTTCAGTGCATTAGAAAAATCAATTTAACTTAAAAACCAAATAGACAGAACAAATGTCAGCTATATTGGCTATAAACCGGATTAATTATACTCTCAGTTACTTATCATTTCGCTTGTCTACTCATCCAAATCATAAATCTCATCGCACAAATTAAGTGTAAATGGATGCATTTTAAAATAGAAGGTTTGTCAAGTTTGGAAATTCAAATTTTGAAAACTTCTCAGCTGACTTCTTCTCTGTTTGAAATAACAAATAGCTTCAAAATTTAAGATATTCAGCTTATTCAGCCCTGCTCTTTTAGCTTCAAGCTTCTGGAATACCAACGATTACTTATCGAGACCATATCTTTCTTTTGATTCTTTTCATATCCCTGTCTCATATCCTGTATATTCCACACACACCCCCACCCACCCCACGCACAATGTTGTGTCCTGCCCTTCACATCATCACACATAATATTGGGAATCCCCGAAAATCACCCTAAAAAAAAAAAAAATACCTAACCCTGTCTCAGATGTACGCGGCGAGTTGGCTGCTCCAGCCGGTAATGGTGGTGATGGTGCTATTGGTGGTGTCGGTGGTGCCGCAAACAAACTGAATGTCAATGCCCAGGAGTTTACAATGACCAATAGCTCTGGGTCACCGGCCGAGGCACTCAGTAATCGGTAAAGCAAAGACTTATAATGCCATCGTTTACCCCTCTTCCCGTCTCCTTGCAGAGCTAAACTACAGTCTACAACATTCTTCCAGTTCGTCGTTGATCTTCCCGCCGTCCACCAATGGTCCCGGCGGTGTGGCTGTGGCCCCGGTTCTGGGTCAATATGGAAATGTGAATCGTCGCCAGGCGGGTCTCTCCCTGGGCAGCATGCCGGGTCTGAAGGCCAGCCATCACCGCTCCATTTTAGTGACCCATCCAATCAGTCCACTGGCCGGACAGCTGCCTTTGATGAACTCTCCCTCCAGTGGCAATATACTTCATGTAAGTGGAAATCAACTAAAAATTATAGTCTACTTAATGGGGGCAATATCCTTATCCTATTTCATCTATAATCTATCCTTATCTCAGACCACAAATCGTGTCAAGTTTGCTCCTGAGCCCAGAGGACAAAAGCTAAACAACCACAGCCAGTTTGGCGGAATGAACAATAATAACTACGGACAGCCGTATCAGGCCAACTTAAATGGCCTAGATCCCTACATGAATGGAAATGCCCTGCAACGCTCCAAGTCCTTGTCGTCGGCGGATGCCCTCACTCGGGGAATGGCCGGCTTGGGACTGGGATTGGGCAACGAGGTGGCCGACATTGGCCAGTTTACGCCGGAGATCCAGACATTGATCGAGACAGCTCTGGAGGATCCCAACAAACTCAACTCACGGTGTCTCATGGAGCTGACCACGCAGTTCATCAAGCGCGCTGTGGAGAGTCGCCGATTTGCTTTGCCCATTTCCCGGTTGTGCTTGAATATCATCGCTAGGGAGCAGAAGGAGACGTTCCTGGAGGCCCTGCTCAACACCTGTCGTCAGTGGTACCAAGAACGCGAGAAAGTAACTACATCTGATTTATCCTTAAGATTTTCTCTCTTAATATTTATTTTTATATTACAGCTGCTGTTTGCGATCCAGGGAATGAAATCGCCATCCAGAGTTCGCTTCACCGCCTTCATGGCCTTCCTCACGGAGATGTTCTGCCAGCTGAAGCGACGCCAACTCCAGCTACGCACCCACCACGAGGGCACACCGCCCCCACTGGTCCTGCTCAGCCTGCTGTCCAAGTGCTGTGAGGATTGCGTGCGTCCCCCGATAAGATCGCTTTCAGAGGTTGGGTTTTTCTATCATTTTCCATCTATCTTATAAACTAAAATACTATATCCTGCCCTTTAGATTGAGTGCCTTTTCTATGTGCTCACCTGCATCGGTCAGGATATGGAGCAGCAGCTGCCACAACAATTGGAGCTACTTATGGGCCTCGTTCGTGATGCTTTTCTGAATGCTGGCGAATCGGCGGCGTCCATCCGGCGTACTCTTCTCCAGCTAATCGAGCTGAAAGCCTCCCACTGGCAGCTACCCGGCAATACGGTTCTCTACTATACCCACAATAACAATTAGGAACTGGGAGGCGTCATGCAGGACTGGAAACTGAAATATAATTTGGAACCAGGGCGGATGTTGAGGTTCGAGGCATTGTGCAATCATCGAGACACCACTAGATATCAGTTCTGTTGTCGCATTGCATTTAGGCCTGCCAACCTTCTGTTCTATTTATCTTATCGTACTCTTACCTAGGCATAAGCAATATTTATTTCGGCACTGCAATAGAGAGAAACTAACCCGAGACTTGCACACCACACACCAAGCCCAGTACCAAATGAAATGGGCCGATCTGATTCGGTTTCTTCAGATTCTTTACATAATCTAAGGCTCAATTTTTATGTGAATCCATATCTTTATGTTTAATAAATCACAACTAGTCAAAAATTAACTAAAAGGTTCTACTAGAGGAAGATTTATACTTACTACATAAACTTTCGATTTGCGTCACAGTACACCTAATTATATTATTACGGCCTACAGTTATGGATATATTAGCAGCAATTAGGCCTATGAGGACAGGAACTATGTAATAGATAGGATTAGTACTTCAGTTCCAAAATGGCATCGCGCATATCGCGTTGGTTGGACAAGCTTTCCAACAAACTTCAGCTCCTGTGGCTTCGTTTTTATTTTCGAAATTTCAATATCTTTGGAATTATGCGACTGGAGTTGGATGATTCCCGAAATAAGGTACAACTGACCTACTACAGTGTCACTGTGGCCAGGATGTTGGGTTTGTTTCTGGTTTTCGGGCAGTTTTTAATAATCTGCAATAATTTTAAAAACGCCCCAAGCGTCGTGCCACTGGCTTTCATTTCCTGTCTTTTGATCCAGCCTCGTATTGTTTTTGAGGAACGGATTAGGATTATCAACAGGTTTATTAAAATTTCGCGACATTATTTCTATCAGCAAAAGTTCGAAATGCCTTGGACACTTCCAATATCATTATTAATAAAATTTAAAATTTACCCATTGGATTTTTTAAACATGTTGGAAACTATGGATGTTTTTGAAACGCCTATTAAAATATTTTGCATATGGATCATTTATATAACCACTGATTTGTTAGGCATAGGTCTGTCCATGCTAGTAAACTACTTCGACTTGATCAACGAGGAAATGTCTGAGATAACTAAAAGGCTGCCAAACGCCATTCTGCGAAAGGACACTCGACTGGTAAAAAGATTGAGGAAACGTTTAATATTCTTGAGGAAAATGCACCAATCTTGCAGGGTGATAACTGAATATTTTTTTGATTGCTTCGGTGTCCATCTACTTTTAATTTCTTACTCTAACATGAGCTTCCTCAGCTCCTTCTCTTTCGGAAGCTTCTTGACCAGTTTCGACAGTACCACTCTTTGCATGAGCCTCCGATCCTTTATTTTTTCGCTTGATGACTTATGGACCAATAGCTTTATATGGCATGGCATTCCCTGGTGGCATATGGCGCATCTGTATCAGTTTGAAGATCTTCTTCAACAGTTCCAGTGGCAAGAAAGATCACAATATTTTAGCAAGGATCTTGACTGGGCCAACCAGCTGCACAACCAGTGCTTGATGAATTATCTACTAAAGCCGACATTTCAAATTGTCAGGATGTTCATCCCAAATCGGAGGCTACTCTTACGCACCATTTTGGCCCTCAGCAGCCTTCACTACAGGGACATCCGGGATTTTAGTAAACATGAAACATGGAACATGGACGAGTTCACCAGTGAGCCCCTAAACTAAATAATTTATAAAAATTAAGGTCTAATTGAAAATCAATAGCCCAGTCAACCGAAACATTGAATTTCCATAGATTAAAGAGGAGTAACTTTTGACATAAAGATTTATAGTATAACTATTTTAAGTAATGGCGGTAATTAGTAAACATCAATAATAATTGTGTGTATAAACGCAATGATGGAACTGAAACACTTCAGTTCAAAAAAGACCGCGCTTTTATCGCATCGCTTAAGCAACCAACAAATTCCATCAATTTTGGTCAAGTCTTTTGGATTAAATGGATTGGTTTATGGAAATTGGATTAAACTTTAACATCCATGTCAGAAGATTTCAGCTCTTCAAGTTGCGCTTTTATTTAGCAACCTTTCATGTCCTCGGATTAATGCGACTGAATTTTGAAAAGTCCAAGAATAAGGTTTATTTAACCCCATACAGTGTAACGGTGGCCAGAATGGTTGGACTCTTTTTCTTTTACATTCATTGCCACACAATCTACTTCCAATATAAAAAAGAGCTAAACATCCTCCCAATTGTATTCTTGCTGAGCTTGTTGGTTCAACCTCGTACTGTAATCGAAAAAAGAGTCAGGCTGATCAATCAGTTTTTGGAAATTTCCCAGTATTATTATTATCGACAAAAATTCAAAATACCGTGGACGCTCCCAGTTGTGGTATATATTAGTTTAAAGATTACTTCAAAAATCATGTTGCAACAAAGTGAAATCAAAAAAATTCAATTAATTCTGCATCCCATTTCATTCCTTTCCTTTTTGATAATTTATATGAGCACCGATCTGTTGAGCACCGGAATATCAATACTCACCAATTACTTTGAGATTGTGAACGATGAAATGAACGAAATGACACGAATGCTTCCTATTGCAATTCTACAAAAGGATAAAAGAATGGTGAAAAAGTTACATAGACGCACAATAATCCTGAAGGAAACACACGACTATTTAACACAGATCACTCGCAAAGTTTTTACCAACCTTATTTTCCACCTGACTATTATGGTTATTTTAAATATTAACTGTTTCTTCGCCAATTTTTTTGGATTCAGCCTGAATCAATTAATTGTCAGCAATAGCCTTCGGCATTTCATTTACTCACTCGATAAACTATTGGTAAGGAGCTGGCAAGGCATTCCTTGGTGTCACATGGCCCACCAGTATGAATTCGAAAACATTCTTGAACATTACGAGAGACTGGAAAGAACACCATATATTCGAAAGGACCTGGATTGGGCTAACCGACTTAGCAACCAGAGCTTGGTGCATCATCTAATCAGGCGAAAGTTTAATATTCTGGGCATGTTCTCACCAACTCGACGATTTCTATGCAAGGTGGTTTTTGCCATTATCAGTCTGTGGCTCTTACGGAAAATTATGGGATTGGCAGAATAAACAAAATATAAAAATAAAACATACACTAAAATGCTTCAGTTAAAAAAAAACCGCTAAGCTCATGCAAAAATTTCGCTACAATGTGATGGTAAAATGATTTTCTAAGATTTAAGAAAGATAAATAAAATGTGTATAAATAAAACAAAAAAATTCATAATTTAAAACATAAATGATAAAGTTAACGACATAAATATTTCCGTTTCCGGGTCTGGCAATCTTTTCCGGCTAAAATTTTCCATCCCTGAAAAACATCGATAATGGTATTCTCAACCGCATATCGATACTTCGTGACACAGCTGTTATCGATATCGTCCCATCGCTAACAAGCCACGGCTCTTTCCGGTTGAATTTTTTGACAAATCAACAACACAGAAAAATGGTACGAAATTAATTTGTGAATATGTGGGCAATCCTTGAGTGAAGCTACTTTGCTAACCAATAGCAACTGCAAGGATGGCATGAACCGCTTGCTGATAAAGGAATTTACTGCCGTGTGGATCATTAAACCCACAAATTTTGTCCCCGAAAAGTTGGTTACAAATGAAGATACTAAGTGGGCTTTTGTTTTTGTTCGCAGGCCAAGCGCACCAAGAAGGTTGGAATCGTTGGTAAATATGGTACCCGTTATGGTGCCTCTCTGCGTAAGATGGTCAAGAAGATGGAAATCACGCAGCACAGCAAGTACACTTGCTCCTTCTGCGGCAAGGTGAGTTTTTTCGTGGAATTTCGTCCAATCCCAATCAAGACTCATACAATTTCTCCCAATAGGATTCCATGAAGCGCGCCGTGGTTGGCATCTGGTCCTGCAAGCGTTGCAAGCGCACCGTCGCCGGTGGCGCCTGGGTGTACTCCACCACTGCCGCCGCCTCTGTGCGCTCCGCCGTGCGTCGTCTGCGCGAAACCAAGGAACAGTAAACACCAATGGAATACTCCAATGCTCCGTTACACTAGTTCCCGTAGTTTTTAATTGACAACGCGATTTTTCTGTGGTTTGCGCCGTGCCGGTCATGTGAAAATAAAAAATGGTTTTTTTTACTATATCAGTAAACGGATGTGCTGTTTATTTTTTATGTGCTCCAAGAACTATGATGTTTGGAAGATAATCTTGTTCAAAATCCGGAGAGTAGTTTAGTAGTGTCCTCCATTAGGATTTCCGTATCAAAGATTGTGCAATCGAAGGCATTCCGGTCTTTTTAGTTGAAACCCTTTCCAATAAAGGCGGGAAACATGTCCCACCAGTTTATAAACCTTTCAATTTTTGACATTATCTCGTCTGTTCTGTGGCAATATTTTATATCCCACTAAATACTGGGACTAAAAATGTCCCACTATAGGGATTTTGTGCTCCAGGGAAAAGAGTTTCCATCCTCTAGGAACTTGGTCCCAAAAAAGCTGGGATATAATTTCCCTTTTGGGACCATAGGGTTTCCATCCTATTAGATATTGGTTTTAAAAAGTACTCCGTTAAATGGTTTATGGAAAAAAATAAAAACAAATTTGTTTAATTTTTCATTGTTTTTTATTTATAAAATTTAAAAAGTCTCTAAACAAACAAAAATATTTAAATTAAAAATAAAATATGTTGGCGTACATTTAGTTTTGAGTAATCTTCCTGTTGTTATCCTTTCGATTTGTGGTTTGATAGTTGTTTTAATTGAGAAAATGAGAACTACATTCAGGTAAGCATATAAATCAACAATTTAAAATATATAGGCAGCTAGAAAGGATCATTGTGGTTATTGAGACGCACATAGTAGGATATAAAGGACTTTTGTCGGAGAGGGGTCTTGATCTGCCTGTCTGTGTTTGTTTGTTGTTTGATTGGATTCGTTCTCCTGTTTTCTGTTATTTTAAAGTTTAATTAAAAATTGCACCGTCACCAGTTAAAAATAGTTGCTATTTTTTTTTCATTCATATGTATATATAGTTTCTCTATAACTATGGGTTCACTTTTGTCGTTTTTTTAAAATAAATTTAGCTAAAAAGTTTTACTTGGCTTGTTCTCCTGTTTCTCATGGGTATTTTTTTTGTTTTTTTGTCAAGAGTTCGGGGGAATTCCTTTTTTAGTCAGGTGTTAAGCTTCAGTGTGTTTTTTTTTTGATTGAAATACTTTTTGAAATATTTACACAATAGCTGAAACAGTATTTTTGTTTTCCGTTTTGAGCAATATTTTAGTCGAGAGCTATTGGATGTTATGCAAAACTTTGACTAAATCTAAATTTAATTTAGAACTTAACATTAAACCTAGAACTAAATGCAGTTTATAGTACAGTTTTGCTTGCTTTGCATAATATATGTATATCCATATACTTTATAAATATTTTATTTAAAGGTATATTTTTAATAGCTACATTAATTTTATGTACACACTTTCGTTTGTTTAGTTAAATCCTCTGATTATGGTTATAAATATTTTTACACTGTATTTATGATATGCGTGCATTTATTTTTTAGAGATTTTTATATTTCCCCTTTGTATGATTATGGTCTAGAAGCATTTCTTCGTTTGTGATATGAGGAGCACATCAATTTGGTAGAAAGCAACCGATTTTCCGATCTTATATTGCCTAATTTTGGATAGGTACACGAATCGAACAACCCATAAAGTGGCTTAATGTATAAAAAATAAAAAATAAAAAATATGAGCATCACAAGACATCGCCGCTCTTCTCAGATAAAAACATCTAGCTCTAGGAATGTTGTGTGCTAAGGGATTGCAGGGAAAAATTTGAATCTGCTTTTCCCGATATGGGATTTTTTAGGTTTATATATGTATTATGTACTGCTATGACACAATTTTAAATTATATAGTGTGGAGCATAAAATGTCAGTTAAATGCCAATTTATTGGTACTTGGTCGAAGCTAATGTAAATATATATACTTTACAGATACACACGCCTATATAAATTGTAAATCTGACCGTCTATATAAACACATTATACATGCATATCATGTACACAGATACAATATCTAAGTTTTAGTTTAGTTCTGGCTCTCACGCACTCACATACATACGCGCATCAAAAGTTGGGAAGACATTCTACTGCCGCATGGTAATCTTCGGCAGCAAAAAAACACATTCATGCACACCGGAAAAAAATAGACATACATATATGCATTATAGAGAGAACTTATATCCGAACGAACTTAGGCTAATTAACTGTCAAAATCAAGCGCCAGATAATCTTGAACATAAACATGGAAGTTCTCAGTATAGTTAGTAGGATCCGTTTAGTTTAGTTTTAGTTGGGAGTCCCGCCGCCGACGCCGCCGCCATCCAGCTAGTGAGCCTGCCACTTGAACTTGGACTCCATCAGCCACTGCTGGCCCTTGCCGTAGCTGCAGGGTCGCAACAACGGCGTGTTGGCATCATCCCGCGTGGCACGCTGCAAGCACTGGCCCGTGTTCGTATGACGAATCCATTTCTCCTGCGGAGTATTTAGTTTTATTAACAATTTTATAGATTTTTCAATTATTTTCCCTTTACCTCCGCATCATAAACCCATTCTTGGTTGCCGCCCATATTGTGGCAACGCACCATGTTGACGGGACCATTGGAACTGGAGGCGTCTAGGCACAGATCATCGGACATGATCTGCTGTCGCTTGGTGTAGGCAAACACCTGGTTGCCGCCCAGGCCGTGGCAATAGCTAATGCCGACCTTTTCGTTGTACTTTCTGCCCATGGTATCCAGACAGGTTTCCGTCTCAGCATTGCGGATCTGTTAAGGGATGTAAGGATGAGTAAAGATGTTTATAAATTATGTCTAGAAGCTTACCTCTCCCAGGTAGTAGTAGTCCAGAGGCATCAAGCTCTCGGGATAAACATTCTCCAAGTACCAACGGAAGCTCTTGCACTTGAGTCGCTCACGAAGAGCCTTGCGATCGCTAACATCGCCAGCCGAAGCCTTGCGAGCGCCTAAATTTGTGCCACAAAAAAAAAATAATTTATTACTAACGATATTCTTTAAAAAAAATATTAAATCACATCTAGGTTAGTGTATGTGTTGTTAGATCTAGGCAGATGTTTGTGTTAGAAAGGCAAGTTAGAAATGCACAAAAATAATGAATGTTTTTATAATTAAAGTCATGCCATACCACATTTACAAGCAACATATACTTTATACAACATAAAGCCAAACATAATAGATGCCATAACCAATAGCAGTTAGTTACAAGGCCAAAGGCTACATAAATATGATCAGCTAGAGAAAAATAAAACCATTCCCATTATCATATTGGAGGAGGATTCAGGCACCCTGTCACATTGCAAGTAAAAATCTATTAAATCTATTGGATTGTGAGTAATGGGGGCCGGCTAAGGGACAAAGACAAAAAAGGCAGCTGGTGTGAATTTTTCCTTGGGGGGGGGGTTGGTAGTAGAAAACGAGGCCAAAAACGAGGAATGGGGGACAAGTCGCACAGCTAAAAGAAACAAGGTCATAATCAAGAACCAATAAAACAGAAACATTTTTCAAATCAAATACAAAAGGTGAAGAAACAATAATGTGTATATTTTTGGTGGTTGGTTGGTTGGTTGGAGGAGTCGGTTGATTGATCGGTTGGTGGATAGCTATTATAATATTTGTATTTATTTTTTTATTGTATTTTGGATATTGGATTTCGGTCACGGCCATGCCACAAATCATAAATCATCAATATAAATATTTATATGTGTATATAAACATTGCATAATGCTGGACGTGCTGCTTGCTCGAGATAAATATTTATTTTTTTATTATAATTTTTTTGCGTTTTTTAGATAATGTTTACAGATTATACCGAATACTGAACAAAACACTATTTAAGAGACAGACAATATAGAACTTAGAGAAGAAAGTAGAGAAAGTACGTGAGAATGAGAAAGTGAAGAAGGAAGCATTCTGTGGATTTTTTATTTTTCGTGTTTGATTTTTTTTGTTTTTTTTTTTGTAATTGTTAACCTGGATAAAAACTGTAGTAGAACTCTTTCCAGTCGTCCAGCCAAACCTCGACCAGACGGGCATTATTGTGATTGACAATCTCCGTGGTGCCGCCGGGGAAGGTGTACGGCGTAGACTTGCGAAAGACATGACCCACACGGGAGCAGGGGGCGATCTCGAGCACGCCGCCACACATCCAAACCTGGATTCAAGGCGGGGTTTCAGAATGGTTTTTTGAGGTTTTTTTTTTTGGTGTGTTTTTGGGAGAATTATTATAGTTTTTTTTTGTTATTTTTGGAAGAGCAGATAGTGGAGAACGCAAAAATTGGACGAAAAAAAATGTTACAAAAAAGATATATAATTCTATATATTTTATGGCTAAAAGCCAGGGCAGCTGCTAGCTCTATAACTTTTGGGACAATGGGAGATTTCAAGGGGTTCCAAGGGGCATCAAAAATAAAAGCTGCAAGTTCTGTTTTCTGTTTTTCTAAATCCTCAGGGGAACCATTATTAAAACACAAAAAAAAAAAAAAACTAAAAACAAATATTAGTTACAACTTAGGGGATTAAACTTAAAATCATAAATTAATTACCAATTGAGCGAATACTTAAACGAATAATTAATAAGCAACAAATAGTTTGTGGGTTTTAGTTTTTAGCTTAGGGTTTCAACTCGTCATTAAGGGGGTAACAGGCTTAATACCTATGTAAGTTTAGTCAACAATGGTGTATCGTATTAATCATTGATGATCGGACATGGAAGAGAGCATGAGCACAAAGAATTGAGGAAAAAACTAAGAAGAATTCGAAGAACATTGAGAAGAATTCGGATTAGAGAAATCATAAAAATCAACGTATATGCAAGTGCGGTTTTATAACAAAAAGAAAGTTGATTAAGTTGAAGTTCTGTCATCGGGGAGCTCTCTCCGAGTTACATGATGAAGTATTATTATTATTTTTTTATTTTTTAGGGGATAGCTAATAGTTATTTGAATGAAAATATAAATAGTTTAGCTATTTGGATTAGTGGTATGCTCAAAAAACATGTCAGCTTAATGTTTGGGGGGTTGGTGTTAGTGTTTTAGTTTCGAACCTTTTCGAGTGGTTTTTGGTCGGTCTGTTAGCGAATTAAAGCCAATTACAAATAGATTAACGAGTAATTCTTAAAGTTAGAAGTTAGATGCACGCAATATAAAATCGACTAGTGGTTTGGAAATGTTATTTTTTGACTGTTTTTGGATTGTTTTGGTTGATTGTTGAGTTTTGAGAGTTGTTGAGATGTTTGTTGTTTTGCGAACCTGTACTCATCGAATAATAGAAATCACGCCACTCGTCCAGCCATACCTCGGCCACTCTCGCCGCATTATGCAGCACAATTTTGGCCACGCCGCCCGGGAAGGTGTACGGCGATTTGTCACGGAACACGTGACCCACGTGGGAGCAGGGTATTATTTCTAATATGCCTCCGCACTGCCATATCTGCGGGTTATCATTTGGATGATTGGTTTTTGTTTGTAATGTTTCAGTGATTATAGTGTTTTGTGATTATAAAAACATATTTCGATTTTTTTGTTTCAATATTTGACTAAAAATTATGTACTTAATAGAAATTAAATTAAAAACAAATCCTATTTTTTGTAAGCAAGTTCGCGGCTTGGCTTGCAGCTGAAGGAACAAAAAAATTTGTAACGAAACGTAACGAGAAAGCAAGAAGAACTATGGATAGTAATCGGTGGCATTGTCTTACACGGAAGGACATCTCGAGATTCTCGCCACCCCAAATGTCCATGCCCTCGTCATAGGAGCCGATCTCATAGAAGTAGTCCTTGTCGATGGAGAACAGGCCGCCGGCCATGGTGGGAGTGCGCAGGGGAGCAGTTCTGTCATTGTTCCGGCGGGCCATTTCACGGGACGGCACTCGGTACCTGCAGGATCATCAAGATCAAGTTATAATCTCTTAAGGAAGAAGCTCCCAAGATGTCCCTTTACCATCTAAAGTTTAGCTTCCAGTTAAAGCCACCCCAGGTGGAGTCGGATGCTGTGATGTACTCGAATGTCTCATCCGAGATGACATCAATTATGGGACACACAACCGTTCGACGATTCTGGACGATTCGGGCCAGGAGTGGCTCCAGCCAGCCCTCGGTGCACTCGCAGTGGGCATCCAGGAAGGTGATTACTTCCCCGCTAACATGCTCAGCGCCCAGGAGTCGTGCCCGGATCAGGCCAGACCGTTTCTCTGTCCGGAGGACAAAAGTTTTTACCGGCAACTTGGCCACATAGTCCTCTAGCTGTTTGCCCAGGAAGTCTATCGAAGAAGGATTTAAATAAATGTCTCTTAACGAATTGGAAAGAGAATAACTTACCCCTTTCACTGGCATCATCCACGAGGATAATCTCCTTGAGGAGTGCCCGCGGCGATCGGTTAATGACACTCCACACAGTTCGCAGGAGCGTCGTCCAGGCTTCGTTATGGAAAACTATCACAATGGAGGTGGTGGGCAACTTCGAGGGATAGTGCTTCCGGCGGCAACTAAAATGGGATTAAGTTGGAAACCAGTTTTAGAAACAAAAGTGGATAAAGAACTGGTTGGAGGCACTCACCCATCGTGCCGCACATCGGTCAGTGAGCGATTCAATGAGATCATGTCACTGGCCAGCAGATTAAACTGGTTCTCCTTGAACTTGTCCTTCATGAGATCCTTCATGTCGGCTGGTATCTTCACCGGCTTGCCCATCTCGCCGGGCTTACCCTTCGCCTCCTGGACGCTGGGCGCCAGGAACCATTTCTTCAGCGCCACGCTGGGATAGGTCATGGATATGCCGCCGGGTGCAAAGCCCTGGCCCATAATGAGAGCACCGCCACCGTCGCCATCCAGGGATTTCTCCGTATTGATTTCATTGTCATCCACCAGCTGATTATCGTCCACCAGACGCTCAGCATCCGGAAGCTACAAAGAGACATATCCTTTAGGACTAGAGATCTAATCAAGATTGGAGATGACTTACCTCCACATCATACTCTCCGGATCGCTTGCAGCGCCAGCCATCCTTGCCGATGCAGTCCGAGTAGCGGGCAATGAGGACGAAATCGAAGATCACCCAGACCAGGGAGGTCAGCAGGACGATGCGGCAGGTGTTGGAGCGCATCCGGCCGCGCATCTTGCGTGTGAAAGTGGAGAAGGTCATGGTTGATTCTTTTTTTATGTTAACTGTTTGTTGGGTTGACTTTTTTGGCCGCTCAGTGGATTGTTTTGATTTCGAAGGTGGAACTACTGCTTTTTGATTTAATTCAGGCTGATCATTGTCCTTAATCCTTAATCCTTAGTCCTTAGTCCTGGAGATATGTGGATGTGGGTTGGCCTTGTTATGTTTTCGGTTTCTGTTGCTTTTCGTTATCAGACTTTTATCGCTCCCTCAAGCGTGAAATGTTATTCATTTTTTAGTTATTAACTAATTTTTAGTTGGCACATATGGGAGCTCTACTCGTCTCGCTCTCTCTCTCTCTATCTCTCTCCTTTTTGGACTCACTCTCATGCTAGCCTTGGGGTGGACCTTGTTAGTTCCTCTCACTAGAGATCGCTACTCCATGAAGATGATGTCCTGGACCGGCTCATTCCCAGAGTAGACCTTCGCTTTGGTTATTCAACTGAAAAGTAAACAAAAATCCACAATAAGTATGATAAATGATAAATCGCATCGAGATAATGAATAGCGGTAATGGGGGCAAAAAATGAAAGTTATGATTTCATATCCCCACTACCGCTCAGCAACCGGTTATTATTATTATTCCTCTATATAATCAAATAAATGTTTTTTGCTTTTTTTTTTTGTTTGCTGATAAATAGATGATTGTGCTTAATTCATTTTTGTTTTCAATATTTGCTTTTGCCTTGCTTTGCTTTTTGATTTGTTGGCCAATTTATTTTGGCCCAATTAATGGGGCACAAATGCGGGGAAGGAGAAAGAAAAAGGTAATTGATTAGCAAGTGTGATAAATTATTCACTAATTAATATCTTCTAAAAGTATTAGCTCTTCCTTAAATAATATTTCATCCGCCTTTTATTGAAGCCTATTATTCAAACAATAATATTGATATGATATCTCTTTTTGGAATACGGATTATGGTTTTAAAATTGTCCATCCTATAGATACTATATCTATATCTCTGTAGCCAGAGAATCACTCTATTAGAGACTCTAAATACTTGTTTTTTTCAGCCTATAATTTATTAATTAATTAAATAATATTCCTTTGGCATATTTATCTATGCCTTTAAGTTATAAGTCAAATAATAATATTGACAAAGTAATACATCCTAAAGGTTATATAGTATCTGTATACTTTACTCCAGATATAATATTTTAATAAAAAAATTATATATATCTATGTATCACAATATTAAAACAAGATTAAGATCAAGATTGCAAAAAACAATTCCAAAGTAAATCATTCTACAAACTCTATAGAGTCTATCTTATAGTTTACTTATGTCTATGTACTTCACTCCAGAACTCCAGATACTTCTTGGAAATTGACGTTTGTTGACACGATGATATCATATGATACTATATCATTGACGTGGGTTCTTGGCCTCATGACAATAAAGTAAGATAAGAAAATAAACACCCAAGAAAATAAAGAAATCTTACAAGAAATTTATCACTTTTCCATCTAAGTTTTAAAGTTAAATTCTTAACCCTCTTACAAATAGAATATTTTATTCAAAGAATACTTTTTCAAACTTTTTTTCAAAGAATTTTTTTTTTTTTCGCTTTTGAAATGCCGTTTTGGCCAAAATTCCATTGACAAAGGTCATAGTCGCAGGCAAGCAGCCTCAGCCTCAGCTTCGGCGGCAAAAGCCAAAACGCCAAGCCAAGAGCTGTCAGAGGTAACAGCGGAGAGAGACAGCGGGCCTGGCCAACGAGAGAAAAGAGCAACAACTCTTAACGGTATTTTTACGGGGCTTTTCTTGGCTTTAATACTCTACCTTAGGGGTACATAGGGGAATTTTAAGGGGAAATAATTTATAAGAAGGGGATATTTATAAAAAATAGGAAAATTTAATTAATTTTAACTCTAATATGTATAGATTTGAGTTAGAGTTTAGATGTTAGAAAATTTATAATTTATAATTTAGAATTTAAAGTTAGAGTTTAGAGTTAGAATTAGAGATTAGATCATAATATAGATTAGACAGATTTTTAATCAATTTTTAAAGATGAACAAGACATTTTTCTCGTTTCTTTTACTTTTTTCGATAAAAATAAACCATTTTTATGAAAATAGGATATCATAATACCATATAGTAGATCATTAGTAGTAGTAGTAGTAGTATAGTATGATATTATAGAGTACTGTATTATAGTAAAGGGTGGTATGTTATTGGATTGTACGATAAAAGATAGTATGATATAGGATAGTATTATAAAGAATAGTATAAAAGATACTAGATACTAGCTACTAGATAGATAGATACTATAGGTATAGTAATGAATCTTATAGTATAGTATCTTGTAGAGCAGAATAATTTGGTATAAATCAGATATAGGAATAGAAAAAAGTATCTTAATCTCTCAAATAAACCTCGATCCATAATCCATCCTATAGATTGTTTAAAAAAAAGCTAATATCTCCAAAAACTAGCAGATAGAAAACCAATCATCCTCCTCCCATCTCTCAACTTGGACTTAGGGTATCCGTAGTTTTTGTTCCAGATGCTGTCTGTTTTTTATTGCATCCCCCCCTTTTTTGCGCACATAACGTGCATTTGAATCATTCATAAGGCATGCGACGTCAACTAGACAAGACTACGGGCCTGGGACTGGGACTGGGAGTCATAGTCAGAGTCAGGCGTTGGAGCCGGAGCAGTGGAGAAGATGGCTTAAAAAAAACCCGTTTCCCACCATCCAACATCACGCACACCAGAGCTGAGGATGCCTGGGGATGATGGCCTAGGGTGGTGGCATGGAGAGGCACACTCTGTTAAAATATGCAGTTGCATGTGCAACTGGAGAGTGGAGAGTGTAGAGTGGCGCCCGCTGGAGAGCCCTTTAAGCCAAGCCAAGCCATCAATAATACATTTAATAACAAGGAAATGCGATAAAAATGAATTCCACTTTTTGAAAATAATTAATTTTGCGCAAAGAGTGACTTCAATGACTCACATTTTGTATAAAAAAAAGAGTTTAAAAATAATTAACATAATTGAAAAAAAAGGGAGAAATAAATGAGAAAAATGATTAATAATTCAAGGGTTTCTGATCTGAAAGGTGACTCAGTTCTGGCCATTTTTTGATGAATGGAAAGTATTTTTTGTATTACCACCTCACTCTCCATTAGTTTCGGTAGCTTATTAGTCTTATTTTAAAATATAATATATTATTTTAAGGTCTCTGTTTCACGGCTGTCAGTCAAAACAGTCATACTGCCGCCGACAATTCAATTACAATTATGTCAAATGAATACATTTACGATTCGTGTTGTGAGGGTTCTGCTTGAAAAGCATAATTGGCATCTCTGGCATTATGTTGAAATGCAATTATCCGCACATAACCCCCAGTCAGATAGATGGTAGGATTGGAATGGGAATTGGATTGAAAACGGGGCCAAAGACTACACCCCCATGACGAGAGTCACGCTTTGTAAACTGCTAATTGGCAGGTAATCAGTTCAGTTCAGTTCGGTGTTTACTTGCTGAAAACAGCATCGAAAGTAAACAGCACACACATTTTCAAAACAATTACCTCGAGTGGGAAAAAATAAAAGTGAAATTCTCATAAGAACTATTAGTTATCGATCCACTTGAGATTAATCGCTGATTGCCAATTGATTTTCATTATCAGATGATAACTATTCTTATTAAGTTTATGTTCGCACTTGATTATAATTCAATTCAAAGCAATTGAAACTACGAGAGGGGGTCAGTCAGGCAATTTAGATCGAGTGGCGGGAAGGCAATAAATAAAAAGCAAAGCAAAGTTTTCTATTATTTCCTCATAAATATCCTTCAAAAATAGTCTATTTTTTGTATAATAGTGTTGATATTTTACTAACAATGAGTGTCAGTGAGAGTCTTCTAATAATTTTTGGTATAAAGGCTTCAAAAATTGCCCTTTTTTTGTATAATTAGTGATGATATTGTTATAATTATGAGATGAATCTTGAAAAAGCAAAGCAAAGTCTTCTAATAGTTTCTGATAAGTAGGCTTCAAAAATAACCTATTTTTGGTATAAAAGAGGTACTTTTTGGATACAGTTTATTTAACAGTAAGTGTCAGAAATACATTAAACATTACTCATTAAAGGCAAGCAAAGACATCTAAGAAGTTTCTATCAAGTTAGCCTCAAAATTTTTATTATTATTTTGTTATAAAAGTGATTTTATATTTATAATAGTGAGATAAATAGTGACAGTTTTCTTATAGTTCCTGATAAGTAAGCTTCAAAAATAGCCAATAGCCAAAAAAAAAAGCAAAGCAATGCAGGAAAAAAGCCAATTCTTCTAATAGTTTCTAATAATTAGGCTTTAAAAAACCCCTATTTGAAATATATGTAAAGGTAATGTCTGTAATTTTTAAACCTTTAAACTGTTATTTAAGAGCACCCACTGTCCATCCACACTGCCCTACAATAGTCAGTTCCCAGCCCAGCCAGCTCTCAACTGGCCTGCCTCAGAGAGGCACTGCGACGACAGCAATTGATGATTTATGTATGACATTCGACTTCAATTGGTGTCGGCCCGGCTGCTCTGAACTTGGCCACTGATTTCCATCTCTGTCACTCTGTATCTGCTCCTCTCTTTCTACTACTATGTCCTTTGGTTGATAAGGATTGTGTTTTTGTTTCTTAAAGTTCAGCTATTTTCTTCTCTTTTTGTATTTTAATTTTCTAGCTGGATTTTAATTAAAATAGAGCGCTCAGCGGGCTAAGAGAAATTCGCAGCACGTAACATCGAAAAACTGTCAAACTGCCATAAATTGAAATATTTCCCGCCCTGCCCTTAAAATGAGCCACCCCCTGTCGCCTCATTTTCTGGCCCTTTTGGCTTTTATCTTGGCCCGGGCCACAAAAGCGGAAGCAAACATTTTTTTTTTTCAGAAGAGTCAGAAGGGCTCTGGACCCTGCCCCCCGAAAAGCTTTTCAAGCTCTCTGGTGTTTATTGCTACTGATAAGGCGGTGTGGGAGGGGCCTCTCAAAGGGGCCTCTCAAAGGGGCGTGGTCGGACATAGCCATCTGTGTACAGTAGTTGCTGGGCCACATTTTTCCAAACTTTTGCTTCCAGGCTGTTTCTCTAATTTGGCCCAAAAACTTTTCACTCGGCAGGGCTTAAGCTTCTAATCAAATTGCAACTTTTAGTTCGGCACATATTTTTAAAATTGTATAAATATTTAGTTTGGTTATTTGGGATTAGTAGTTTCTATTAAAAAGTTTGAGGCATTGAGGGTTGGAGGATCTTGTTTGGAAATTAATTGGCTTTTTGTGGAAAAATATTATTTTTATCCGATTTTGTTGGCTTTAGAACTATCTCTTCTTACAAGAAATCTTTTAATAAAATTATAGAACTACTATAGAAAGTACATATATTTTATACTAATACATGATTTATTTATGGAACCACCTGTCTTATAGATCTTACAACTTAGTATCTATATAATAACATTTACCTATAAGGTAGTAGCGGGAAGGAACCCCCACTTTCTAAGAAATTCTATGTATAAGAATATGGAACTACTATAAAAAACACTCTATAGTCTGTCGTCTTATAGATCTTATAGATATAGATACACCTGTCTTATAGATCTTAAAACTTTTTATTTATATAGTACATGTACCTATATACATGTACCTACTATATATAGCACTTATAAAGTAGTAGCTATAAGGAACCTATAAACTATAAGGCTATAAGAAATCCTTCGTATAAGAATAAGCAACTTCTAT
This sequence comes from Drosophila ananassae, assembly GCF_017639315.1. Lineage (NCBI taxonomy): Eukaryota > Metazoa > Arthropoda > Insecta > Diptera > Drosophilidae > Drosophila > Drosophila ananassae. The sequence continues at coordinate 14,925,206 of NC_057930.1, forward strand.
AAAAAAAACACTCTCTAGTATCTACTATATATATATTATTTATATTTAATGATATTGTGTAATATGATTTATTATCTATTATGATATATATATTATATAAATAGTATGAAACCACCTGTCTTATAGCTCTTAAACTTAGAAACTTTAAAGCAGTGGCTATAAGAAACCCTTTCCTATTAAGAATTTTACTTATAGGCATATGGAAATAGTATAAGAAAAACTGTATTTTAGATGGTATGATATACTATCATGTACTTATGGATCCACCTATTTTATAGATCTGAAACTTTGTACTTAAAAGTATGGCATAGGTAGTATGTATAGAACTAGCTATAAGAAAATCCCTCTATCTATTATAATAAGATATAATATGATATGATATAGTTGTGATATTTTATGATATATTTATAGAAGCACACCTCTCATAGACCCAAAACTACCCTACCACTACCCTTAAGCCACTAATGCCCAGTTATCACTGTAGATTGGTGTGCGAGCGTGTTTCAGTTGCACTTTGGCCGAAAACCACTTGGCACGCTTGTTGAGTGTCGTGGCGCGCACTTAAAAAAGCGCACAGCAATTAATTTGATGAAAATCTGTGTCAGCTTTTACGAGAAACAGGCACTTCTCAAACAGGCACGAGCTTCCGGATGCCAAAGAAGAGATAGTGGATAGGAGTAGCTAGCTGTTGCTGCCCCCCACTGATCGAAAAATGTTTAAAACACGACTCGAATAGCAGTAACTAAAAGTACATTAAATCGTAACTCACTCACTCACTAACAGATGATGAAAATTGTGATGTAGAGCACTCCAGAAATCAGTGCTCTTTGGGGGCAAACAACAAACAAACACAATTCTGAGCAATTTATTAATGAAGGTCGTGTCCCAACTGTGTCATAAAGCAATAAATTAATATACGGCAACTGGGGGGGAAGCGTTTACAAAATGAAATTGTAACACAAAATGCAATTAAGTGAGAAAAGCATAAAAAAAAAAAACAAGCAAAAAACAGCAAACAAAACAGTGACAGGAAAACAAACACAACACTAACAAAACGCGAAATGTGAAAACAATTTGGGAAACGTAAGCAATTAAATGCAATTAATAAAATTGTGCAATTAAGAGGCCAGTTAGTGGTCAGGGGCTACAGTCTGTCGGTCTAAAAAAAATCTCAAAAAAATGTTTAAAAAATGGATTTAAGATATGACTTTAAAAAGAAAGTGTAAACATTAATCCCTTGGCTTAGTTGGAGAATTAAAACTGTCAATTAAAAGACAATTTAAAAAGCCATAACAAGTTCCACTCATAAATCCCTCAACCCACTGGCTCTCTCCCTGCTCTTCAGATTATAAATCACTTGACTTTCGGGTCTCGGTTGGTGGAATTATTTATTTTTTTTGTGTAATTAAGTACACTCGTTTGGCGCTCACTTTACTCTAAAGTATTTTCGCATTTTTTTGCTGACTATAAGGATGTGTGACTGTGGGTAGTAGGTGTCTGGGGGTACTGCACTCCAACACAGTAATGATCTGTGGCCGACTGCCAAGAGTGCTACGGTTTGGGCAGTGCTACGGTTACGGCAGGAGACTGAGAATTATTGCACACAAATAAAATTTATTTCCAGCTCCATGTTGGCATGCAAAGTGCCATGTGTCATGCCAGTACAGTACAGTACAGAACCTCACCCGAGTGATACAAATTAGCGCTATAAATACGCCCCAAAAGAGACACACTCGCAGATACATTCCACAAATCCATAGCCGGACTGACGACTGACAGATCTGGATTCGGATTCAGATTCGGAGTCATAAAAACAAATGCGATGCCAAGTCCGTCTGGGCAGGTTAATGAACCGCCGGCTACACCTCGCAATTTCAGCTAATAAAATGCTAATTTTCTCCACTCTCAAGCCGTTATTTGTTTTTGTACAGTGGAAGTGGACTAAGGCGACCTGGGCTATGGTTCATTTGACATATTTCTTAAATTCATTTTCAGATTTTTCTTACTTATTTTAGGGTTAAGTCAACTAGTAATGACAACTAGTATGGATCTAAAATCAAATTTAAGTTCATTATATTTATTTCAAGATTAATTTTGTTCATTTGACACTTCTCTTAGGTTCATTTCCAGTTGAATCTTATTTATTTTAGGGTTGTTGATTAAAATCATTCCATTCTTAACTATTCAACTATTTAAGACAACTAGTATGCCACTGATTATGTTCCCAGATGAATCATTTCAAGATTCATTTTGTTCATTTTTAACTTTATTCATTCGCAGATCATTTTCATTCTTTAAATTATTTTCATTTTAAGACTCATTTTATTTTTTTTGCAACTTAAATCAATTGAAAATTTATTCAATAATTAATTTTATTCATTTGAAGATTCATTTTACTTATATTTAGATTTGTTGATTTATTTTAGTTATTTAAATATTCATTGGAATTTACTTTTGACTCCTCCCATTTAATTCTTATAACTCATTTTGTTCCTTTCATAATTTATGATCCATTTTATTTATTATTTGAAACTTACACATTATTAATTTTTAGATTATTTTTAATCATTTAAATTAATACTCAACAGTTTTCTACAACATTTATGGCATAAATCAATTGAAAGACAGAAATATTTCCCAACAAAAGTACTTTTTCAGGTACTATGTTTATATCCAAAAATCTCTTTATATTTTTTATTATTTTTTTAATAAAAGTAATTTACACATTTTTTTCAACCTCACGAATCTCTACTGTGATATCAAGTGCTGATAAAATTTAAATCACCTTTGGGAGAGATATGAGAGACTTGCAATTAAAAAATGTCCCCAAAGAGCCTCAAAAAAGGGTACAACTGGAGGAGCGAGAGTTCCCCAGACCCAGAGACCAAAAAACAGGTTTAAACAAATTAACTACCTGGATTAAACTTAAAGCAGCTGCTTAAATATTAAATAGCTACTTCAGCGTCAAGCAGCGTCAATATTAAATTTTAAAATTAACCCAGTTTCATTTTTCATAAATATTATTCATTATTATTAATGTAAGAAGACTGTGTGGTCAATCAACTATTAGAGACAAAGCCAAACAAATTGCTTTGAAGATGAGATTTTCGGGTGGAGCTTGGGAAGCCCCCAAAATAAATGATTTCAAATTAAAGAGGAATTTTCGGGGAAATGGCAAACAAAAGATGGGAAAACCTGTCGCCAAATGAAGAGAAATCTGTTGAAATGCGAAAATTGACAACTGAATAATGTATCTGTGGGATGTCATCATCATCATCATCATCATTGTCACTGTCATCACATTGGTATTATTATTTCCATTTCCATGCCGGATTTTGTGCTAATTTTTGTTCCTCTTCTTGGCTGCGGTTTGGAGGCTTTTTTTTTGTTTTTTGGGCCAAAAAGATTCTTCGTGACACGAATTTTAATTAAAAGTAAATAGAAAACAGAAAGCTTCTAGAATCTAGAATCTAGATAGAGAAGGGATAAGAAGAAAGTGCAAAAGGGATGAATAGATCATTCCGGCAGTGTTGTACAGCGTTAAATCACTAACCATACAACATATAGACTTCTCATTTCATACAACGAAAATGGACGCAAAAATTTCTTGCGACAGGCCCCCGGAGGCCCCAGAGAGAATCTTACTCTCATTCTTACGCTCATAATCTCATTTAACTTTTTTGGTTGTTCAGTCGCAGAGAGGCGCATCATCAAGAAGGTTCTTCTGCGGTTTAACCGATCTTTATATGTATGCGTGCTCACACATTCACACACACGGTTTCATGTGTGCGTTGGATTTCGTTTTGAAACCAGCTAAAATTTTTGATTTTTGTAACTTTACAGGCATGCTACCCTAAGAAAATGGGAGTTATCATTATTATATACCTGTGAAAAAATTTTATTATATTTTATATTATATATTTTTATATATCATACTTTTTATACATATTTAGGAATACGATTAGATGGCAGCAGTAAAATGCTTCACATATATATTTACGAAATTAGGTATTTACTGTTGTTACTGTTGTTATTTTTAAACGGATGGTTCTTGCATACCCTACTGATGCCCACGGAAACAAAAAATCAGCTGTTTTTGTTTATTCTCACTCCACAAAAATCATCTATCAGAAGGGTATGGAACACCATCCGCTGGCAGAACTACAACAACTTAAAAGGAATCGACTGAAATATACCCTGTTTCTACCTTAATATATAAATTTTAATGCATTCGTTGACATATGCATATATATACATATGAAAAACATTTTACAGCTACCACTTAATCGTATTCCATAACAAATATAAAATATAGGTTGAAATATTAATATATAAAACATATTTTTTCATCATTAGCGTATAATGTATGTATATCCCAATTTTCTTAGGGTAGCATGCCTGTAAAGTTACAAAAATCAAAAATTTTAGCTGGTTTCAAAACGAAATCCAACGCACACATGAAACCGTGTGTGTGAATGTGTGAGCACGCATACATATAAAGATCGGTTAAACCGCAGAAGAACCTTCTTGATGATGCGCCTCTCTGCGACTGAACAACCAAAAAAGTTAAATGAGATTATGAGCGTAAGAATGAGAGTAAGATTCTCTCTGGGGCCTCCGGGGGCCTGTCGCAAGAAATTTTTGCGTCCATTTTCGTTGTATGAAATGAGAAGTCTATATGTTGTATGGTTAGTGGTTAAATGTAGCAGAAGAGGATGGATGGGTGATGGGCGGATGGAAGAAGTTTAGAAAGCAGAAATATGCTAAGCGGGCGAGGGTCTGCATAGCAATTGCTCATTTACTCAACTCCCCTTTTTTTTTTTATATTATTCTCTGTTTTTAGTACTTTTGTGGAATTTGTAAAAGTGCTTCCTTTCTGCATAAAACGGGAGACAAATACAAAGTGGAACAAAAACGAAAACTTTTTTGAGGTTTGACATTTGGCAGAATGGTAATTCTATTTAGACCACCTTTTAGGAGGGTAGTGGGTGAGAGCTTGGACTCTCTGACCCGCATCATTAATTTGGTTTTTTTTTTTGTTCGCTTTGTTCGCCCCTCTAATTATGGCCGGCAGCTTCGTTTATGCGATTAAGCCAATTATGCTTCACAAAAAGGTCGTCTAAATTAAATGGGAATATATAATTATCAGATATTAGGCAGTATTGCTTTCTTTTCACTTTTAATATCAAATAATAAATATTAATTTGGTAGTTTAATGAATAATTTTTATGTTATTACTTTAAAATGGGGATCTAAATGAGTTTATTTTGTTATAAATTTGAAAAGAGATAAATAATAGTTGGTTTTAAGGTTTAAAATAGAATTAAAAAGAAATCAAAGCTAATTTTTAAACTTAATCCTGATTAAATTAATCTTTTTCCTCAAAACTGACCAACACAAAGACCTCAACCCACTCTTATCACAAAAACCCCTCCGCATGAACGCTCTCGGAAGTAACAGATGCCCTGGGGGCCCTGGACGTGATTGGACTTGCCTTTGCGGTTCTTTTCGCCCATCAGCACTCCCTTTTCCAACACTACCCACCGCATACCGCACACCCCACACACTCTCACAAGCCAATCTCTCTTTGTGCCATTAAAATGTTATTTCCTTATTATTGCCTTGACTTAATCGCCTTCCTTGCAGCCACCAGAAGGCGCTGGACTCTCCCCTCCTCAGTGTCCCACTTTTATCACACCCGGTATGGGAATGGGGGACAATTGTCATCTCCTACATTGTATGAGGGCCGGGCTCCTCCATGCTTTCATCTTCTGATGCGTGTCCATGACAATGGAGCCCAAGCTTCTATGCCACACATTTGCGTTTATTAATGTGTTTATTTTCCTTCTTTTTTTTTTTTTTTGTTAGTGGAGGGACTTACACAACCGCGTTGTCTTTAAGCTGGCGCCATCGGCAGAAACTATACATCTATACATGTGTGTTATATATCTGCTATAATGCAAATTGTTTCGCTATCAGACTATAATATACTGTTGAGTCACCGCTTACGTTTTCTAATAATAATGAGCCAAATTTCACACAACCGATAACGTTTCCAGGAAATGATAAGCCATAAAAAATACATACATTCTTCTTAGAACCAATATTATTAGTAGAATTTTTTACTTACTTTTTAAAAAAAAAAAACTATTGTATTATATATTTTTTTCTATACTATCAAAATGGAGCTAGATACAGATGGATTTTTAGTCATATTTTATACCGATTTTATCACCATTCTTTTATTATACATACTTTTTCAATTCTATACTTTCAAAACTAATCTCAAGAATATGATAGATAATATATAAAAACATATTTAAAACTTATATCGATTTAAAACTTATATTATATATAGAACTATCCTTTTTTCTATACCATCCTTCAGAACTAATAAAATTCCATATATTTTGTACCTGTTTTGTTATTTAACTATTACCCTAATGTCTTTTTTGTATAGAATCTGAATATATAACCAATATTAGGAGTCATATTTTGTACTTATTTCATGAAAAAACTATTGTTTCGAGATATAATATCCTTACACAACCGAATTATTTATATTTACTGCCCTTGTAATCATAAATCTCTTATATATTCTATCCTAACTTCAACACCACACTGTCAGAACTAATATTATGAGTCAGTTTTTGTATCTTTTTCATAAAAAAAAGTCTTCATAGTATAATCATAGTATATTATACTTCATAGTATAAGTATATAGTAGTATACTTTGTAGTATATTAATATAGTATTAAGTATATAGTATAATTCATACTTTGTACCTTTTTATGCATAAAACTAATATAAAATATCTCTATCCATATACCTATAAGAATTAATATAATAAGTTATACTTTTTATAGTAATATTGTAAAATATATCACTTTTTGTACTAATTTTATTTATTTATTTATTTATTTCTCTCTTTCGCCATTGATTATTTGAATCTTACATGGCTACTATACAATCTATCTTACATGCTACTTAAGAAATGCCTAACCAATGAGACCCTAAACGCTTGTTTATCTGAGCCCCACTTAGTTCGGAGGCTAGGCGGCAAAGTATTAAAAAATGATAATGCTCTATCAATAGGCTCATTCAAAAGGTAATTGGCCCTACGACAAGCAATCCGAAAGGGAGCAAACGAGCGAAGATCCCTCTGGGGCACATTGAAGTTTATAAGCTCCAATAACATGGGGCAATCAATGCTGCTAATTACTAAGTTATTAATGAAAGTTAAAGCTGCCACAGTGCGCCGATCCTCAAGTGTACATATGTGGAGGAGAAGGCACCGGCTGTGATATGAGGGTAGAGGATCCACAAACCTTAAAGGGAGAAGTGCAAATTTTAAAAATTTTTTCTGCAACCGCTCAACTCTATTTGAACTTATTTTATTTGCGGGGCTCCAAATAATAGAGGCATATTCCAGCCTCGACCGGACGAATGCGGCGTAAACACTAAGCTTCGCGTACGGGCTCTTGAATTGGTCTGTGTGCCGCTTCACAAAACCCAACATGGCATACGCCTTAGGCATTATAAAGTCTAAATGGCTGGAAAATTTAAAATTTGAGTCGAAAAGGACGCCAAGATCAACCACCTCCTCCTTGAGCTGCAGGTCATGGTTGCCAATTGCATAGGAGGTACATAAGTCTAGCGCCCTCTTACTGTAACGAATGAAATGACATTTAGCTAAATTTAGAGGAAGGAGATTGAGGGCGCACCAAGAAGAGACTCGGCGCAAATCATCCTGCAGTAGATAGCTATCCCTAATGCAGCTAATGGCCTTAAACACTTTAAGGTCATCCGCGTATAACAAAAAGTCCGAATAAAGAAAGCAAGAGGAGATGTCGTTGATGAAAATGATGAATAGGAGCGGCCCCAAAGAACTACCTTGCGGGAGGCCAGATGAGGCAATAAAGGGACTCGAGGTGGCATCACCAATGGGAACGTGGCATGGTCGGTCTGCCAAATAAGACTCCAACCAACTTAACATGGAGGAGTGAACACCTAATCTGAACAATTTAGCAAGTAGGGCTGCATGGCAAACTTTATCAAAGGCTTTAGAGAAGTCCGTATAAACGGCATCAACCTGACATCGGCGTTCAAAGGCTTCCAGGCAATGCTTAGAGAAAACCACTAAGTTGGTTGTGGTGGATCGCCCAGGCAGGAATCCATGTTGATTGTAAGAAATAAAGTTACGAATCAAAAAAGTTAGCTTTTTGGTGACAATACGCTCAAGTAACTTGGCAATATTACATATCTTGGCGATAGGCCTATAGTTAGTGACGTCTGCCCTGCTGCCACCTTTATGAATGGGCGAGATCGAGGTTATTTTCCATCGTGAAGCAAACTTACCCGAAGATAATGATAAAGTGAACAGAAGTTGCAGAGGTGTGGTTAAGGATGCAATACACTTCCTAATGAAGAATGGGGAGATACCATCTAAATCAGGTGTATGCGACTCATTAAAATGACTAGAGGCCTCAACAATGTCACAATCTAGAATGTCCAAGCATCCAACCTCAAGAAAAGGCAAAATTTTTTGAAGTACCTCCCGCTCATCCCAAGAGACCTTCGGCTCAAGGTTTGAGGCAAAATATTTCGCAAAAAGCTCAGAAATGCCCTTATCGGAGTTAGCTGCCAGACCACCATAAGACATGGCAGAAGGTATATCAGAGGATGATTTTTTCCCATTCACAAACCGCCAAAACGCTTTAGGGTTGGATATGAGGCTCGCTTCAACATCAGTAATATATTGGTTGTATAGAAATTTATTAAGGAATTCAAACTCCCGCTTATATTGCCGGTACAACTCACCAGCCATTAGTTCCCCTGTCTTTAGAAATCGCTTATAAAATTTATCCCTTCTATTCTTTAAGTTTTTTAGACCCTCAGTATACCAAGGCAGCTTGAACGACCTTCGAACCCTAACGGAGGCATTATTGTCGATAATATTGAAAAGAGCAATCAGAAACTTAGTATAACAATCATCAATCGTGCCATCCGAAAAAAGGGAAACCCAATCAAAACTTACAATAGCGTTATTAATAAGTGAAAGGTTAGACTCATTAAAGTGATAATAAGAAATAGGTGAGGGGGAAGGCAAAAAACTATAAAATTCGATGTGTATCAACAATGGCTTATGGTGCATATCACACGGACTTAATGGTACATTACAAATTTCAACTTTACTATGAACTACATTACTTAAAAATATCAGATCCAGAATTTTCGATAAATCGTTATAAATATTATTTACTTGGGAGAGGCCCATGCTAAAAATATCATCCAACACAACAATTTCATGCGATTGGTGAACATTGCTGGGTAACATGCCAACGGACTCCGGGTCCCAAGTCCAAACAATAGAGCTCAAGTTGAAGTCGCCAGCAACCATCAGAGCCATAGGGTCCTCCATGCTACCATAGACACTGGCGATATTTTCCATATGAGCTTGATAAGTACTGAATGCGCTGTTTGGCGGGATATACGATGCAATGATGATGAAAGGGCCCTGAATGCCCTGGATTGAGACGGCTAGCTGGTCCAGTATAGGGTCGCCAACCTTAAGGCTAACCACCGTGGCCAACATGGATCGGCGGATAGCAATAATCACACCACCTCCTCGCTCACAATGGGTGCTGGATGAATCACGGTCTTTTCTAAATACTTGAAACATTTTGGGTTCAAAGAACTCGGAGGAACTAAAGTTGCTATTGAGCCATGTTTCAACGAGGACGATTACATCAAAGTCACAGACTGAAGAGTTTAAAAGCACCATGCGGGATTTGGTCCGCATTCCAGATATATTTTGGAAGAAAACTCTTAAGCTCTTATTAGAGCCCAAGGCAGCACGATCCATGCAATCCACTGACGGAATTGGGCGGGAGTGTGGTATATATGAAGGCACTGGCAGGGTCCTGATGCTAGAGGCCACATATCCCAAACGCATAGCTTCCAAGATAGCCAACGTGGACACACATAAATTTTCATTAATCTCCAGATCGGACATATGAATGTCCAGTCGCCCAACGAATCCAGTGGCAGGTACAGCTAACGATATAGAGCTCATAGAGTTTTGAGCATCCACGCGTAGCGATGCTCTACGCTCCAGACCATGATGTAAACAAACATTTCCTCCAGACGCCGAAAAGTGAGCACGAGTGGTCAGTCTCACAGTGGACCACCCATCCAAGAAAGATAAGATAAACAGAGAGGGGCTCACAATAAGACGATAACGAACCATTTGTTGTTGCTGGAGGTCCACAAGCGAAGATAATATGCAAACAGCCCACCTTGGGATCAGCTGTTGTTGTTGGAGCAAATAGTGCATTGGGAGCAGAATAACGTAGGAAGTGACATCAACAGTATCCATAACTGCCAGCGCCGAATGTTGTTGGCGGCTCAGGAGAGGGATAATATGATGACCGGTCGAAGAGTATGAAGAGGGAAAAATAGCGGCTCCAGTAGCGCCGCTTACTGGGGGTTTTTTGACTCTCCAGGGTTTGATCGAGGGAGTCTCGCAGGGAGGTCAATAACCTTAGCCGGCTCTCTATGAAGAAAACGAGTGACTTTTACCGACATGGGCCAGAAATCAACCTTGAAGACAGCGGGGAAATGTTGCTCGGGAACTCCCAATTTAAAGTTGACGAATTTTAGTGCGTTGATATCAGTATCTTTTTTAACCAATCTAGCACAGGCTACATCACTGGGGTCCAGTTGCAACTTATCAGCGACGTATTTGCATAGCGCCTCCGGTTGGGTAGCCGTTGCAAATTTACCAATTTAATTTTTAATTTTTAAATTTACCAATTTAAAATTTAATTTTATCATAAATCTATTACTTTATGTCCTTTTTCCTTTACCCTCTTAAAATACTTACTAAAATAATAAATATTCTTTACGTATTTAATAAAAAACAAGAAAGGAAAGCTAACTTCGGGCGGAGCCGAAGTTGATATACCCTTGCAGTTCAGTCGCAGTTTGCTAGGTGGCGCCACGCATCTTATATTATTAGATATATAGCGGATCGTATATAGGCGGCCGATCCTTATGAAATTTGGCAAATAAGATTATTTTATCCAAAATAGAATCTGTACCAAGTCCCATCTTTTTACCTTAAAAAACACTAAAGTTATGCCAATTCCGATCGTTGTAATACAGCTATAGGATATAGTCGGCCGATCCTTATGAAATTTTGTACATAAGATATGTTGATCAAATATAACATGTGTGGAAAGTCCCAACCCTCTATCTTAAAAAAAAACGAAGTTATGGCATTTCCGATGAATCAGTTATATGGCAGCTATAGGATATAGTCGACCGATCCCGACCGTTCCGACTTATGTACTGCCTGCAACAGAAAGAAGGGTGTGTGCAAAGTTTCAACTCGATAGCTTTAAAACTGAGAGACTAGTTTGCGTAGAAACAGACAGACAGACAGACAGACAGACAGACAGACGGACAGACGGACAGACGGACATGCTCATATCAACTCAGGAGGTGATCCTGATCAAGAATATATATACTTTATAGGGTCGGAGATGTCTCCTTCACTGCGTTGCACACTTTTGACCAAAATTATAATACCCTCTGCAAGGGTATAAAAACTAATAAATTATATCCCCACCTGTTGGAATCTATATCTTTTGATTGACAGCCCTTCGGAGTAGTCCCCCAGTATTAGTTCATCATCATTCGGTTTTGTTACGACTGACAGATTATTTCTTATGCAAATGACACTGAGATAGGGATCCCCCTGCCACCAGTGGCACAGCATGTGGCAAGTGCCATTGGACTAATTAAAAGGTTTGCGTAACTTTACCCGGTTGACATGGCAATTACCCAGATGGCCAGACCCAGACGACTTCTTGCCAGGCCCTACCATAATTGCAGAGTGAAAAATAGTGTTTCGGCAAATGCTATTTCAATGTTGGATGGTTACCGCTATCGTTTAGATACTCCTCCTCCTCCATGCTCGCCTCCGATAACAGAACATTCTTTGCGGCTACTTTTCATGCACTAATAGTTGATCAGAATTTATGGAGGCCTGGGACCAGTGTCGGGAGGGTAGCCATGGACCTAGCCCGGCCACCCAACCAACCGCCCCTCGCGGTGCAACCTTCCTAAATATGCTGTGCTGGCCTGATGGTTACTGGCTGCTTCTGGTGCTGCTGTTGCTGCGTTGGCTCTGGGACCTTTGTTGGTTCTGCCAGCCAGCCAAGCCATTGTTTCTGGGACGTGCGATGAGTTCTGCCAACATGGCTATGTTCTGGGTGCTTCCAGTTGGATTTCAGGGTTGTTGGAAATGGAGGTTTTCAAGGTTTTCGGTTTTTTTAGGGGGAAATAGAACTGTCTTATAGTCTATAACTATCTATATCTTATCGTTTTATTTCTATATAATTTAATACATTATTATATCAGGTATTGCCTTTATTATCTCCTGAAAAATTGATCATTTGGCCTTAATATTCATATTTTAATCAGATTAATAGCTTGATTAATAAAACCCTGTATAATATCTTATTTTTAACTTATTAATAACTCAATATTTAGAACCCTATATCTTATCATTTTGTTTCTGTATCTTTTATTCATTATAATATCTTGAATAACCTATATTATCTTGAATTATCTCTTTAAAATGGCGGTTACTTTTTAACTTTTTTTTATAAGAACTTGAGATTCTATATTTCATATAAAATAATAAGTCATTTTATAGAACCCTATATTAAATCTCTTATAAATATAGATATATGTATAATAATTCATTATAAATGTATCATCTCTTAAAAATTAAAATTTTTAAGAACAATGTTTTATTGTCTCAGTTAATAGAGAAAAATAACTGATTTAATAGAACCCTATATCATATATATTTTGTTTCTATTATAATTTCTATTTCTACTATCATTTAATTCTCAGTCTCTCTATCAGCTATAGCCTATATTAACTCCTGAAAAATGCATAATTAGGCCTTAGATTTCATATTTTAAGCCGACTAAAACCTTGATTAATAAAACCCTATATAATATCATAATATTTCATAGACTTTTTGAGATTCTCTACCCGCAACCCTATTAAAGTTTAGCATTACTGACACCGTGCTGCTTCGCTGCTCCACTTGCTCCATCCCACTATGTTTCAGTTTTGGTTCCAGCGGGGCCTAGGGGCTAGGGGTTTGGGGCTTGGGGTTTTGGAGGTTTGGGGCAGGCTTTGTCAAGCCCGACCCTGGGGGCATGGCTCATAAATTTCCCGCTGCTATTGCAATATGAAATATATGCAACGTAATTGAATAGCTTGGCGAGGTGGTGTGGATGTGGGTGTAGGTGGAGGTATAGTTGCCCTGTGCTCGGCGACTGTTAATTTTTAATTTATGCTCATAAATAATCAAGACATTTTCATTAGCAACAGTTTGAAAAGAATACAAAAAAAAAGAAACAAAAAAGAAATTGAAAGAAAGGAGGGAAAAAAATGCAAAGTCATGGCAAAAATAAGACAAAAATTGTAAAGAAATGGGAAAATAATTTAAGGAGGAGGGGAGGCAGTTCATAAGTTATTGTATTCCAAGTACAATAAAAGCCAAAAATCTTAAAAATCTCTTGTTTATTATTATTATTTTTTATTTTATTTATTTTTTTTATATAAATATTTTTGCATAAATGGGAATAGTTTTATTGTGTATTTCTTCTCTTGAAAAAAAGCCTTTAAAAAAATGTCTTCAAATGGAAATAAAAAACAAGAAAGGAAAGCTAACTTCGGGCGGAGCCGAAGTTTATATACCCTTGCAGTTCAGTCGCAGTCCGATAGGTGGCGCCACGCATCTATATTATTAGATATACAGCGGATCGTATATAGTCGGCCGATCCTTATGAAATTTGGCATATCGAATTATTTTGACCAAAGAAGCATACATTGAAAATCCCATCCTTCTAACTTGAAAAACAACGAAGTTATGCCATTTCCGATCCATCAGTTATATGGCAGCTATAGGATATAGTCGACCGATCTTTATGAAATTTGGCAGATCGTATAAGTTGGACCAAATAAGAATCCATAGAAAGTCCCAACCTTCTAACTTGAAAAACAACGAAGTTATGACATTTCCGATCAATCAGTTATATGGCAGCTATAGGATATAGTCGACCGATCTTTATGAAATTTGGCAGATCGTATAAGTTGGACCAAATAAGAATCCATAGAAAGTCCCAACCTTCTAACTTGAAAAACAACGAAGTTATGACATTTCCGATCAATCAGTTATATGGCAGCTATAGGATATAGTCGACCGATCCCGGCCGTTCCGACTTATGTACTACCTGCAAAGGAAAGAAGGGTGTGTGCAAAGTTTCAACTCGATAGCTTTAAAACTGAGAGACTAGTTTGCGTAGAAACAGACAGACAGACGGACAGACAGACAGACGGACAGACAGACAGACAGACAGACAGACAGACGGACAGACGGACAGACGGACAGACGGACATGCTTATATCGACTCAGGAGGTGATCCTGATCAAGAATATATATACTTTATAGGTTCGGAGATGTCTCCTTCACTGCGTTGCACACTTTTGACCAAAATTATAATACCCTCTGCAAGGGTATAATGAGGAAAAAAGTCATTTTTTCAAGACCCTTTTTTCTTCAAAAGAAGCCTCTTTCTTTTCACATTTTTCCTTTTTTCAGAGAATTTTTTTTAAAAGAAACCTAAAGCCTCAACAAAAAGTATTTCTTAGGCACCTCCGGCTCTCGGCTCAGAAATATTTCCAGCCTGATTGTGAGCCAAAAATAGAAATAAAAGTGCGGAATGGACTTATCTCTTTCTGTTTCTAGTTTTTTTTTCTGTTTTTTCAACATTTTTTTAATCTAGGCTAACATGGGAAACTAGACGCGGGTGTTAACTGCCGCGTAATCATTTTCGGAAGCTCATAAAAGCGCAACTGGAAGAACAAAAACGTGAGTTATGCGAGTGGGTGGGAGTGTGGGGAGTGGGCCAGTTGGGGGTGTCAACTGGAGTGCGAAAGCTGTGCAAATAAACGTAGCTATTGTAGCCTACGTCAGCTGTGCTCCGGGGTCTGGTGGTATGTAATGGCTGGTAGTGTTAGTGACATTCAGTTCGAAAAGCAAAAAAAAAAAAACGAAAAACAAAAAAACAAAAGAAATAAGGCCAATGATGCTTGTAATTGTAGCTCCAGTTGGCAGTTGTTGGTTTTGCAACTTATGTTTTTTTTTCCACATCAGTCTGCTTTTTTGGCTTTGACGGCCAATTGCAGTTTCAAGGCTGAAACTCCGGCCCCAGAGTGGGCCTGGTGAGGTGGCTCTTTCGCCCACATAAGCAAACAACTCAAAAAAAAACTCAACGCTTGGATGGTGCACCGAGATGAGTTGTCTTGAGTGGCAGTTGCAGTGGCCTGTCCATAAACGATGACAACCCAAGCTGGCCATCATCATTTTTGCTCTGAAGTTGCTACCAAAAAGAGTGATAATAACTGATAGTTGCTCTACAAAACTCTTCTCTAGACGACCCAAATATAGTTTCTATAAATAACGTACTTTTCTATCAGCCATCTCAGAGTTCGGTCGATCATGAACAGGAAACTGTGTTTAAGACCACAACATTTTGTCATTTCATCTGGGGTTTGGCCTGGTCTGGCCTGGCCAGTAGCTTTATTGCCACTTTTTGTGGCTGCCACAAAAGCAGATGACAGTGCTATAAAAAGTGCCCGGCCTGAGCCTCTCCATCCTAGAGACAATTACGATAGAGTAAGACCCGGTTTAGTAAGCGGGGAAATCATCTACACTCGTCCATAGCATCGCCATAACTGTAGTTGCAGGTGTGTAGAGTGGTGTGTACTACTACCTGTATGTAGTTTTAATGCTTGCTCTGGGGAATTTACGGAGCGTTGATGGCTTTCTCCACGAAGATGGCACATGGCTACTGGAAGAAGAGGGGTGCCAGGGAGATGATCTTTCGGCCATTAAGAAAAAATAAAGAGTTTGAGTTTATTGGTGGCATGGGCCAGTTTATAGCTTCATTTGCAAGCCTACTCTAAAAGCCTGCTCTAAATGGAGATCTGGAGGTCATACAGGCAGTGGTTTAGATGGTTACAAGGTCAGATGGCCCACTGGGAAGTCTTCTTCCTGAGGAAGTCTTCCACGAAAGCTAAGAAATAATCAAGTTTCTGTAATGATAATAGTTTAGGGAAATGGATATTTTATCTTCATTTATTATTACCTTGACCAATGGGCTTTACGACCTGGTACTTAAGGCCTTAGACACAGTTTGGCATATCTACTCTGACGAATATTTCCATTCAAAATAGCTCTTGGCCGTGCAATCAGTTGAATTTTAGGCATTACTTCCCCGAAATTATTCCCACAATCAGTACTTTTGTCTCGTTTCTGGTGGAATCGAGCGAAAGTCACGACCCCCCCGACTAAGTAGCATTATTTCCACTGCCGATTATTACAGTGCGGCTCATAAGTACGTGGTCCGTTGTTGTCATTAGCCCTTGGGGGATTAATGGGCGACCTTAATGCACTTTTCGTTCCACGGTGCGACAACTATGGGGAGATGATAATGAAACTACAGAAACTCCATGAGGAGGAAGTGCATTTGCAGAGTCAGATAGCCAAGCTACAGTCTGCAGTCTACAGTCTGCACTCTACAGTCTACAAAAAAAAAGCAAAAGAAGATTTCACGGATTTAACGCGAACCGGTTTAATTGGCTCGACCTCCAATCAGAATCAAGTTCACGAACGCATTTCAGCTCCAATAGGATGGAAAAAATTTGTAAAATTAAAAGAATCAACAGTGGAGGAGCTTACCGAGGAAGGCTGCGTGATTTCCGGAGGTGGCTACAGGAGGCTGCAAGGATGAGGATGATATACTTATGTAGAACCGGTGGTGAGCGGCCAGGATTTAAGTCGAGTGTGTGTATGTGGCGAATTAAGGTGACCAACAAGAAGACACATCCATCCACTCGAACACTCGACGCACTCGGCACTCGGGGCGGCACTTACACACACACACACACGCACACGGTACTGTGCCGCGCCGCGCCACACCACGCACACCCACCCGCACCGAAATGATGGAGAGCGAAGAGCGGGGGTGTTGTTACTCGAAAATTGAACACGTTTGCCGCTACTATTCCGGCGTATTGGCTTGCCGTAAACGCCTATCCGGAATTGTGGGGCGAAACCCGGTTTATTTACACGTCGTATGTGTACGTCGTTGGCCGAATATACTTATATACTTATTATGGACCGCGCCTGCTGCACTTTCCACAACTACAACTACTACTACTCTATTCCTCCTCCTCTCCAGAGCCCCTCTGCGTGTGTGTGTGTGAGTGTGTCAGGTGCACACGTATGCATTTACATCCGTGTTGTGTGTATGTGTGGCTTTTGATTTTTTTCCCGGCCCGGATCGTAATTAATTGGACGTTTTGCACCCCGTACCGCTGCTCACACTGCACGAGCACTGTATTCCTTCTTTTTATTAGCAAGTATTCAGTAATTCATGCGCGACGCGACGTTACCTCCGCGAAAAACAACAACAGTGTTGACTATTGAATTTAGGTGGCTCAAAAATAACGATAAACGATACTAAAATTAAGTAGTGTTGAGTAACGATTTAAGATGGGGAATTTTTGAATCAACGGTCTCACTAATTGAGAGGCAACCCTAAAACAGTGTTGGAAAATTTCACGTACATGTTATTAACATTTGCTGTTAAGTGCCTAACTTTTGAATTTTCCCCTAAATTTAATAAAAAATTTTGATAAACTATCTTTTTACTATCTTTTACCTTTACCATCTGCAAATAGCTCTCAATTTTAAATAAAAAATGTTAGACTTCCCACATTTCTTTCACAATTCATCCTAAAACATCGATCTCCAAAACGGGGAAGCCCCTAACCAGAAGCATAGTGATGTCAAACAGAAAACAGTGATGGATAACGGTTAGTTTCGAGTCTGGTAATCTTCTGGGTGGCGGGATTTTTTTCAATTTAAATAGCTCCTTTTTTAAATACCCATTTGAACACCCAAATAAAAAACAACCATTTTCAACTATTTTTGCATTTATTTTTCCATTAAAACTCCGCTGAAACACGACCAAAACTATGTGGTGTTGCTGTAGGACTGATTCACACATGGTTAGCTAAATCTACTAAAAATACGTAGACTTTGTAAAATTGTATTTATATCGTAAGAATTTATATCTGTTTTTTTTTTTCATCTTATAAAGGACGTTCTAGTATGTCTTAAGCCTTAAACGGAAAAACGTTCGTAATTATAATTAACTTATAGGAAAATTTTTACACATATCGCTTGCCAAAGAATATGAAAAATATCCGCTGCCATAATTTAACAAAATTATTCCGAAATAAAAATAAAATTGCAATTAAAACCGCTGGCTAATCTTGGGACGAAGAGTCAAAAAATGGAATTTAGCCTGAACTAAATACTTCGACATCGTTTTGCCGACTTTTGCGTGCAATCTAAGTTTGTTAATAATAAGTATACGTAAATGTTTAACCACCGAACTGATCTCACTTTGGCGAACGGGCAGCGCTTATCTTCTGCTTCTCGGCGTCCGTAAACTCCAGGATGCTTTCGATGGCCTGCAGGTGTCCCTGGGAGTTCTCCTTATCAGTTAAGAAGTAGAAAATAGCGCTCTTGAGGAATTGCAGCGTTACCTCCGGATCGACGTGGGTGCGATTTTTCTGGGCCTCCAGCAACCGGCGATAGATGGTCTAAATTTTCATTCAATATCATACACATTTTTTATACAATTCGGTTAGTCGGTGATACGGAATAGAGAGAAAGAAAAAGTGCAAAAAGTTGAAAATATTAGTTAGAATTTTATCATCAAACAGGGTATCGAATGTGAGGTTAGCCGTAGAAATAAAATGTATTTACAAAAGGTTGTTTCTCTTTTAATCTTCGCTGGTGCTATGCCATATGAACATTTAGGTTATAATGGTTATGTTATGTAACACTGAATAATATAATGGGGGATTTTGTTGGGCGTTAACAGGATATATTGATTACTTGAGAGAAAACTGGAGATGAAACACATGCTACATGAATCTTATTTGTAGATTAGCTGTAAGTGTGTTTTGGGTTTCGGAACTCATCATCTAGCCTGGTGTGTTTTCATTTAAAATTGTTAATATTTTACGTCTAGATGTTACCTCTACGGAGAGTATTGGCTTGAAATTGAACGAAATGTACTTACAAAATATAAATCATATTCAAAATTGATCAACAATGTTCGCAAGACGATATTTAAACAGGTAGTTTCGATTTGAAAAACTCCCAAGAACCTTACCCTTGCCCATGAGCACGGAATGCGGATGAAAAATGCTGGTTAGTCTCGAGGTGGGGGCGAGGTGGGTGATGAGTGGATGTGGTTTAGACCCAATGTTCGATATAGCCAATGTGCGTGAATAAATCATAAAATGCAACTAAAAATACGCTTTTCGTTTCATTAATTTTGAAAGGGGGGGAGGTGAAAATAAATCTGGGGTTAGTTAGGGGGGAGTACAATGATTTTTTTTAGGGGGATTTTGTTGTTGTTACAAGGGATATTACAAACCTTACGCGCGCCAAGTACCCACAAAGAAATCGCCTCCTTTGCAGTAAGGAGAGCATGGTTACTGCCGCACTCCCTCATTCTACACTCTGATGCCTACAAAAATAGTTTGGTATTTGGTTTTTTTTTTTACGACAGAGATAAATTTAGAAAGATTTTTTGTTGTTTTTGTTTTGTAAAATTACAAGTTAAATAAAAATGTTTGTAAATATTAACCAAAGGAAAGTTACAGAGATAAGTTAAAGTTAAAGGCCATCATGCAAATTGGAACGGAAATCGATATCGAAATATGAACAAAGGTGAGGCAACTGTACTTTCGGTTACTCTCTCTCTCTCATGCACTGCTTGCTTCTCCACACACTACGTGACTGTACTTTTTTTTGGCTACTCGAATTCGAACTCGCAACGGAATGGAAATGAAACAAAAACAAACAATTCGAATTGAAAGTAAACGTTGCATTTAATGTAAGATTGCGTGTGTGTGTGTGTTTTTAATGTCTTTTGCTAATTAATAATTAGTTATGCAAAAATGGTCTTAAAAGCTAATAATAAACGAAATTGAAACGAAAAAAATGTTGCTCGTGATTGGCGGGCATTTCAATTAAGTGACTGCTTTACCATTCCGGGAAAGTTAGACCAATTGAAGTGCCACGCCCACAACATATGTATACACGGAGAGAGGTGAAGCGAATGTTCTTGTTGTAGTAGTGTTGTATATAGCAGCTGTTGTTGTTGTTGTTGTTGTTGTTGTTTCTGTTGTGAATGTCTCACGATGCAACAAAATGCAACACACAAAACAAAACCGAAAATAGGATGAGGAATATATTGAAGAATCTTACGCGTATGTTCTCCAGTTCGTCCTGCGTGCTCTGCAGCTGGTGGAGGAGCTCATTGATCGACACCTTGTTCTCCGGCTGGCGTTGGGCCAGTTCCAGGGCCTAAAAAAGTTTACAGTTTATTTAATTAAATATTTAATAAAAAACTACGCATTAAACTTAAAAAGAATGCTACCTGATCCGCCCTGGTTATGCGCTCCGCTTCCTGCCCCTGCTGATACATGTGCAGGTACATCTTGTTCTGCTTCTCCTCGTGCTCCATTAGCTTCCGCTGCAGATCCTCCAGCTGCTTCTCCAGCTCCCGGATCCGCTGCTTGGCCTGCTCATAGTCGGGAACCATGTCCGAGTACCGGGAATTGCATTCCGCTAGCTTCTGAAGCAGCGCCTCTACCTTGTCGTTGTGAGTGCGCTTCAGATCGCTGGTGGTGCCATCCTGACTGCGAATTAGTTCCTCGATCCGATGCTCGTACATGCGAATGAGCTCCTGGCGCTGCAGTTCATAGTTCTCCAGATGGCTGACTCCGTCGCCGGCGCCGCAGGCTCCGACTTCCGCTTCGCCATCCGGTGTCGCTGTTCCACCCGCTTCGCTCTGGGTCTGCGAGTCCTTCGAGTGCACCGAGGACATGGTGAGGTCCTCAAAGTGTCCAGAATCCGCGTACGAGCTCTGCATCTCCGCCGACATCTGCATGGCCTGCAGTTGTTGGTTCTGCAGGGAGCTGCTGTTCGATGGCTGCTGACGCAGGAGATGATGGGGACTGCCCTTGGATTGGCCCTCGTCCACCATGTCGACGATGGGCGACACATCCTGTGAGGTTTTCAGCTCCGCCTCGCGCACCGTTACCGCATCGGATGAGGCGGAACGCTCCTCGGGCGAGCTCAGTGATGCCTTGAAGAGGCGCAGCTCCACCACCTCGCGGGTCAAGCGTAGGATCTCCGTATCCTTCTGCTCTAGATCCTGGCGTGCGATGCTCAGGAGCTCCTTGAGCCGCCGGATCTGGCGCTGGGCCCGCTGAGTGGGCGTGAGATAGTCGGGTCCCACCTGACCCGCGTGGTTGGAGCAGTGCACCACATACTTCATCTTCCGACCACTGAAGGTGGTGCCATTTCTGCAATATAGGAGGTAATTTTATCCTTAATTAATTCCTCGAAAAACTTAATTAAAGTAAGTAATTACCTGGCCACATAGGGATGCTCACAGGACATCGTGGAGCGTCCCGAGGTGGTGGTTGCGAACGAGTACATCGAGTCTAGATCATCATCCAGATAGGTACTGGGCGAATCCGGGGTCACCGGTGGCGTACGCGGCGAGACCTTCGTCTCGTGGAGTGTGGACAGCTTGCCGTTGGCCTTCACGCAGCTCCCCTGACGGATGCAGGTGTGTGACGTCTCTGTAACTACTCCGGCTCCACCCACGCCTCCAACTACAGTTGCCGTCGGCTTCGTCAGCGGTGTTTGGGGCGTCCGGGGGGTGGTCGCCTTGTGGACGCTGTCAGTGTCCTGGGGGTGCCCTGCTACACCTGTACAGGTGGCACTGATGCTGCTGCTGCTGCTGATGATGTCACTGCCGCCGTTCAACTTGAGAGACTGTGGAATGGCAGGGAGATGGTAAATCGAAGACTGCGATTCTGCGAGCCGTTGTGGTCCGGCTGCCCCTCAATAACTTAATCTTTTTCCATTTCTTCTTAGCTTTTTTACACTCTTGTTTTACTCTTCAGCTCATTTTCTAATTTTGCTGGCCAGTCGTGCATGGATTTTTTTTTACATTTTTTTGCAAAAAATTAAAAAAAACAATAACAATTGGCGTGAAAACATTTCGAATTTGCAACGCCCCTTGAAAGCAAAGTTTAAACAGAAAAAATAACATTGGTTACTTTCATTGGACGGTATGCTCTCTAAA
Organism: Drosophila ananassae; assembly: GCF_017639315.1. Taxonomy (NCBI): domain Eukaryota; kingdom Metazoa; phylum Arthropoda; class Insecta; order Diptera; family Drosophilidae; genus Drosophila; species Drosophila ananassae. The sequence goes on from NC_057930.1 coordinate 14,947,546, forward strand.
ATCCCCTCCCTTTTCAATCTTTTTGGCCAGCAGCATTTTTGTGGTCAATTAGTTGGCCATTAGTGTGGCTATAAGGGGGCATTTAGCCTTCCCCACTTGGCCAGTTTAGCCTCCGGGCTCCGGGACTAACTAACATACTAACTTACATCGCGGCTACTTCGATTAAATCATTAAAATTCGAAACAAATTATGCGAAAATTACTAGAAACTTTGCCAATATTTAACAAGTGGTTGGGAAAAGAAAATAAAAGTTGAAAGTTAGGTTTGAAATTAAAACTAGATACTTGTGGTATAATGGTTCCATTCTTCTGCTCTCTAGTATTTCTAATTAAATTTTTATCAGAAGACTTCTTCTTGGGCCGAAACTTGCCAAAGTATTTAAGAAAAAAGCGGTGAAGTTCACTTGCCATTGTGTCCACTCTGTATGCAAACTAAGGTTAAATTACAAAATAAAGTAATTTTTAAATATTTGACTATTAATCCAAAGCAGGGGATGTAATATGGAATATTGGGTTGTTCTTCAAGATCATAAACAAAAAACAGACATGAATCATATCTCGAAAAATCTATAGTCAAATTAAGGAACTATAAGATACCCGGTACTCTTATCTTCCAATCCATCCTATTTCTTTTAATTATCCTCTTTATTGACTTTTCTTTGGGGTTCTAAGAGTACTGGGTATAAATACCTATTTACTTTAAAAAGCTTTAAATAAAAACCAATAAGTTCATTGACTTTTCCCTCTTTAATTCTTTGCCTGTCCCCGGAAGGTACTATTACATTAATTTTATATTATAAAGAGGCTAAAAAATACAGGTTGGTTCATAAATATTCTGAAATAATCTGCAGTCGAAGCAAGGTACTATAAGATACCCGGTACTCTTCTCTTCCAATCCATCCTATTTCCCTTAATAATCCTCTATAAGAGGACTTATTTTAGGAAACCTACATACTTTAAAAAGCTATAAATAAAAACCAATAAGTTCGTTGACTTTTCCCTCTTTAATTCTTTGCCTGTCCCCGATGTGTAGTGATTTAGGAACCACTGACCCACTTCTGACCCCATTTCTGCACGTTGACCAGACCAACTCATCAATCGGTTGACTGAAACTGAGCCGTTTTGAATGCAAAACGAAATGAGGGGAAAAGTATCTGTTCACAAATCAGTTTAAATACCTCACACAGTAGGGCTTTCTGGCGGCATGTTTATTTCATAATCAGTAATGAGTTTCTTGCTCTATTTAATGGCACAGGTTCTGGGAAATAATTCACGGCAAAGAAATTGTTAACGCACGGCTAAGCAATGGCTCAAAAACCAGCTTGAGAGCCTGATAACTGGGCTAACAATGTAGTTGCTGTAGTGGCCATGTCATAACTAACCCACCAACCAACCAACCCCTCCCGCCAAGACGTTACGCACTTGAGGGCCTCTTCTACTCAGTTAACCAACCTAAGAGCCATCAAACAGTCACGTCCCGGGCATCTAACCTGGCTTATACGGCCCGCTCAGGTGCCATCAATTAAGCTGCTGACTAAGAAAAATCAATGACTCTGATTCCAGATAGAAGACCACCAGAGGAAGGGGGCAGACACAATGCAGGTGAAATGTAGACGGCAGCAGACCAAACTCACGTAATGGCCAATTCGGCCCATTTGGCTCTTGGCCAAAGACCCACTGTTCTGGTCACGTGTTGACAATCACTATACGTTATTTGTTCTTTTCGGCCAGCCAGGAGGAGTGTTTGTATTTGGCAAAGTTTTTTGGCCAAAAAACATACAGAAAGGATGCACAAAAGGCTTGCATACTTTTCAGGGCCACGCTAATTGCAGGTACGAGGTTATTGATTTTTTTAAAGATTTAAATATGAATAAATAAACAATTTGAATAGGGAGCATTTTAAGGTAAATTAATGTTACGAATGGCAAAGTTTTTTGACAAAAACTGGCATTAAAAAAGCTTTATTTCAATTAAAATTTAGACTTTAATTAATACAACCTTTTTAAAAAGCTTAGGCTTATATTAACAGATACCACTTTTTAGGGAAGAGAGTATATATCACTACACCATAATTGAAACCCTTAGATTTCAAAAATCAATAATAAATATTAATAAATAATTCCAAAAGGGCCAACGAACTTCCGAACTAGATGAAACTAAACCACTGGCCACTTTTTAAGTAGTGGCTAAAAATAAATGCAATGTCCAAGGCGGGTAATTACCATTTATGAGCCATGGCCCCCCTATGTGGTAGTTGTCTTCAATTAAAACCGCTTACACTGTACTTAGACTACGGCTTAGTGCTTAAAGTTCGGCTTCGAGCTGTGCACGCTTCACTTGTTTTTTTTTTGCTGGCTATTTTTTTTTTACCTCAAAGTTTTTAAGTTTACTTGGAAAAAAAAAAAATATCAGAGAGCTCGGAACGCGAATCTTGTGCACGCGGCCAGTATAAAAAATCAACTGAAAGGCAAATCACTTGGCCAAGAGGCAAGCAAAATACCCGAAGAAGATACAAAAAAGCAGAACCACCAACAACAACCCCATAAAAAAAAGGTAAAACGGGATGGAAGAGAAATTAAAGAGAGGGAAGTGAGAATTTTGGGGGGGAAAGGGGGCGGTGAAAAGCTGCGCACTTGCATTTCCCACTCTCATCCCCCGCGAAAGGTTCAGAGAAAGAAGAAAGCAGAAAGCACAAACAAGAAGAAAACGAAAACACAAACAAACCAAGAATCAGCTGTTTCCGAGGTAAGAATTGGCAAAAACGGAACAAGCGGAAGTGGAAGCGAAACAGCTGCCAAAAGGGAAGCGGAGAAAGAGGGAAGAAAGGTGGGTAGAAAGGTGAGGCGTGTGTATAAGCCTGTGTTTGTATTTGCCTTTCTTTCTTCTGGCTTGCTTTCTCAATGGGCATTATGCAAACCCAGCTTTTGGATTTATTTCCATTTTTTTTTTGTCGTACCCCCACTAGTTTAGGTGCATATTTTACAAACATACAGGTATCTGGTTTAATGATCGCATCGGGCGGGAAGTGTTGGGCAATTTTTCAAACTATAAGCCTGCATGTCATCACGGCAGCGATAAAATGCAAAAATGCAAGTGACAAAATGAATAGCCATTACCCAACTAAATCAATTATTGGTTTGGTAAGTGCTTTCAGGAAGTATTATGCAGAAATCCCATCGTTTATATGGAAATTCAAAGTCTTCAATGTATTAAGTATTATAATTTTCTATTGAAGGACTATCATCGATAAAGCTCCACAAGATTAAGCTCAAAAAAATATCGAAAAATGTTCGATTTAAGGACTATCATCGATAATACTCCACAGGATAGAGATCAAAAATACATACAAAATATCGAAAAATATCAAGTGTCATCTTTAAAATACCGCTATAGATCCTAAGTTTTTGAATTATTAAATTTCTATCTTAAATTTCAAAGCTCCTTCAATATCTTAAATTATTAATTAAAAAAGAAAGGAAACTACTCCCAAGTACACCCCCTTTGACCTTTAGATCCTCTTAAACTTTAAGCCCCCAGAACTTGTAAACTACACGCATATTTTGACATCATTAGGGGAGTGTATCCAGGACAATTCTGGGACAAATTGTATTCCCAAAACTCCCACCACGTCCCATACTGTCTAGAGTTTCATAATATCCCTTGTACTTTCAAACAACGAGTGCGTGTTACGTTCACCATCCCACATGGACACCAGGCAGGGTAGGTCTTTTGGTAGTTACATAGGTCAGCAGCAGCAAGCGAAAATCAATAATATCAAAACACCCACAACTTACCAGATTTCGCGGCTTGCCGTTGGCCATTTTGTTACCCGGAGACGGTGCATCCAGTTCCTCAGCTAGGGACAGGCAATGGGTGGCGGCGCTGCATAATGCATTATCTACTTCCGGTTCCTGCTCCGTCTTGTGGCCTAAATTGCTCCAGCTGCGATTACGTTTGAGATAAACCGACTGGGAGCGCGGATAAAGCGTGGATGATGGGATCGCCGTGAGCTTGGCGCGCGAACTGAATCCTCCTCCGCCGGCTGGACTATGCTCGACTCTCCGGACTACCTCTGACGGGTTCCCGCGCAGGCGCATCGAAGCGGAACGCTGGAACGGAGCCACAGAGCGATGTGGAATTCGTGTAGGTGTTGTGGATGCGGCACGTTGGTCCTCCTCCGGCTTCGGATCCTTTTCCGCTTGCCTTGGGTTCTCCAATGCGGCGGGCGATGACGTCTCCTGCTGCAGCGACGTCATCATCACTACACGAAGGAGATTTTTATTTATTAGCTTTTTTTTTAAATAATTAAATTAATAATTAAATTGAAAATTACACTAAACACCTCTTACTCTGCGTGATACTAAAACGCAAATTATTTTTTAACAAGATAAATGCAAATCAGACGTAAATCAATTTCTAATCATTGCACTTTCTGAAAGTAAGCAATTTTATAATTGAATGCCTCGCATAAACGACTTCATTATCTTAAATGCTCTCATTGGGTAATTAAAACTTTCTTCAGTCCACAATTAATAATTGTTTGTTGTGCCCCTTTCCGTTCGCGAATGGATTTGTTGCACGGATTTGTTGGGCAAATCCAAAAACCAAAATCCGAAATAAAAAGTGAAAATAAAGCAGTTTCCCAGGCATGCAACTCTCAGTTTTATTCATTTTTTTTTTTGCTTGGTACAGATAATTACGAAATTTGTTGTTGAGAAGATCTTTTTCGTTTGCGGTGATTGCGGCTATGCCGGTGGATCTTACTGTTCTAGTTACGGCTAACCAACCTGAGCTTAAAGGTCTTTGGGTTAGATGAGATGTAATTTTTTGCACACACATTATTTGGCACTTTGAATGGTAAAGAAAGAAAAAGAATTCAACTGCTTTTTGTGGTTGTATAATGATTTTAAGTTGATATCTGAGATGGAAATAATATATAAAATGAAAAGGATATATTTATTTGATAGTTTTATTGTCTGTTTTCAAAGCAAAGTCTATAGAGACTCTAAATTGTAATATAATATAAACTTTTCATTTAGAGTGTTCTTCACTCACTTTGACCTATTTCTTAAAATGGTTTTTCTTTTTTAAAAAATATAATGCCAAAAAACTCTAGTTACGACAATGAACCGAAGCTTAAAGGTCTTTAGGTTTAAAGTTTTATAAATATGACACTTTAAATAGTAAAAACTCTAAAACTCTAAAGTTATAAACAAGATATCCAAGGCGAATATATTAAATTGGGAATAATGAGAATTGAATAGTCTCATTTGATAAATATTCTTCGAAAAAAATATAGTATTTAAATCTCTTTATTTCTACCTCCTATTTTAGAGTTCATAGCGCTTACTTTAACCTTTTTACTTTACTACCCTTTTTAATAATCTTTAATAAAACTCCTTTTAAAACCTTTACTAAAAATGTATTTAAACAAATAACTCCTAATTATTATCTCAAAAACAAAAGTAAACACCTTTTATGAAAACCTATCTAGTGAGTTAAATATTTTCCGCTTTCTTGCTTCTATTGTGAGAGTCCCAAAGAGATTTTCCCGATTCCAAAATAACAAATGACTTTTAACCAAAATAATTGTTGCACCCAGCTGACCCCTATTATCCGATCTTCTTTGCACCATACCCCCACTTCGTTGCCCCCCCTTGTTGGCTACCCCCTTGTGGCAATTAGAGCAGCTATCATTGTAAGTATTTCCGTTCATTTCTTTTTGGCCACAAAAAAACAGCTCCAGCAAGTGGCAGTTCAGGAGGTTTGGGCTGACTTGGACCATAAAAGGTCAATTTCACAGCTGAACAAACGTGTTTTTTTTTTCTTCATTTTTCATCCATTTTTTTCCAGCCGAATTTATTAAATTTTTCTTTTTGCCACGTTTTTGAAAACCAGATCAAGTGCATTTATGGCATTTCTGCGAACGGGATTAATGATTTAATGAAGACAAGGTCAATGATAGCGTTTAAGATACTCCAGATGAGATGTGAAAATATTTTGATTGGCAAATGGATTCGGTTTAAGTAAATTCCGAGCAGCTGTTCAATTAAATGGCACGTTTTTTACTTGTACTAGGTAGATAGATCTATGCCCTGTAAATACGTAGCTCTCTAGCCAACAACGCCTCTCTCACTTATCAACAAAAAACAATTTAGTGCCTGTGTTTCGGTTCTGATAAGAGCACAACCATCGACACTGAACGTGAAATAACAAAAGTGCCTGTCTCAGCTGAAATTTGCTACTTTCCAGCGAGACACAATTACCAATTACCATTTATATAGTACCTTAAGTTGGCTTAGTTGGCGGTTAAAATTGCAATATTTATTTGCAATTTGTATGCAAATAATTGCAGAAACCGTTAACAAATTGTAAAACAAAAGCGCGTATCTGTTGGCCAAGCAAAAAATGTATTAAACACAAAACTTAAACTTAAACAATTGTGGTGCGCGTGCTGGAGGCGAGCGACAAAATGCAACTGAAACTGAAAAGCCAAGCGGCGAATGGAAAACGTTGTTGGCAGATGGAAAAACTATTGTTCAATTACACTTGGTAACAGGTTTTTTTTTAAAAAAGATACAGTAGAAGATACAGTATGTTTTGTACTATTATTAACCCCTTCTAATTACATTATAAAGGCTTATATTTTATATAATATGAAAACTTATGAAATAAACTCGAGAAATATATTTTTTATGCATTGTAATCTATAATATAAATTATATATATTAAAAAACAAATATATAGATTAGATTAGTCAGTTCTTAGCTAGATTAGATTTGTTCTTAATACTATAAGATACTATTACACATTTAAAGTTATTTGTTATTAATTGTTTGGAAATAGAAATTGATAATCCAAATTGAAAGAAAAATTCCACAAATTTTTAGGGCGTTGTTCATTAATAAATATTAAACTAAAAATGGGGAGAACAAAAAATAAAGGCTTGGTTAGCTATGGAAAATATAAAGTTATCTCTTGTTGCCAAGTTTTATCAAAGTGGGATGGAAAATGGAATAGCAGACCGATGGGCGGCAAAGTTAAAGTTGGGGCGGCAGCCGGTAACTGAGGGACCGGGCCGGCCATAGAGCACACCTTTGACTTGCCGCCGCCCGGTGATGGCATTTTAAACGAATTTTCGACCAGGGCGCCTGGGAATCTCCATTCTCTGCCTTAATAAATCCACAGTTGAGGTGAAAGGCAACCACCGCATCCGAAGCAAAAGGTTTTGTGCAATTAATTGGCACAATAAAAAGGCGAGTGTGCATTGTACCTTACTTACCCAAATGGTTTCTTTCTTGCCGGGGCGACCTCATTGCATGGCCGTAGTCGTATTTCTCATGGCATTTGGCGCTCTAAAAGATGGTGCATAATAAATTTGGCGTTGTTCGGTCTTGCGGAAAGTATGCACTCGCTTTTAGACGAATTCATTCAACTGGCAACTGCAGTAATGTTAACACATTACCACTAATATTTCAGCATTTTCTTCATTTTCGATTTAAAATTATTACTGTTTAGGAATTGACTTCTAGAGAGATAATATTTGAATTGGGCGCCAATAATCGATAACAAACAGTGTTGGAAGTGGATTCAAAAAATAATCGCCAATTAATTAAGGTTCTAGTGATTCAATTTTTAAGGTTCTAGTGAACCTTCTTATAATGGATTTATCATACAAAAATGATTTAACTTAAATAATAAGATATTTAGAACATATATATTAAATTATACAACATCGGCAAGGCGATAGTCCATTCGATAGACCGGCTGCAACTCAGCCCTGTTACCACTAACTATTACTTGCAAAAACGAGACTGCTTTGTGTTTTTTGTTGCTGCTTACGGCGAGGGACGAAAATTACACGTAAAATATTAAAAATAAGTGAAAATAACCCCAGAACACAGATTAACTACATACCCCAGAGGTGAGCGACGCAAATCGTCTGCAGTCTTGGACTCTAACCAACGCTATTTTTCGTGTCCTTTGCAGCCGCATAAAATGGATCGTTTGCTTCGTCTTGGCGGCGCCATGCCACAGGCTGCTCCGCCCACAGATGCTCCCGTGGTGGACACCGCCGAGCAGGTGTACATCTCATCGTTGGCCCTGCTTAAGATGTTGAAGCACGGTCGAGCCGGCGTGCCCATGGAGGTGATGGGTTTAATGTTGGGCGAGTTTGTGGATGACTATACGGTGCAAGTCATCGATGTGTTCGCGATGCCTCAAACTGGTACTGGTGTTTCTGTCGAGGCGGTGGACCCTGTCTTCCAGGCGAAGATGTTGGACATGTTAAAGCAGACGGGCCGACCGGAGATGGTTGTCGGCTGGTATCACTCGCATCCTGGATTTGGCTGCTGGTTGTCGGGTGTCGACATCAACACTCAGCAGTCGTTCGAAGCTCTTTCGGAGCGTGCCGTCGCCGTCGTAGTCGATCCTATTCAGTCAGTGAAAGGCAAAGTGGTGATCGATGCATTCCGCCTGATCAACCCCAACATGCTAGTGCTTGGCCAGGAGCCACGGCAGACAACCTCCAATTTGGGTCACCTGCAAAAGCCCTCAGTTCAGGCGTTGATCCATGGACTCAATCGCCACTACTACTCGATCAGCATAAACTACCGTAAGAACGAGCTGGAGCAGAAGATGCTTCTCAATCTGCACAAAAAGTCCTGGAAGGACGGTCTCACGCTCTCGGACTACAACGAGCATTGTTCTATCAACGAGGACACCGTCTCCGAGATGCTTGAACTAGCCAAGAACTACAACAAGGTGAGAAACTGCTATTATTTCTATCAATTTTCTTTATTAAACTATATTATTTTATTTTCCAGTCTCTTGAGGATGAGGAGAAAATGACGCCCGAACAGCTGGCGATCAAGAATGTGGGCAAACAGGACCCTAAGCGGCATTTGGAGGAGAAGGTCGACAAGGTCATGCAAAACAATATTGTGCAGTGCCTAGGCGCCATGCTGGACACCATAGTCTTTAAATAAATTCTTGCATTTTGCCTCCTTCCGAATACCTCCCCTCATCCCACAAAAACGCTAAGCTAAATCGTATTAACAAAATAAAAACTGCTTTTGTTTAGAGCAAAGTTTTACACAATCTGACTTGCATTTTTTCGAATGTACATACATATATGTGTATACATTTCTTTTGTTTATTTTATGACAATGTGCGATCGGACAGAGGTAATCCTAATTTACCTGAATATACCTTCGAAAGAGGGGTGTCTTCCAGGAACAGCTAATTACTCCACGAACTACATAATATGTCTGCGAAAATATTATCAACCTTTCGAATTCAGGTAGAAATAGTGAAAAACTCAAAGTACAATATTACAATGAAATTCTTGTGGAAAATTTGCAGTCTTTTATCAAAACAAATAGCATAGATATTGAAAATTTAATAAATGTGAAGCTAGTTTTCTAATTTTGTTGATATTTGAAAGATAAAGCCATAACGACATAACACTCGCCCCACTAAGGTAAAAATTACCAATTTAATTAACAAACAAATTAAATTTATGCCAAAAATGAATCATTAGCTTTTATTGAAACATGAAAACTTTGATCTTTACTTATGACTAAGTATAGATAAATCTTAGACACACACTTAGAACTAAACGGCGGCAGCTGCTCTTCTCATTCTTCTTCTTCTTTATGTCTTTCTTCTCCCACTCCGCACGACGACAGCTGTGGTGGGCTGTAATTTCGTTTGTCCCCGCCACCGCCGCTGTTGATTTTCCAATCAAAGATGGCGGCCAGGTCATTTAGGCGCGCTCGCCTCGGATGCGTCTAGCCAGCTGGATGTCTTTGGGCATGATGGTGACGCGTTTGGCATGAATGGCGCACAAATTTGTGTCCTCGAACAGACCCACCAAGTACGCTTCGCTGGCCTCCTGGAAAATGCCAATGGAAAAACCCCATTATTGCGTGACCAAATGAAATGCCCCCCTCCCCACCACCATCGGAGCGGTGGTGAGGGGTGAGAGTCTTACCTGAAGAGCTCCAATGGCTGCAGACTGGAAACGCAAATCCGTCTTGAAATCCTGAGCAATTTCACGCACCAAACGCTGGAAGGGCAGCTTGCGGATCAGGAGCTCAGTGCTCTTCTGGTAGCGACGGATTTCACGGAGCGCCACAGTTCCGGGACGATAGCGATGTGGCTTCTTGACACCTCCAGTGGATGGAGCTGATTTACGGGCCGCTTTGGTGGCCAGTTGCTTACGAGGAGCCTTGCCTCCTGTGGATTTACGGGCTGTTTGCTTGGTACGGGCCATTTCTCACGTAGATCAATTAAACTTTTGTTTTAATAGATGAAAAGATTCTGTGTTTTCGATTTGAGAACCGAACTGTACGAAATTTTCACGTCGAATGAGGGTCAGCGGGTGGGTGTCGAGCGGGGTTGTTTTTCTTGTGATGTGATATGGGCGATAGATTTTTAGTGTGACCGTTTCGATAACGATATCAAAAATTATACCGACCTCGAAAATATAGCACAAATATACACTAGAAAAAAATATGTGAAGTGTTTTTTACAATAAATAAAAACAACAAATCTCATTACAAATTTTAAAAACATCAAACTGTAGCAACAGCAATCATTTTTGAAATTTTGTTTAACGTTAACAGCTTGAATACATAATATTTTGTTTTAAATTTTAGAAAAATTTACATAAAACAGGCAATATTGACTATTGCCATTGCCCCAGCCAACTAGGCTACATATCTACAGTTATATATTCAATATTTACTTAAGCTGGAGCGTGACGAAATAAAATTGCAGGGGTTTCTAAAATTAACCCGCATCGAGGTGTGGTTTAAAAACAAAATGGGGCTTTAGGTAGCAACTAAAAGAAATTTTTTATTCAGTTTTGCCGCTTCAAAAATATGAAAGGTGGCAACAGTGGTTGATAGTTTTCGAAACTATCGATTAAACCCACATCTGTGGGAGTTCGAATTTCGAAACATAGCGGTACTTTCGGTGACGCCAAATTTTTCAAGCTTATTTGAATTCTTTATTTTTGAATAAAAATGTCTTATTATGAGTTTGGAACTTGTCCGTACAATCCGGACCATCGCATCATGCTGTTTCGCATGCCGGGACACATTGTCAAATGCCAGAAGAACTACCGCGGGCCGCCGCTGCAGATCTGCAAGTACAACGCCACTCATCGGGTTCTGGACATGGAGGAGCATCTGAAGGAGTGCACCTATTACCGCAACTTCATCGATTCTCAGGCCATGCAAATTGCATTAACCATGCGAAAGGCTCCGATCCTGGATGACGGCTCCGACACTAACACTGAACTGTAACTTTAAAATCAAAAGAACATGCATATACCACGTGGATGCATTAACGATTATCTTCTTGAAGAAGATAGACCAGATTTGTTATAATGTTAACCAAATATATTTGTTTCGCTGAGAATCTTATGCTAGAAAGCAAAAGTTTTGTTATTTACAAGCCACTAACTCGCATTGCACAAAGCCTATCGTCCAATACAATTATCTTGCGTTCAAAACATCTGCAGGCACTTTTCCACAACTATTTACAGCCTAAGCTTATGTCTAGGACTAGCTAAGAGCTAAAAGCTTCAGTACTACACTATGTCCAAGTCCGAATCGGCCCCCTCCTCGTCGAGTAGCTTCTTTTTGTCCGTGGACTTGGCGGATGCCTCACTCAAGCTTTGAAGTGGGCGAATCTTGCCCAGGTTAACTACCGGACTTTTGGTGTACAGGTAGATGGCATAGGAGACCACCGCGATAGCCAGCGCAGTGTTCATGTAAATGGGTATGGAGAAAAGGAAGTAGCACAGCACCGCAGTAAAGAGCAGCTCCAAGGCACTGGCAAATGTCTTTAAAATGGAGTTCATATACTTGAGGAAGAAACTTGTAACAATTCCAATGGCAGCGTTGTTCACGATAATGATCAGCACACTGAACCGCATGATAGATGCCAAATTGTGAGGGCTAAAAGCGTCCAACAGCTCGCCGCGTATCAGCAGAATCACAGCATTGCAGACGATCGAGTCCAAGTACATAAAAACGTTCTGAACAAAAATGTTCACATCCGCGCCCTTATCTTTCAAAAGATATTCATTGTAGACTCCCGCCAAACACGAGCAAATGGTCTGGGCAAGAATGAAGACAGCACTCAGGCTAAAATCGAAGCCTGACATATTTTTTCCATGCACTTGCGGATGGTCAACTGCCGTATTATTCAGTGGGTGCTGAATGGCGGCCGATTCGCTGTCATCGTTGGCATCGCTGTAAAAGCTTCCGAAGTTGATCTGCTTCAACATGCAGCCCAGCGTCAGCAAAATGAGTGAGATCCATTGTTGCTGAGATAGGTACTTCTTGAATATAATCTGGAACAGAATACCAGTAACCACGACACGCAACTGCAGCAGTAGATAGTAGGTCGTTGGATCGAACGTGGCCAGGTTAACGAAGGCAAGATTGTTGTACAGGCAGTAGAGGAAGGCTGGAACCATATACAGGCCCAGTACGTTTCTATCCTTATGCACGTCCCTTACCAAGGCACGCAGGGTGTTCCTGGGAAAATTCCATAGTTAGTTACCGGCCCAAACTCATATCTCTATCTTGTACTCACTCTCTGCAGTAGAGGCATGTGGAGACGATCAGTTTAAAGACTTCTGTTAGGAGGACAACGGTGACGGTGTTGTAGCTATATGAGTTGTTTGATTCCTGGGATGCTGTGACAAAGATGCCTACATAGAAGATCGAGAGAACATAGAAAAGGGCGTTGCTTTAATCAGTTGTTTAAGCTTTGGATACCCACCCTGCCCTATGAATAGTGACATATACAGCAGGAAGATCATAAACGTCAGCTTGGTGGGGAACAGTTCACGCCAATTAGTAGACATCTTGCTGGAGAATAATGGTGATTGCCAGCGCTGCGTTCCTAAAGTATCTGTTTGCCGAACCCACTTGCGATCGCGTCTCCACTTTGCTGGCAACTGAAACTGCTATCAGTTCCGCTTGTACGCGCAAGCGGGCTACTTATAGTTCCTAGGAAATCGATTTTTTTACAGTTGTCGTTTGTGATAAACAAAAATATATTTTGGTTTGGCCCTTTTTTTATCGCTACGAGACAGCTGACACCAGTGCTGCGAACGCCCGCCCGGCTCCAGTGTTGATAGGCGCCCAATAGAACGCTGCTGCAGCCAACTTCACGTTGCTTTGGTCTTTTCGCTTTCCTCGTCGTCAAAATGGCAAATCGCGGTGGACGTCATGCTCGTAATGAGGAGTCGGACAATACCATAAACTATGTCCAATGTGACGGTCTGGTGAGTAATGCACATGGATAGGAGCCCGGGCAAGAGATTGCCCTGGAGGAGCCGAAGAAAACCGGTGCAAAAGTCGGTGCCACGCGCTGTCTCAAAAATTTGCCTGCTGCTGTGTTCGTGTGTGTGTACATGGGCGTCGCCAGAAGGGGGACAACAATGTATTGCCTTTTATTAAAATTGGAGAGGATCAATACGACGCCCACGTATCATGCTCAGAATGCGGCTGCCGACTTATGAATTTCAAAAATAATTCACCAATCCCCTTCTTCCAGGCCGTCATGAAAATGGTGAAGCACTGCCATGAGGAATCCAGCAACATGGACCTCGCCCAGGGCGCCCTTCTCGGCCTGGTGGTGGACAAATGTCTGGAGATCACCAACTGCTTCCCGTTCCCCAAGAGCGGCGACGAAACTATGGACGAGGAAATGTACCAGCTGACTGTGATGCGTCGCCTTCGTCGCGTCAACGTGGATCACCTGCACGTCGGTTGGTATCAGAGCTCTGATGTTGGCAACAGCCTGTCGCTGGCTCTCCTGGAATCGCAGTACCACTACCAGACCAGCATTGAGGAGTCCGTCGTTGTGGTGTACGATACCCAAAAGTCATCCCGTGGATTCCTGTGCCTGAAGGCCTACCGCCTTACCCCGCAGGCGATCCAAATGTACAAGGATGGTGACTTTACGCCCGAGGCATTCCGCACTTTGAAGGTGGGCTACGAGAGTTTGTTCGCCGAGATCCCAATTGTGATCAAAAACTCGCCGTTGACCAACATCATGATGAGCGAGTTGAACGAGCTTTTGCCAGAGGACAAGGGACACAACTTCCTGGATCTTGGTACCGCTTCCGTGCTGGAGAACCACATGCGCAGCCTTATTGAGCGAGTGGATGAGCTTTATCAAGAGGCTGTCCGCTACAACAAGTACCAGCAGGTCGTCTTCAAACAGGACACGGTAAGAGATATATTTATGGAAGGATTTAGAGAATATTCTAAATGATATTTAATATTTTGTAGGAGAAACACCGTGCCCTGGCTAAGTTGGCAGCTGAGAATGCCGTGCGTACCTCGAAGGGTGAACCCACTGTTCCTGAGGAAGAAGTCATCAAACAGTTCCGCCCCATGCCCGTGCCTGCCCGGCTCACGGCTACAATTACCTCCGGTCAGATCAACACCCACGCCCAGCACATTGCCCAGTTCTGTTCGCAGTCGCTGGCCAAACTCTTCATTACCGAATCGCTGCAGAACGCCAAGGAGGCCAAGGAAACCAAGTAGACTATTTTATGTTATACGTTTTTTTCGAGACCGAAGCAACATTCATAATTCAAACAGCGAATATTGTGCACACTGATGACGAAAATAAAACTACACTCCATTAGGTGTGCTTGGAAGCGAAATATCAACTTATTGAATCTCTTCGTTATATATAGATCATTGATCATAGGAAGCTCTTCTTATATACATATGTACATAGGTGTTTACATTTTGGGCCAAAACCTCCCCCTAAAAATAGTTCATTTTCTAGGCGGGTGGGTTTTCATGCTTCCCCCAACCGCTTTACGGCCGGAATGCTTGCTTCGCTCGTGCGCAGTCTGTTTGTTTGGTTTCAGTCTTTGGTGTGCTTTTCCGGGGAGTGTTGTGACCGCAGGCGGCATATACTATTATCCACACATACGCGGCAAGCACCAGATTTTCTTTCGGTTTGTTCTTCTTTTCTTCGTGCTTTGGTCAGCCGCTTCTATATTAGTTTTAATCCAACTACTAACCCAATGGCAATATGCTGTCCTACGACTTAAACGAACGCCTGCTGACTGCGGTCCAGAGGGGGGACTTCGAGCAGGCGCTTGGCTGCATCATGCAGGGTGCCCAGGCCTCATATGTCTCACCCAGTTGCGGACGCACAGCCGTTGGCACGGCCGCCATCCTGGGCGATGCAGAGCTGCTGGAGCTCCTGGTGCAGTCCTGTGAGGAGCCGGAGCTGAATGTCTTCCATCAGTGTGAGTTATCCGCTGGCGTGAAGGAAAATCGATTTGCCCATTGTGGGGTGGCTGGACATAACTTTAATTTAGTGGAATTTATAAGAAGGAAGAGCGGAATCATCCAGTTACTCCACTAATTCAGAGGATATGTGGAAAGTTCCTTTTTTAATTGGCTTATTTTTTAAAGATTGAGAATTGTTGCTCCCCAACCGGGCAACAGCTGGTCCAAAAATCAATAAAATATATGTACAAATGGGCAAGCTAATCTTAGTCTTGTGAAGAGCGATGATATTTAAAGAGAAAATGGAGTTGGAGAAGCGGATTAGACAGATCCTCACAGCGTGTGACCAAATGGCAACTTGAACGACCAAGCTACCTAACATATTAAAGGTTCCAGGTGCATTTGAGGATTAGCCCACCTGGTTTTAGTTGGATCTGCAGGTCGGATTTTAATGATTCCTTGACGCACTTGGGAAAAAAAGTTATTTTGAATTCTTATTTTAACTAAAAGTATTTATTTGGAAGTTTTTGGAATATATTACATTACATGCCCCATTTTCCTAATGGTTTTTTTTTAGTGAAATAATAGTTTTAGTTTAATCTTTTTATCATATAAAAAAACCTCTTGACGAGGTAAAGTACCGGTGACGAACCTGCATGCGAAACCCAAAATATCTGATATCAATTTTAGTGACGAAAATATGCTATATAGGTGTACAAAATTGCATATAAAAAATATTCTTGTTCGGCACGTGACTGATTTGTTTTTGTTTTTCTTGCACGTGCCGAACAAGAATATTTTTTATATGCAATTTTGTACACCTATATAGCATATTTTCGTCACTAAAATTGATATCAGATATTTTGGGTTTCGCATGCAGGTTCGTCACCGGTACTTTA
Source organism: Drosophila ananassae (assembly GCF_017639315.1). Classification (NCBI taxonomy): domain Eukaryota; kingdom Metazoa; phylum Arthropoda; class Insecta; order Diptera; family Drosophilidae; genus Drosophila; species Drosophila ananassae. The sequence goes on from NC_057930.1 coordinate 14,963,728, forward strand.
CCTCGTCAAGAGGTTTTTTTATATGATATCAGTTGTTTTTTTGTATATATTGATCTTCAATTATTTAAAACAGAACGCATAATATATAGAATATATGTATATGGAAGTAACCTCTGGACAGGCGATTCACATAGTTAGCAATACTTTAATTGTAAGGATAAACATCAAAACTCTTTTTTTCTTAACTCTATAGATTTTGACATTCAAGAAGGTGGAATAATTAAAAACCTTTCCAAAGACGTAAAGAATTTTTCGATAGCTTCAGTGGCTCTGAAGTTATACGTATTTTTAATTTACAAAGGTTTTGGAATTTGGTTAGTTTAAAAATTTTAATTAAAAATTTGCTCAAAAATGTATTTAAAATCCAAAATTGTTTCATAGTTGTGGGAAACCAAATTGTTTTAACAAATTAACAGATGAGAGGCCTATCCTTATGAGATTTCCACTATATAATAAATTATAAAAAAAAACTAGAAAGGAAAGCTAACTTCAAGCGGAGCCGAATTTGATATACCCTTGCAGTTAAGCAGAAGCTTATATTATTATTATATATATCGGATCCTATAGAGTTGTCCGATCCTTATGAGAATTTCACCATCAACAAAATTTCTAATAAAAATATTGGAAACAGCCCCAAGCATCTTTAAAAATAGAATGGTTGTGCCATTTCCGATCTTTCAGTTATATGGCAGGTATAGGATATAGTTGGCCGATTCTTATGAAACATAGGATTAGATTGCCCAAAACGGAAACCATAGATAGTCCCATCCTATCCTAATAAAATTTTGCAAATCGGATAAGATTGTCCAAAATGCAATCTGTACTAAGTTCCATCCTTCTAACTTATAAAAAAAAACCAAGTTATGGCATATCCGATCAATCATATAATAAACATGTATTATATCTAAAATAAATGCGCAAAGATAAAAAATTAAAAAAAAACTGGAAATTTCGTTTTTCCAGTTTTTCTAGTTAAACCAATTGTTGAATGTAACAATTTATTTTGGGTGTGCGATATAAAATAATAAATATTAGAAAAGTATTGGCGGAGTTGGTTTGCCTGGTTTTTTTTTTAGCTTTTAATCCATGATTTGACCGAAACACGTAATTTAAGTAAATTTATATGCATTATATGCTCAGTGGGGGCATATGCATATAAAGCTTTCTACTCATAAAATTTTGCATTCTTCTTATTAACACATCAAAATTTGCCATCAAGCAACGAAGTTCGAGATTAGCCGAGTGGAGAGCGTTGTTGTTTCTAACACGGTAGGGCCTGAGTTCTAATCCTAGTTGAGGCAAAATGCTTATGTTTTACTTTTTTTAAGCTCTTTTTTATTATACCCTTGCAGAGGGTATTATAATTTTGGTCAAAAGTGTGCAACGCAGTGAAGGAGACATCTCCGACCCTATAAAGTATATATATTCTTGATCAGGATCACCTCCTGAGTCGATATGAGCATGTCCGTCTGTCCGTCTGTCCGTCTGTCTGTCTGTCTGTCTGTCTGTCTGTCTGTTTCTACGCAAACTAGTCTCTCAGTTTTAAAGCTATCGAGTTGAAACTTTGCACACATCCTTCTTTCCTTTGCAGGCAGTACATAAATCGGAACGGCCGGGATCGGCCGTCTATATCCTATAGCTGTCATATAGCTGATTGATCGGAAATGCCATAACTTCGTTGTTTTTTAAGATAGAGGGTTGGGACTTTCCACACATGTTATGTTTGACCAACATATCTTATGTGCAAAGGATCCTTATGTTCATAAGGATCGGCCGACTATATCCTTTAGCTGTCATACAACGATCGGAATTGGCAAACTTTGGTGTTTTTTAAGTAAGAAAGATGGGACTTGGTACAGATTACTCTTTGGGCAAAATAATTCAATATGTTCAATGTTGGTCAAATATAACATGTGTGGAAAGTGCCAACCCTCTATCTTAAAAAACCCCAAAGTTATGGCATTTCCGATCAATCAGCTATATGGCAGCTATAGGATATAGTGGACCGATCCCGGCCGTTCCGACTTATATACTGCCTGCAAAGGAAAGAAGGGTGTGTGCAAAGTTTCAACTCGATAGCTTTAAAACTGAGAGACTAGTTTGCGTAGAAACCGACAGACAGACAGACAGACAGACAGACAGACAGACAGACAGACGGACAGACGGACATGCTCATATCGACTCAGGAGGTGATCCTGATCAAGAATATATATACTTTATAGGGTCGGAAATGTCTCCTTCACTGCGTTGCACACTTTTGACCAAAATTATAATACCCTCTGCAAGGGTATAAAAATATAGACAAACAGACCCACTGGCTTCATTTTGAAAAAACTGTAAAAATCAAATTTCTTGAATAACTTCTGAAAGAAATGTCGGACCGGGTCGGTTGAAGTACCAATCTTCTGAGTCTTCTCATTAAGACATGAGACACTGAAACACAAAGCAGAATTACAACAAAAGTTGCCATCAAGCAACACAGTTCTAGGTTAGTCGAGTGGAGAGCGTCGTGGTTCCTAACACAGAGGGCCTGGGTTCGAGTCCAAGTTGAGTCAATGTTTACGTTTTGCTTTTCAAGCCCTTTTTTATTTGGATTTTATTTTTTAATAAATAAACTAAAATCTGAAAAGATATACATACTCCATATTTTTTAGGGTATTGACCAAATATAAGCAGACTCCAAAAAGCAAAGATGCCAATCAAATACATACACATGTACATATAAGTAAATGCAAGCTTCACAAGAGGCTGGACAAAATGGGTAGCTGCACTTACAGGACTATATCTTGAGTTAACGGATTTTGCCAGATATAAGCGATATATCGAAAGTTGCGTCATCTCAAAAGCTATCTACACGTGCAATAAAAAAAAAGGATCAGTCGAGTCAATTTTGAAAAATAATTTTTTTTCTAAAAAAAAAAGTTTATTTTCAGTGTATTTTTGTTTTTTTTACTATATAGACGTTTGGTCTCAAAGAAAGTGAAATTGATATTTAAAAAACCATTTCAACGGTGTAAAGCTTTTTTTAATATCTTTCTTAATTATAAAGTTATGAATTTTTTCATTAACAAAGTTTTTTTAATTTTTTGACGTAAGCTAAAGGTATTTCAAAAAGTTGTAGAACAATAGTTGCTCATATGATAGTAACAAACATTTTCCAATTTTTTTCAGGATTTTTAAGATAAAAATAGTGCAAACAGACAAACCGACAAACCGACGCAAACTGGCTTCATTTTGAAGAAGAAGAAAAAATCGAATTTTTTGAATAACTTCTGAATGAAATGTCGGATCGGGTCGATTGAGGTACCAATCGACGCGTATTTAGCTCTAGAATGCGAATATATAAAAATATTCTATATGGGGACTAAAATGTGTCCACCAGCCCCACTTTAGTGATAAAATTTTTTTTTACTTTCACCCTAATTTCTCCCAAACCAAATAACTTTTGGAATATGTTTCGACAAAAATTATCTAATTGAAACAATACCTTTCGATTGGTATATCATTCATTTAGATCGGTTGCCTACAGAAAATTTTTAATTCTTCGGCTATATATAGAGTTTCCTCGCGCACGCCTAGGCATGCAGATCGTCACCTCGTGGACTTCCGTCCACAGTGATCTATATAATATAGAATCTTAAAATACAATTATTTAAATTGTATTTTTATATATTTTTATTTTATTTTTATTTAAAATTGTTTTGAATTTAACGCAAAAACCAGTTAGATTTCTCTTGGTGTAATCATTGACCCGAATTCCGGCCGAGCACACCCATTTTTGGGTGTCGAGCGATGGGCATTGCCACTCCGAGAGAGAGAGTAGCTCTGGCCGAGAAGGTTGAGACCTAAAACCGGTTATCATAGTTGTGGCACTCTCATTGATAAGATCCAACAATGTGAGTTAGGGCAGTCTACGGGCTATACGGGCGATCAGTTCGTATGCGGACTGCAGATGGAAAATATACCTACTCCAACAAAGTAGCATTTTGAAATTTGTAATCGATTCTAAACTTGTAGCAGATTTTTCATTAATTCGTTGGATATTTCAGCTCACACGGATAGTCTGGAGATTGAACGTACCCCCGAAGGTATGGACAAACTGGAGTGGGTGGACGAGTTCGAAAATTGCTCGGAAAATGGTGGTGGTGGCGGCGGAGAGGATGGCCAGCTATATCAGTATTATGCCAAGACTTTTGAGAACACCGGTGAGTTTCTGTCCCAGTGCTGTGTCTCCTGCCGCGAACAGGATCCCCACCTCTATGACGCTGATCTAGCCACGCCCCTCCACTACGCTGCCTGCTGGGGTCACGAGGAATGCGTCCGGATCCTCCTGGAGCACAATGCCCCCATTAATGTGGTGAATAGCGAAGGATATGCACCGCTACATGTGGGAGCTGGATTTGCCGGAGTCACCGACCTGTTGATCAAGCACGGAGCTCTTGTTAATGCCAAGACATTAAGTGATGGGAAGACTGCCCTTCATGTGGCCATCGAGAGTAAGTCCGAGGAGTCCGCCCGACTACTTCTCAAGACGAATATCAATATCAACGACACGGATGACGAGGGGGAGACTCCATTAATGACGGCCATAGCCTGCAGCTTGGTCGACCTGGCCCAGGAGCTGGTGGAGAGAGGAGCCCGCATTAACCTCCAGGATAAGCAGAATAACACAGCTCTGCTGTATGCGGTGAGGGGTCGCCATGAAGACATGGCCAAGCTGCTTCTGGAGCGCGGAGCTCGAAGACTAGCCTCTCAGCATCTCTTGCACATCGCCGTGAACTTCAACGACCGGACAATGGTCCAGCTCCTCTTGCAGTACGGGGAGAGCTTGACGGTCCGGGATGAGGAGAACCATACCCCCATCATGACGGCTATTCTCATGCAGCTGCCGGATATGATAGAGAATCTCTTAACCGCCGCAGAGGAGCATAGGAGATTGGGTCTCTACTCGGATGCCCAGGACGAAGGCTTAGTGTTATTTGCCGTGCAGCAGATCGTGAGCGTGAATAGGTTCCGCGAAGTCCTGCGAGTCTTGCTGGCCAAGCTAGAAAGTGCCAGGAAGGATTTGTACAGCTCTTGTACTCCCACCATCGTTTGCGGGCTGATGTACTGCCAGACGCCGCTATCGAGGGCCATTAATCTGCACCGCCTGGAACTGGCGGAGTTCCTCATCCACGAGGGATGCAACCTGGCCCAGATCTGTCGCGAGCATGTGGTCAACGAGCTCAGAGCCAACTGTTCTCCAAGGAGTCTGGCTTTTGCCAGATTGTTGTGTAAGTTTTTTGAGACATCCCTTTTGAGATTACCTTCAAAATTCTGAAAAAGCATAGGGGTCTCCCTGAGAAGGCTATATCTTTGCCAATTCGCATCCGATTCTAGAGCGGAATGCCTTATTCGATTTGTACATCGATTCTCCACCAATCAGCATCAAAATCTAGGAACAAAATATTTTTTAGATTTTTCGACCCATTTTCTGGGCTATCCCCTTCATAATGTGGAAAGTGCATGGGGAGGGCAATATGGCCCACTGCGATGGCTGCATCTTTGCCAATTCGCATCCGATTCTGAAGCGGAATACCTTATTCGATTTGTACATCGATTCTCCACCAATCTGCATCAAAATCTAGGAACAAAATATTTTTTAGATTTTTCAACCCATGGGCCATCCCCTTCAAAATGTGGAAAGTGGATGGGAGGCCAATATGGCCCACTGCGATGGCTGTATCTTTGCCAATTCGCATCCGATTCTGGAGCGGAATACCTTATTCGATTTGTACATCGATTCTCCACCAATCTGCATCAAAATCTAGATACAAAATATTTTTTAGATTTTTCAACCCATTTTCTGGGCCATCCCCTTCAAAATGTGGAAAGTGGATGGGAGGCCAATATGGCCCACTGCGATGGCTGTATCTTTGCCAATTCGCATCCGATTCTGGAGCGGAATACCTTATTCGATTTGTACATCGATTCTCCACCAATCTGCATCAAAATCTAGATACAAAATATTTTTTAGATTTTTCAACCCATTTTCTGGGCCATCCCCTTCAAAATGTGGAAAGTGCATGGGGAGGCCAATATGGCCCACTCCGATGGCTATATCTTTGCCAATTCGCATCCGATTCTGGAGCGGAATACCTTATTCGATTTGTACATCGATTCTCCACCAATCTGCATCAAAATCTAGGAACAAAATATTTTTTAGATTTTTCAACCCATTTTCTGGGCCATCCCCTTCAAAATGTGGAAAGTGGATGGGAGGCCAATATGGCCCACTGCGATGGCTGTATCTTTGCCAATTCGCATCCGATTCTGGAGCGGAATACCTTATTCGATTTGTACATCGATTCTCCACCAATCAGCATCAAAATCTAGGAACAAAATATTTTTTAGATTTTTCAACCCATTTTCTGGGCCATCCCCTTCAAAATGTGGAAAGTGCATGGGGAGGCCAATATGGCCCACTCCGATGGCTATATCTTTGCCAATTCGCATCCGATTCTGGAGCGGAATACCTTATTCGATTTGTACATCGATTCTCCACCAATCTGCATCAAAATCTAGGAACAAAATATTTTTTAGATTTTTCAACCCATTTTTGGGCCATCCCCTTCAAAATGTGGAAAGTGCATGGGGAGGCCAATATGGCCCACTGCGATGGCTATATCTTTGCCAATTCGCATCCGATTCTGAAGCGTAATACCTTAATCGATTTGTACATAGATTCTCCACCAATCTGCATCAAAATCTAGGAACAAAATATTTTTTAGATTTTTCAACCCATTTTCTGGGCTATCCCCTTCAAAATGTGGAGAGTGCATGGGGAGGCCAATATGGCCCACTGCGATGGCTATATCTTTGCCAATTCGCATCCGATTCTGAAGCGTAATACCTTAATCGATTTGTACATAGATTCTCCACCAATCTGCATCAAAACCGAAGAACAAAATATTTTTTAGATTTTTCGACCCATTTTCTAGGCTATCCCCTTCAAAATGTGGAAAGTGGATGGGGGGCCAATATGGCCCACTGCGATGGCTATATCTTTGCCAATTTGCATCCGATTCTTTAGTAAAATCTCTTTTTTAGTTAACAGTTATTTTATTTTTATTTTTCAGGCAATGCGGGCTTCCAGTTTCCTCACAAGCATCGAGCCTCGCCCTCAGACTGGCCGCCAGCTCGCCAAGAGTTTGAACGGCAAATGACAGTTCTAGGAACCCAGCCGAGGACTTTACAGTCCGTCGCACGGCTGGTGATTCGCCGGAAAATCCTGAAAACACTCCAAACTCGTCCGGATATTCTGCAGAAGTACCTCCCAAATCAGAAACGCTCTTCGCTTGGAATGATCGTAGACGAGTTCGCCATACCCGCCACTCTAAAACTCTACCTCAGCGACTTTTCCGAACTTCCTACGGTAAGGGGAATGGAACCAGTCATTCTACCTGGAATAAGATGCTCCGAGTCATGGGATTGATTGCGATTTAGGAATTTATTCAGATTATATAGGTTACATGTATAGTCATAGTATGTAGTGTGTAGCATAGGTTTTTAATATTGGCTGAATGAGTGTGGGAATAGATTAATGTTAGGCGTTCATAATTTTCCTTAATTCTGTAACATTTCACAAGTTTACAATTTACACGACACTCATGTGATATTAACTTTCTTAAAATGCAATACAATTTTTTTTTAACAAAGTTCTCCCACAAATGTGGCATTTTCGAAAGTCACATTTGTGTGATAATCTTGTTGGGGCACAGGTTTTTAGTTCTTTGTCTAAATCACTTTAATAGTTTGTTTATTAGGCATTTAGTCTGTATAGATTATTTATATAATGTATTATGCACTAGGATATTTTTAACTACGCCAATAATAAGATAACGTTCATCATTTACAAACGATCTCGCACACAAACTCGCAAAAACTCGAGGGAAATGAATGCAATTTGTAGATTAGGATTTTACAACGATGTCGGGGGTAATTTTATAGACAAACTGTTGACAAAAACCAAATAAACAAAACGAAGTTTTAAAAGAAAAATCAACTTTTTAGTGCTTAAACTACTGTAAAATACATCAACGATGAAAGGTAAGAGCATTGAAGAGCCCTCCTAGGGCTTCAGCAGTAGCTTGAAGTCATCATTGGCGTTCTCCATGATGTATTCAAATGCGAATTTGTCTTTTTTATCCTTGACGAGCTTTAGCGCTGGTTCCTTCTGCAACAGATAGCGGCACACCTCCAAATGGCCCCGCAGTGCCGCCCGATGTAGGGCACTCTGCCCACACTCATCCTGCAGCAGTAGATTAGCCTTGTTGTCTGCCAGCAACTTTACGATGTCCAAGTGGCCTGTGGGGAGTAATTCACAAACGTAAACAAATTGTAATTAAAACGTCGGTATTAGACTCACCCATCATGGCTGCTCGGTGTAGGGCGGTGGCCCCTGCCTTGGTGACCGCATTCACATCTGCCTTGCCCTCTTCGATTAGCAGCTTGCAGATTTTCTCGTTTCCGTTGCGAGCCGCATAGTGCAGAGCCGTATAATCGCAGTCATCCCGTGCCATGGACTGTCCCTTCTTAATGAACTCTTTCACGCGATCCACTTCATTGTAGATGGCTGCAATCCGAATAAAGGCCACGTTAAAAGGTGTCAAATAGGGTAAGTATCGAATTAGTTACCTGCATTCCAGATGCCCCGATCGAAGTCCATATCGCTGAGGGTCTGCTGTGCCGGCAGCGACTGCTTGTGGCACTTGCAGTTGTCCGCGCTGTGTTGATCCATATTTTTTGACTGCCTTATAATTTCGAGTTAGTATTTCGTTGTGGAATTCCTTGCCTGGTGCTTTCGAATTTAGTTATCTGACGCTTGACGATGTGATCTCTCTGTCAATGAAGCCTAGACCTCACGCTGCATGGTCCAACAGATTTCAGCTTCGCCGCAACTGCAGGTGACCTTATAGCTTAGCTGGGCAAGAGTGTTCAGCATAACCATTGGTGGCACTGCCACCATAATACCATTCACGCACGGCTTAACGCTCTCGAAGCGTTTGGATAGGGCCTGAATTTCGGCTTGATTCAGTCCAAAGACGGTACAGGTGTAGTCGTGCAGGGATCCCTTGACGGTGATGTAGGCGAAATTACCTTCCGACTGCAGTATGGGCACCGGAATGGTTACCACATTGGCAGTTGGCGGACAACTGGCAGCAGCGGTGGCGGCCGATGTTGCGGTGTTTAGGGACACAGACGATGACTGTGAAACGGCCGGTGGCAGAGGCAATTCACTGTTTAGATTCAGAGATTCCTTGGTCCCGACCACGCCTTCACTCATAGTTTGTCCGTCGTCTGGAACGTTCTCGGTCGCCTCTTTCACTCGTAGTATGTTTTGGAATACTTTTCCCTAGGTTGCTATAGTTTTTTTTTTCTCTCTCTCTCTTCACTTCCTCGACAAACACACGGAAACACGCAATTGCACACACCCTTCACAGTCAGACACACAAACACACACTAAATTATACAGAGTAGAGTTGCGGGTATTTTTGTTGTTTCGAATAGGAGGGGTGTCCTTATTCGGGAGAATCCACCTTGTGATAGTTGCCTAAACTGGCTGCCTCCCGGCCTATATTCGACAGATTTTCACGCACCACGGACTCGGCCTCCAAGGGTTCTGGCTCGTCGAACTCCTTGCGCATCGTCCACATGTACTCGTTGTAGTCCTGCTTCACGGCCGTCGATGAGCTGGCCACTACACGAAAACCCAAAATCTGAAAATCATTCGATGGTTAATCATTTTTGTGTATAATCACAAGTTATCAAGGATTACTCACCTCAAGAGCCGATAGAATGCGACAAGGATGCACTAAGTAGACGATGGTGGACTCATCACTGTAACCGCCGCACGAGAACTTGTTCAACTGCTCGATGTCGTCAGCTGAAATAATAAAGTTGGTGGGTGGGCATTGGTTATCATGAGTGCTATTTCTTGGGTAATGGCTTTCCATTTCGTTTACTAAAGGTCTCAACAGAACAAACAAAAGATAACATGGCTTTGACGGACGATGACGATGACGTCAGCCTCATGGCCATTGTCTTTCGATATAAGTGCGCTAATTAAGCAAAAAAAAAATGTACAAAAATGTATATCTTTACTGCCGTTTCATAATATAAGCAGAATGTGAGTTTTCGTGTGTTCTTCGTCTGGGACAGCAAGTGCAAAGTGCAATGACTCTTGCACCACGGCGCAGATAAAAAGATCCATAAATATGCAACTGAATTGAATATATATTCGGTGTAAATATATATATAGCAACGTACTGTTGTATATATTAACTTCAGACCGGGTCTGCGAATCGAACTGCACTCAGCGAAAAACAAAACGAAACTGACGACCCGACCCCCCAATCCGCGGGAGCAGAGCTTCGCACAGTGGGGGCCGTAAAAATAGCGGAGTGTGGAGCGAGTGTGTCGAGTATGTGGAATGGCATGCAATTGAGGAGCAGCTGTTGATTTCGAAAAAGGTGAAGAGAGAGCGGTTCAGGTGAAGTGTAAAAAACACCATTTGTTTGGAAAATTCAAATAACATGTGTATTTTATAAACTACAGATTGAATTTTTGATTAAAACATTTTTTTTGTGTATTTTTTATTTTATAAATTTGGATATTCCAAAAAAGGCATGCATTTTTTAAGACAAGTACTGTGGTTTCATTCAAAAAAAAAATATATAACTCTTATTACTCTTTATTTAAAAATTAAAACCTTGAAAAAAAGTAAGAAAAGTAACCTTGCTTTTTCGCCGCTACTGTCTATATCCATTCAAAAAGTCTTTTGTAGTGCAAAGTATCTCAAAACGACCAAAAACTAACGCTTAACGCTTAAAAGCTAGTGTGATGGTGCTTGTATGCGTAGATGTATCTGTGTATCTCGTGTATCTGTTTGTCAAGCTCTCGAAATTAATTGTGTCGCAATAGTAAACACACGACAAACAGAAACCAAAAAAAAAGAAACTATAAGGTTGAATGAAACCAAAAAAAAAATAACTTTTGGTTTTCTACATGGGGGGATTTTTACCTTTCAATCCAGAGACGAGCACTCGCCATGGATATTTGTGACTGTAGGAGGCTAGGTTACCTCGTATGATAATGTACGGCATTTGGCCTGATTGCCTTTGGCTATCTGGTTGTCTAATTAGCGCGGGAGTGCCAACGGATAACCAACGATAATAAAAACAAAATATAGACGTTAAATGAAACTAGAAAAGCTCGAACTCGCTCTGGAGCTGTGGAGCTGCTGAGGGTTGGCTCACGACTGAAACCGAATTTGGTTTCGGATTTTGACGTTTTCACCCAAGAGGTTTTCCCAGCGTTTTGTTGTTTTGTTGCCTTAGCCGTTGCTGTTGGGCTTATTATTTATAGGCGTCGTGCAGCGTGGCTCTCTGAAATAGTTAGCAGCTTTTTATTGGATTAGCCTACAGTGTAAGGTGGCAGATACCCAAATGACAAAGTGACGCACACGGTCAGGATAATCATCAATGCGATACAATAGTAAACCAGGGGCGTATTTAAAAAAATAATATATAATTTCATTGGTTTAAAATAAAAGCTAAAATATTTCAACTAAAAAAACTATGACTTGAATCATGTTTACTAATTGTTTTTTTTTTATTAGTAATATGAGATAATAAAGTCGAATCGTAAAAACTGGATTTCCATTTAGGATACTTTATATTTTTGGTCTTAATTCTATGAAATTTATGAGTAATCCTTTATAAAGAGCCAATTTTATGGACTTTATATATGTAGAAATTCTACCAAATATCCCCTCTATCTCTAGGATCCATCCCTGAATTCCTACTTAATTCTTATACACAGACACACCCCGCGACCAGTTGCATGCCAAGCTTTAGTCAGGGCCTATAATTACTGACCGGCCGTCGACTAATGAGAAAGTATTTTTGTGGCTCCTAGTGAAAAAAAATGAAATTGCGAAATAAAAACCCACCCAAGCCGGTCAACAACTCCCACAATCGCACACAACTATGTACCTTGGCTCCTATTCTACGTAGGGACACACGTACAGAGAAACGCACCCAAATACACAGCTATTCCACTCGAGTGTCCTTTGCGTGTTTGGGGCTCACAAAATGAACGGGAATTATGATCAAATTTCTAAATAAATAAACGCGCGGCTCCAAATGGGGTTTATGCCACAGCTGTCGCAAAATGATGTCATTTGAATTAAATTATCTCCGTTTTTATTTTTAATAGTTTATATTTTTCTGTTGTCTGTTGGTTTTATGGCATTTTTTTTGTACACCTGTCCTTTGAAAGAACGCTTTTAAAATTTACCTGGGCGACTTATTGTGATGTTATTTTGCTGACTTAACTGCACTTTGTGCTCTAATCAATTAAAAATCCACTTATTTTTCCGATTTTGTTAATTTTGAAGAGAGTCAGAGAATATAAGCGGCAGAGTTGACAACGTCTTCAAATAAATCGAATTGCTTATCGATAGTTAAGCTTTGTTTTAAGTTGTCTAGAGTTGCCTTAACTCTTTAAGTATTTAAACTTAATACTTTTATCATTCTTAATTAAATTAATAATTAATATTACATCTAGCTTCATCATCCCAACAAAAACAACTCGAATTAAATCTAGACATTTTTTTATTCCTTAATGTTACATGATTAGGCGGTCCACTTGAGGCAACGCGTGTCCTGGTGCGTGTTCAGGCACCTGACGCGGCAGTAGCGGGTTCCACAGGCTGTGCAGGAGTAGATAGAGAAGTTTCCGCAGACGGCGCAAAAGTGTCGAACTGGTTTTTGTGGTGGCGGGGCGGAGGCGCTCTCGTAGTTGGGCTGCTGCTTATCCTCCTCGAGCAGTTGCTGGAAGTTCTTCCGGTACTTGGCTCGGAAGTACTCGGCGCCCTTGCGTTTGTTCTTCTTATCCTTGCCGGTCTTAACGTTATCTTGAAATTTGGGCACCTTCTTGGACATAACCAAGTCGGCGTGTGGGTCATCGTGGAAGTTGTCCTGTTCGAGAGCCTCCAAAGCCTTGCGGGCTCGACGCTGTCGGGCGGCGACGTCCAGGACACGCTTCTTCTCTGCATCCTTTATGCGGTTGGACTCGCGACCCGTCATCGCTGTTACTTTTAGTGGGATTTTTTGTGGAAAGTTGTGGGATATGTGGAAAGTTAGGCGTCCTTATCGTGCAGCGGAAAACTGATGCGGTCCATCAAGTCGTCCACGCGAGCCTGCAGCACGTCAACAATGTCCGTGGAGATGAACAAATGGTGCTCGTCCAGATCCTGAATGATGAATTTGCGCCCCAGAGCTAGCTTTTCGTCCAAGTGCAGCAGGAATTGTTTCATAGCAGGATCACTGCACAAAAGGCGATTAAGGACATTTTATTTTTAATTAAGGCACACACTTACCACTCAACCAAAACTCCTTTCATAACATTTACCATGTTTCATGCATTTATTTCCTATTTGCAATGATTGTGCCCTTGATCTATCGATAAGTATTTTTTTTCAGCTGTTTAAAGTGACCAGGTAAACTCACTTAGTCTCCGCTTGGCTGGTCACACTTGCTTGGCATCTTCCTCCTCGGCTTCTGTGTAAATAAATAAACGAATTTTGCTTTAAAATGTGCCATAGCATCTAATCGTGTGAATTGAACCATATATCATTTAAATTTTTCTGCCAATAAAACTAAATAGAACTCCAACTCATTGATAGGCAAGGGCTTTACCAGAACGATAGACTGAGGAAACAGCTGTCGGTTTTCTGGGTGAGTATTTAAATTCGAAAAAAAAATATACTTCTTTGAATAAATCGGCATTTGCATATTTCAGCCGCTGGCGAAAGGTGAACAGAGTTCATTGGGGTCGTCGCTATTACGCCACCAACACTGAAGTGCCTGTGTGCGTGAGAGATCTCTAGACGCTGCGTTGCCAAAAAAACCAAACGAACGAGAAAGAAACGGAAAGCGGGAAGCTGTACACACACCGCTCGGCATAATCAATTAAGATGTCTGAGAATAAGAACCTGCCCCTTCTACCTCTAGTCCTATGCGTTGTGGCCTTTGTCGCTGCTGTGGGACCAATGCCTGCCTTTGGAGCAGTGGCCACTCACAAGCACGAGAAGCATCTGAGCAAGGAGCGGGTGAAGGATGGCATTTACGCTCCACGGGATGCACATCATCACGGCGAGGATGGGGAGCACAACGTGGAGTTCGACCATGAGGCCATCATCGGTGAGTCACCTCAGAATATGATCGACCTTGATCGAATCCCAGCTATTATTTGGGATAATAGATTCCTAGGATATTATTTTGAAAAAGCTGTAAGACTAGAGATTTCCAAATTTAAATTTAAATTCGATTGGAATGAAAGTGGAATAAATTTTCCTCTGTGCACGATGAGCAGTATTGTTTATTTTCCTGCGGTTTATTTTTATGTGCCTACACTTAGGAAAAAGGAGAAAGTAAAAATGCTGCATGTCATTTAAAAATGTTGTAGTTTTTGTATTATTTATATGAAATTAATTATAAAAATCTTGCATTACCTTGAAAGAACAATTATTGTAAATATTCTAGCTTAGGTTTTTTCTCGGAGTGTACCAAATGGAAAATCATAAAAATGATTTTTCTAAAAGCACCACCGCGTCATCGGTCATACCTTCTGTTTTATGTTCCGTTCAATTTTTCAATATTATGCTAAATGATTTTTTGGAAAAACAGGAAACACGAAAGAGGCACAGGAATTCGATACACTAACACCGGAGGAATCAAAGCGACGACTCCTAATCCTCATTAAGATGATGGATCTCAACAAGGACGAGTTTATTGATCGGCACGAGTTGAAAGCTTGGATATTAAGGTCTTTTAAGTGAGTGTTGTCTGTTAATTAATAATGCATCGATGTCAACCGAGCTGTTAACCGTCTTTTAATGCTTCAAGTTTGCCAAACTGACAATTTTAAATGTAAAATATTTGCTTCTTTTTCGAAACTAATCCAACACCCTCTTACAGAAAACTATCCGAGGAAGAGGCTGCTGATCGCTTCGAGGAAATCGACCAAGACGGCGATGAGAGAGTCACATGGAAGGAGTATCTGCAGGACACGTATGCCATGGAGGACGAGGACTTTAAAAAGGAGACCATCGAATTTGAGACCTACGAAGATGAACAGAAAATGATCAAGCAGGACAAGGAAATGTTCAAGGCAGCCGACACAAACAACGACGGTGTACTATCCCTGGAGGAATTCAATGCCTTTAACAATCCCGAAGACCATCCGGCAATGTTGCCCATCCTGTTGGAACATACAATGCAGGACAAGGATCAGGATCATGATGGAAAGATCAATTTCCAGGAGTTTGTGGGCGATGCGGCTGCCCATCATGACAAGGAATGGTTGATTACCGAAAAGGAGCGGTTCGACAAGGACCACGATGTTAACGGAGATGGTGTTCTCACGGGTGAAGAGGTTCTATCCTGGATAGTACCGAGCAATGCTGCCATCGCCACGGATGAGGTTGACCACCTATTTGTTTCCACCGATGAGGATCACGACGATAGACTTTCGTACCTAGAGATCTTAAACAATTACGATACCTTTGTGGGTAGCGAGGCGACCGATTACGGAGATCACCTACAAAACATCAACCATCTCTCCGATGAGCTGTAAAGTCGGCCGGTAAAGCATGCCGGTCTCATGCTGTGGCGATTCTGTGCTTAGTATTCTCTTTCATTTAAATAGTTAGTAAATTTATATTTATTTATGTAAATTCAAGTGACAATTGCAAATCAATATCGCTAAATTGTTTTGAGCGCTTCTTAATAATTTCATATCCATGTCTCTTAGTTATTGTTTTTCTTTCCATGTACCAATTACATACATTATGCGTAGTTTAAATAGACACCAAAAAAGAATCTACAATAATCATAATAATGTAATAAATCATTTTTACTAAATTATTTCGGGTGTAAGTACATTAAAGGGTAGATTTATTTAATTTTCAATTGCATTTTTGCATATTTTATTGCAATTTACGACTAGATGTGTTTCCGATTACTTAAGCTTAACTTGCCGACTGTAATTTTACAAAATTAGTGTAGCAGCGTGTTTTCTTTTTTGACTAGATTTCACACTCATCGTATTTGAAAAAATACATATGCTTAGCTCTATGTCCTAATTTATTTAGCGTAGAGCTCTATGCTCTTCAAGCCCCGAAATACGAACTTCGTGTTATTTTTAATCATTGTTCTTATATCACAAATATTGCACCGAATTGGCCTATTTCCCCACATTTTTGCTAGAAATTTTAACAGAAAAAAATAGAAATAAAAGGATAAATCCTAGAAAACAACTATTATCTGAACCGATTATCTAAACCCCTATTGATAATGCCAGTTGCTTAACAATACATATAGTTCACAAAGCACTTTTTTACAAATACGTTGAGAAAAATTTACACATTCCAGAGGCATCGCATCGTATCCGATTGCATCTGCGCTCTGTGCTTGATGGCACAACGATATTGATTCACGGGCCGCTTATAAATCATAATTTAGTATGCACATCTCCAGTTGGTTCACCTGGGGGACAGGACATACTCTATATAGACTTAAGATTAACCTAGAAGGACAGCATCCCTAACGCGGATACGCTTGTGGATGCTCCGAGCTCTAAAGATCACACAATATATCGTAGTTGTCTACCTGACGAAGCGGCTCCATCTCGTCGATGACCTCGCTGAGATAGTCACTGATTGGCAGCGGTAGCTTCAGCTTTTCCAGCCGCGACGCACTTCGGACACGACGCATAATCACTGCTCGACATCGATCCTGGAGGCTGACAAACTCGCGTCGGGTGCACTTCAAAGTCATCTCTGTTTTGGCTGCCGTGGAGCAGACAATGGGATACAGTGGCTCCTCAATCTGCACGAAAGAGAGTGTTGTTTCAGCATTGGACTCATTACTCAAGTAATCAGTGGTAACCTACCTGGTTCAATCCTCGGAAAGCTACACCCAGGCACTTGCCGTCCTTGTAGTAGGTAAGAGTGCCCTCGATCCCGTCAAAGAGCACTCCAATTTGGGTGGGATGGTTCTCGCGGAAGCGTTTCGTATAGAGCAGGGCCACACCCTTGTGCCAGAGGACTCCCTTATGGGAGAGCCCCCACCCGTGCTCGTTCTCCCCGAGCATGTTGCGAAAGGCGTTGGCATGAAGGCGAGCTGACTTGGTCCCGATCCCAAACATAATGGACGTCCCGAAAACACGTTGGGAGACATGAAGCTCCCAATAGTGGCGGCCATTGTTCAGCGGTCGCTTGCCCTGTACACCGGCAGTGCCCTTGCTCCAGTTGGGGTGGAAGTGAACGGTACGAGAGTTGGGGCCACTGAGTACCACCTCTTTGGAACGGTGACGCTTACTCCACGTCCAGTTGTCCTCGACGCCCTCGATAAGCGGACAGACCCGTGCCGTTGTAGACGATGATGGCGACGAGGGCGACGCTGCCTGAGGTACGGCCTCCTGGGCGGAGGGATGCGCCGCTAGACAGCCCCCCCCTCGTCGCCCGCTGTGGCGTCCCCTTCTCGGGGTCATCGCCAACTGCTGCTGCTGCTGCTGATGCGGGGGATCCACTTCTAAATCGGACATTGTTGGGTAACTAGGAAATTTTGCTACTCAATTTCAATTAACGAAGGCAAAGCCAATGTTAGCACTGGAAATCGGTCAGGTGGAGCTTGGCTTGCTTGGGTGGGACAGATGCCTCCTGATCCGTCAAATACTTTAAAGGAATCAAGTGGATGTTACCAGTCCTTTTGTGGTCCTCATCGAACGGCGATGGCTGGAAACAAAGCCTACAAGTGAGTGGTTAGAAGTGGTCGATTATCCTCTTCCGTTTGTTCTTCCAAGACTCCTGATTGCTCCTCTGCTTCCTCTTGTGGCAATGGAGTCTCCTCCTCAAACACCTCGCTATCCTCTAGCACTTCCACCTGTTCCTGACTGCCGAAACTGGCCAGAGAACCGTAGCCACTGCTCAGTGAGTTGCTACTCCAACTGGCGCTTAATCTCAGGGGACGATAGCTTCTAACCTGGTGCTGTTGTTGCTGCTGCCCGATGCTTCTCTTCAGCTCCCGCTTAATCCGCCGTACCTGTCGGAAGTCCTGGTCACCGCGAGTGCCACGCTGCTTGTGCAACTGCAGCTCCTGCAGATGAAAGTGATGGCGACAGTAGCCCTGGGGACTGTGGGCACAGAACCGGCAGGCCTCCGAGTTGAGGCCGCCGACGAGGGGCAGGACTGGCTCGAGGATGCGCCGCTTCTGGCTACGCTTTAGCTGCTCCAGCTGCTGCTCGGCCAGGCGTTGGGGCGCCTTACGATCGCCCACCGTCTCGGCCACCTCCTGGAGCAGGCGGACGTTTTTCGGGAAGCATCGGTCGTGGACGTAGAGCACCAGACGTTGGCAGTAGAGGCACAGCGATTGGAACAGCAGCAGCAGAACGATAATCATAAATAGGGGTTGTGAGGTGTTGGAGGACAAAAAGTGGATTTTATCTGGATCTGGGGTTGGCAGCTATCTGATTCAGATCGTCCTTTTTTCCAGCACTTCCGGTTTCAGCAGGTTTTGTGGTTTTTTTGTGAGATATATTTTGGAAAGTTTTTGTATAATATTTCCTTTAAATGGACACTATTTTTTCACAGTTCCCATTGGGGTACACACATTTTTTTCATTTTTTTTTCAGGCACCTCCACCTCCTGAGCTCCCAAAAAGCTGCTCCGCTTATCTGCCAGAAGTTGTAACTCCCACCGACGACTCCGCTTCCGTCCAAGTCTCGATGGCTTCTGGCCACTTCCTGGCCTCTTTGTGCGTTGGCTCACTTTTCCAAGTTGAAGCCACAAAAGCCTACCCTTATTTTTCCTCAGCTGGAATCGCAGCGGGCCGCTTCCAACCACCAACTGGACTATGTGTATGTGTGTCTGCATGTCATTATCATATGTTATAAGTACGCCAACCCCTCGGCAGCTCTCCAACTCACGTCTCGACCCCAAAAATTGTGCCTACCACCCCCACATACTGCCCAAAAAACCCAACCCAACCCCCATTTCGCACGAAGAGCGTGTCATGCGCACAAGTGCACGTGGTGAGTTGGCTCTCATCCTCGCCGTGGCATCGCTTCTTTTTAAGGGCTCTCCTCCGGGGTTTTCCACCACAAAAGCTAGACTGGCTGAACCCTTGTTTTTTGGTTCTTTTTTTACTCTAGCAGCCGATCTAACCACCTTTTGTTAAAGGTATCTTATGACTTTGATTTTAAACAATATCCATACTCCATCCATGCTCTTCAATGGTAAAGAAAATTAAATATTTGCGAAGGGTTAGCCAACAGGAATATTTAAAAAATATATACATGTCATGAGATTCTTGTATTAAAGTTGAATTTTTTACTAGAAATTGAAACCAAGCCTTTAAAAATCATTCTTTTTACTCAATAAACGTTCTTTAAAAAGTTTTAATAAAGAAATTTTAAGCTTTCGTTATCTTTTGGATTTTTCTCTATTTCATTAATAAACAAATAATAAATATTTACAACAATTTAAACATTCTTAAACTGAATTCAATATTTATTGATTTATATTTTCAATTAAAGAACGAAGAATCATTTGATTATAGTTATTTGATATATAAAGAAACCCACTTTCGAAGGGTTAGCCAACAGGAATATTTAGAAAAATATATATATTATGAGAATTTTGTATTAAAGTTGAATATTTTAGTAAAAATTTAAACCTTTCCATTCAAAAACAGTCTTTTTAACTCAAAGAACGTCCTTTTCAACGTTTCAACAAAGAAATTTCAAGCTTTCATTATGTTTTAGATTTTTTTGTATTTTATAAATTAAAAAATTATATATATTATATATGTCAAGAAAATACCTATGTATCTTGAGTATCTTGTCTTCAAGTTGATTTTTTTAGTAGAAACTTAAAACTGTCTTTTAAAAAACAGTATTTTTAACTCAAAAACTTTATTTTTTCTAAGTTTTAATAATGACTCTTACCTTTCAGATGGTATTTTAAGCTTTTGTTATGTTTTGTATTTTTCTGTGTTTTAAAAATAAATAAATATTTTAAGCAATTTAAATATTTTTAAACTGAATTCAATATTCATTGATTTATATTTTCAATTAGAGTATTATTTGCTTCCTGCTATTTGGAAACCTGCTTTATAAAAAAGATTTTCAACTCTCTCCTACCATCCTTAAAATTGAAAGATTATAATTTTTGTTTTTAAAATTTTCTTTATTTTACCATTTTTAGTTTATTTCATAAACGTAAACAATAAGCGACAAAGTTGTGTATAGCAGTTGAGGAAGACGGTCTATATGTCAGTGGATAAGTTGATATTTTCATATACATAGATATGTGATAATGCATTTCATTCGCATTTAATCGGTTGCTAAAAAATGGAACGTGCCTTCATAGAACATAGATGGTGTTTATATTTATTATTGTTTTTATTTTTTGTGGACATACGACCGTGGCTAGTTTATTTGTTTCATTTACTTAACTTACGTAACGTAACTTAGAAGCAGTTTACATTTGTTTAGAACATTAATTGGCAGATACAAAAATGGCATTTAGGTCCCCAGGGTCAGTATAGCACTTTGACTTTTGGGCCCAATTTTTTCTTTGTTTTTTTTTTTGGTTAGTTTAAGGAATTTGTAGCAGTGTTGTTGGTTCGTCTGTGTGTGTTTGTTTGTTTGTTTTGTTTGTTGTTTTGTGTGTTGTGTGTTCGTTGGTATATTTAGGGCTTTACATTTAGATTAAACTTATGCTGTGCTGGGGGTGTCTGTGTGAGGTGCCTGCGGATCCGATCCGATCCTACGACGAGTTCTTCATGCAGACTTGACACCTGGAGACGCGGGTCAGCAGGTTGCCGGCCTTGATCGTCTGCTGTTCGGGCTTCTGGAACTGATCACCGTTCTCCTGGGTGACCATCCAGAAGCTGGTCATCGTTTCGAAGAAGTGGCACGTACCCTTGGCGCCGTTGCACTCGATGAACGGAGTGGCACGGAAGTCCTCCAGACAGGAGCCAGGCGATTGCAGCGCCTGACCACCACCACCATTGCCCACGGCAGTGTGCTAAGGATGAAATGGATACACATTATTTTCTTTTCAAAGAGATTAGATAGTAATCCTTACCATAAGGAAACTGTAGCCGATCCAGAGACCCTCCCAGCCGTTGGGGCAGTTGGGAATCTCCAGGGACTGACTGTGCACGGCGATTACATTGGCGGGCGCCTCGCAAACGACGCAACGGGAGATATACTTGTTGATCTCGTAATTCTCCACGGGCATCATCGGGAGAGGGGCGGAGGTGGACAGCCAGAAGGTCTTGTCGTTACGCGACGCGTAGTTGCAGATGTTGTTCTGGCCACAGGACAGCATGGGCAGTGTTGAGAATCTGGGCACACAGGATCCGGGCGAGCCAAGGTCCTGGTTGTGGCCAAAGTCGTTGCCGTCGATATACAGCAAAGAGTAGCCGGTCCAGAGTGGAGTGTGTCCCGGGGAGCAGGTGGGTATCTGTTCGCTCTGGCTGTGACGGGTCACCAGAATGCCGGTGAGGTAGTCCAGGGCGGCGGTGCATGGAGCACCCGGCTCTCCCTTCAGACCCTGCAGACCGACGGCGCCTTCCAGACCAACCAGACCCTGCTCTCCGCGATCTCCCTTGGGTCCAGGACGTCCGACCAGACCGCTCTGACCGATCAGACCACGTTCTCCCTTCTCGCCACGCTCGCCCTGGATTCCGATCAATCCCCTTTGACCCTCTAGTCCGGGCTCACCCTTTTGTCCGTCACGGCCTGGCTGACCAGGCTCTCCCTTTGCTCCAGGTGGTGGTCGCACACCGGGCTCACCCTTCTGGCCAGGCTGGCCAGGCAAGCCATCTCGTCCATTGAGGCCCTTAGGTCCGGGGAAGCCACGCTCGCCGGCGGGACCCGGTGGTCCATCGGATCCGTCCAAGCCGGGATAGCCAGTATCACCCTTGGGTCCGGTAGCTCCGGCGAGACCAGGAGCTCCTGGGTGTCCCTGGTCGCCCTTAGCGCCCTTCTGTCCAATGGGTCCAGGCTCACCACGGTCACCCTTGATGCCCTGGTATCCGATCTCACCCTTCAGTCCAGCAGCGCCATTGAAGCCATCCCGTCCAGGCTGGCCGGGACTACCTGTAATACCGCGCTCACCCTTGGCACCAGCGGGGCCGACACGTCCGGGCAGACCAACCAAACCAGGCTCTCCTGGCAGGCCAGGAAGACCGGTATCACCCTTGATGCCAGGAGGTCCAGTAAGTCCTGGTTAAAGGATAAAAGATAAAGGATTAAATGGTCCCAACGTTGATGTCTTTTGTGTACATACCTTCACGTCCGTGCTTGCCCGAACGGCCGGGCAGACCCTTCTCACCCTTGATGGTCTGGCCAGGATAACCCTGCTCGCCTTGAGGTCCGATGTCACCCTTTAGACCAGGGGCTCCATTCAATCCGTTGAGGCCACGAGGTCCCTGTAGGCCCTGATCTCCCTTCGCTCCAGTGTAGCCGATCGCGCCCTGAGCTCCTTGCTCGCCGCGCTCTCCCTTTTGTCCAGTTAGACCGCGCTCTCCTTGATCTCCCTTATCGCCTCGCAGTTTCGGAATATCAATAATGGCCGGAAGACCGGGCTGACCACGCGGTCCACGCTCGCCCTTAATGCCAATAGCTCCGGGGTATCCCTGAGGTCCGACCGGACCGGTTTCGCCCTTGACTCCATTCAGACCGGCAAGTCCAGCATCACCCTTATATCCTTGGGCTCCAGGGTAACCGGGAGCTCCAGGAGCACCCTGTACGCCAGGTTGACCATCTATTCCGGGTGCTCCGGGGTTACCGGGTAGGCCAACGGATCCCTTATCGCCCTTCTCACCCCAGGCTCCGGGGCTACCTTGGTCACCCTTCTCTCCATTAGCGCCATCCACTCCATCAAAGCCACTGCGTCCGGTGTCACCCTTTTCGCCTTGGGGTCCAGGACGGCCGTGCACCGGCACGCCGGGCAGACCCTTCTCTCCGGGCAAGCCTGGCTCGCCGGTAAGTCCCTGAATTCCTCGCAGGCCAGAGATACCTGGCTCTCCCTTTTGTCCCTTTTCGGAGGCATCACCGGGCAGGCCAGGTGCTCCATCCATACCAGGAAGACCCTGGTTGCCCTTCTCGCCGTTCAAACCATCCAATCCAGGCTCTCCAGGGGCACCGATCGGTCCCTGGTCACCCTTAACGCCCATAAGTCCCGGGGGACCGGGAGCACCACGACCACCGACGGCTCCAGAGATACCAGTTAGGCCAGGAGTTCCCTTCTCACCCTTGGCACCTGAAAATATGAAATTTTCGTCGTGTTTGGAAATGGGGTTTTAAAGAGGCCATTGTACTTACCAGGAACACCGGGAATACCGGGCGATCCACGTTTACCAGGCATTCCAGCGATGCCGTTGAAACCCTTGGGTCCATCATTACCAGGTGCACCGCGTTCTCCCTTGTTTCCGGGCATACCGACCAGTCCAGGATTGCCGGGCTCTCCCTTTGCGCCGTCACGTCCACGTACGCCATCGATACCGGGCACACCAGGTGGTCCAGGAACACCGGGGGGACCAAGTGGGCCCACGTCTCCCTTTTCACCGAGAGCTCCAGGACGACCGGCCGCTCCGGGGGCACCAGCATCACCCTTATCTCCGGGATATCCAATACTGCCTTCAATGCCTGGCAAGCCCTGAGGTCCGGGCTGGCCGCGATCACCCTTTTCACCCTGCAGACCGTCGAGACCCTGACGACCAGGTGGACCAGCTACTGTGATACCCTGCTCTCCCTTCTGACCACGTGCTCCATCGCGACCGGGAAGGCCACGGAGTCCGTTCTTTCCGGCATTACCAGGGGCACCGATGGGTCCACTGTGTCCTTTTTCGCCTCGCGGTCCAGTCAAGCCACGTGGTCCGACAGGACCTACTGGGCCCTGAGGACCGGTGGCACCCTTCTCGCCTCGTAGTCCGAAATTACCCTTCTCGCCCTTCGGTCCTTCAGGTCCTGGCATTCCAGTCTCGCCGCGCTCTCCTTTGCTGCCCTTGGCGGGCATCCTAAGATCGTCTATCTCACACGTTCCGGGCTCACCCTTCTGGCCGACATAGCCAGAGGTACCTTTGTCTCCCTTCAGACCATCGTAACCTGGGGTGCCGGGCTCTCCCTTGATGGTGAGGCCAGGAGCTCCGTTGTAGCCATCACGTCCAGGGGCTCCAGGAGCTCCATCAGCGCCGGGGAATCCGGTAAGACCCTTATCGCCCTTGATACCAAATTCTCCCTTAATGCCAGGCTGGCCGGGTATTCCGTCGCGTCCGCGCTCTCCTTTCACGCCAGCAGCGCCGGGATAACCGGGATTACCCTTTTCGCCCTTGTGTGGTATCACCAGACTCAGATTCTGAATAGCATTCTGACCCGCTTCTCCAACAGGTCCGGGAACGCCGGGTACACCGTCCTCTCCGCGTAGACCAGGAGGACCCGTTTGACCGTTGATGCCGTCGGATCCACGTTCGCCAGGGTATCCGCGTTCGCCAGGTGGTCCACGTGCTCCAACGTTTCCGGGAATGCCGTCCAATCCGCGAGTTCCTTTGTCTCCCTTTTGACCCTGAGGACACAACGAGCACTTGCCGCCAACATCACCCTTAATACCCATTTCTCCCTTTTGGCCGGGAGTGCCGGGACGACCGGCATCACCCTTCTGACCAGGTGCTCCAGCAATACCAGTCTCTCCGGGGCGACCCAGTTTCGAATCTCCGGGAACACCAGCAACACCCTTGAATCCGCGCTCACCCTTGGCACCCGGAAGTCCTGGGCGTCTGGAATGGATAGATGGATTGGATTAAAATATATCCCATACCCTGGAAAACAGAATCTTACCCAGGATATCCATCGTTTCCTTTTGGTCCTTGAGTACCATAGCCGGGCTGGCCAGAGTCACCCTTCTGTCCCTCGGGTCCCGGGGGTCCTGGGTGTCCAACAGGTCCAACCGGGCCCTGGGGTCCATCACGTCCACCGATACCTTTCTCGCCTTTCTGTCCGGGTAAGCCCTCGCCACCGGGACGACCGGGCATTCCAGTGCCTCCCTTTTGTCCGGGATAGCCCTGAAGACCGGGCTGACCGTCGGCTCCGTTCAATCCTTGTGGTCCGGGCGGGCCGGCATAACCACGAGGTCCTTTGGGTCCAGAGGGTCCGGGGGTTCCACGACCACCACCTGGAGGTCCTGGGGGACCGACCAGACCTTGCTGACCAGTCGAGCCAGGTCGACCGGGCTCACCCTTCTGTCCAGGGTTACCGGGCAGACCATTCAGACCAGTTTCTCCGCGATCTCCCTTTTGGCCAGAAGGTCCTGGCTGTCCAAAGTTTCCTTGGCGACCCTGGAAACCGAATTGTAATTTTTTTTTTAATTTAAAGTTAAAGTTTCAGAAATATTTAAAGTTTTATGAGGAAAATAAAATAGAATATTACTTACACGATCACCTGGGCCGCCGGGCAGACCTTTCTCTCCCTTTTGTCCATCCAGTCCAGTGTCGCCGACCTGTCCGGCCTCACCCTTGCGTCCCGGCAGACCAGGCTCTCCCTTCTGTCCTTCCTCACCGCGCGGTCCGAGTTCGATGGAGACTCCGGTTGAGGGCAGCTTCACTGCCGGCTCACCCTTTTCGCCCTTGTCTCCTTTATCGCCGGGCTTCAGGGGCCCGAAGCAGGAGTCACCCTTCTCTCCCTTCAGTCCATAGTCACCACGAGGTCCCTTCGCTCCGTACGGTCCAGTTTCACCACGCTGACCCTTCTCGCCGGGAGCACCCTGGGGTCCGGCATATCCAGATCGACCGCTGAAGCCGGGCTCACCCTTCTCTCCCTTGGCGTAGTTACCGTTCTCCTTGGCCGGCTCACCCTTCTCTCCCTTGGCACCGGCTATACCGGGGTAACCGCGGGGTCCCTGCATTCCGGACAGACCCTGAAGACCGGGGAGTCCGGGACTGCCATCGCATCCGTCTTTGCCGTTGAGACCGGGGGCACCAGGATTA
This sequence comes from Drosophila ananassae, assembly GCF_017639315.1. Taxonomy (NCBI): domain Eukaryota; kingdom Metazoa; phylum Arthropoda; class Insecta; order Diptera; family Drosophilidae; genus Drosophila; species Drosophila ananassae. The sequence goes on from NC_057930.1 coordinate 14,989,827, forward strand.
CCGGCAGAACCGGGAATTCCAGCAATGCCGGGTAGACCGTGCATACCCTGTAGTCCGCGTTCTCCCTTAGCACCACGTTGTCCGTATGGGCCAGGGTCACCCTTCTGGCCCTTGTCGCCAGCTGGACCCTCGCTGCCGGGGAATCCTTGCGCACCCTTTGGTCCTGAGGGGCCCGAGGGTCCTGGCAGACCCCGGTTGCCCTTCTCCGCTATGCACTTGGGCACACAGCCCGCGTATCCGGCCGTACAGTTCTTCGGAAGTGGATCTCCGCGCTGAACTCCAGCGGAGTCCACAATGTCGTAACTTTCGTCGATGGGGAAACGTTGATCATCTTGATTCCTGGGCTGGTATGGCGGTTGAATGCCTCCGCTGCCAGATTGCCTCCAAAATTGCTAAAAAAAAAAAAAAGGTTAAGAGGGTAGATGGTTGGAGATTAACCCCCGGGAATAATCAGGTGGTTGAGTTATCTTACAGCGTCGGCACCGACTAACGCTCCAGCGATGACGGCGGCGTACAGCAGCCTGAGAGGAAGAGAACAAGATAAGAGGGTAAGTAAAGCCTTATCAGTTCATTTGGTTGAAGCTCATTGTTCTCTTTGAGCACGGAGCCCCACTCTCTTTGCGGCGATCAATTAAACAAATTCTTTGCATGTGTGGGACTTAAGAGAGCAATAAGGCTAAGAGAGCGATCAGTTTCAAAGAGTGTCAAGTGGCAAGATATTAGAAAAAATGGAAATAACGGTATAAAGTGAGATTAATCTAAAAATTATAAATATTTGATAAATAACTAGTAAATTTGTTGCATATTAAAATTCTTTCCAAAATTTGTCTAAAATTGACTTCAAATTTAACCTTTTCATATTAAATTATTTTTTTGATAAATTTTCCTGTTCCTATTTAAAAGTAAAAATAATACGCTAAAAATTGGTTAAAACTTACCGCTTCCAGAAGGGCAACATGATGCCCTATTCACTTAAGCCTGCACAATAATTTCACAGTCCTCGTCGAGTTTTATTTTGTTATATGTTGCCGTCGTTGGGCCTGGAAAGATGAGCCAGAAAATTGGGCACTTTAATTTCGCAAAAGTTGCAAAAAAAATGTAGAATTTCAGAATGTGTTCAATATGGGCTTATGGGAAATTCTGCGACAAGCGAAATAATTTAATTTATATTGTGGGAAAAACAAGTCCACAACTTGCATCCAATTTCATAAAAATATATTTCTTTTTTTTTTTTTATAAATTTTAATTGATAAAATTATTATTTTTTATTTGGGATAGCATTTCATTGCGATTCATCGAATTTCAAGAGTTGTGTGACTTTTCAATTTTTTTCGTCTGCCCTTAGCTGACAGTTTGAGAAGCACTGGAACAGACACCAAGATTGCACGAAGATTTGAAAACGACTTTAAATACGAATAAACCAAAGCAGTCCATCAATGTTTTAGCTTTAGTTTTTATTTTAAAACTTGTTCCTCCAGTGATGTTTTTTTTTTCTAATTTTTAATATATTTTTTTTGTAACCTATAGCTCCTTACAGAAACCGATCCAGCTGGATGGATCGACGGGAGCGTACTGAAATCGCACAACCACAACCGAGAGCCGATCCGAACACACTATATTGAAAGGCAACTGGTACTACTTACTCGGGGAGACGGAACACGACTAATTATAGTATAAGTTTTAGCGATCCAAAAGCCCATCGCCGATGCCCCGAATGGCTCGTATCATTTCGGTTCTATTCGGGTTCTTACGAACGTTCTTCGGCCGATCGCCTCATGTACACTATCCGTGTGTCCGTGTGATCTGAATAATGGTTTTGTATTTGTAAATGGAAGAAGGGGCATTGGGTGGGACTTTGGGGGCAGGACAGGGAGTGGGGCATATGAAACGGATAGGCGGATGGGCGAATGGGCGGATGGGCGGATGGGCGGATGGAGGCGATGAGCACTATGTGAGGCAACACTAATCCGAGCAGCTAACATAGTCGGCTGGGGAATGAATGAAAAACTTGGCGATAACTGCGAGTATGAAACTAAGTCGTTCCATCCCACTCCACTCCACTCCACTCCACTCCGGTTGTTGTGGTTGATATGTGTGCGACATGCGCCTTAAGTTGCTCAATAAAGCAATCCCAGTCACACACCCCGGTGCTGCCCCCGGAGCACCTTCCCCAAGCTCTCCATCTTTCATCTTTCAAGCATACCAGTTTCCACATCCAAGATCCCAGCTCCGTCGTCTTATTAGCTGATAGCCCTCGCCCTGTGATCGGGCACATGGTTTCCGTTTGCTGCCCGCCCACCCCTGCGGTTCCAGCTCAAGGGACCCAAGAAGGCGAATGCTAATGCTTATTTTTGGCACAAAGTTAGGAATTCCAAGGTTTTTATTTTAAAAGGTTTTAGAACTCGCCTTTAATCTATTCCCCGAGACATCTTTATATTTTGATAGTTCTTTTTTTTAATATTTTTTATTTATATATCAGACTGTGTGTTAAATAGTCATAAGAGTTCAAAAACCATGGGTCAAAACTTGTTAATTTTTGGGGAATTCCAAAATTGTTATCAAATATTTACTATCAAATCCGTTTTAAGAGTTCATGATCCTAGGATTAAAATTAGACACTAAAGTTATTTTTTCTTTATAATATTAGTTTAAAAGTATTTCCAAAAGAATGATTTTCAAAAATTTTAATTCAAAAGAAATGTAACAATCAGGTTCGATTAGAATTGATGTCTAAAATATAGTTATTCTAAGAGTTGTAGGTATTAAAATGTTATATTTTATAACCATAATAATGTTAGCTTGTGAGATTTTTAAAATATTCCTAATTTCAGGTTGAGTTCTCCTGTGTAGAGCACATCCGATGATTGCTAAAGCCCACCAAGGCTGAACCCACTTACTACTTCCTAATCTAAGCAACTTCCTCAAAACTATCTAACTGGGCCACTAGGTCATATCCGACTTTCCCATACCCTACTCTTTCCCAACTGGGCCAAGCCTTGTCGCCCAGTTCTAGTCCTATCAAAACAGACACATTTCAAAATACGACCGACCTCAAAACCCAAAAAAAAACCCAAAGCTTCAATTTCGAAAGATTCTATTTTTGTAAATCTGCGTAGAATTTTATTGAAGCTCGGCAAGACAGGCTCAGTTGGAACGACTTGGAGATTTTTCTAACAGGAAATACGCAGTCGTATTATCCGTCTTATCAGCTCCACATATGGTATATACTAAATGAAAAAGCCTTAACCTAATCACGAGAGTCGGGACAAACAAATAATCATAATTAAATTGGAACTACTACAGATTTTATTGTTTGGTATTTCGACTTGAAAATACCCGTTTTTTAAGTAAAACTTAGATTTTTATAAATTTATAATAAAATTTGAGTATAGTAACTATTACAATAAATTGTATACATAGTAACTACTTTAATAACTACTACTTTAATATAAGTATTAATATAAATACCTTCTTAAATCATATATGGTTAAAAGGAGAAAGATATTACTTGACTTGAAGGTAGATGGCAAGAAAGAAAGTTTCCATAACTTTGACTTGGAAATATTGGAATTATTTAGTTAGAATATTTAATTTGGTTCAAGTTAGACCACTAGAAATAAATATTTTATAGTCTTAGTTTCCGTATTCTTCGGTTTATTCTGTTTTATCCTTAGACAGTTAAAAATTATAGGATTAAAGTTAGTCTACAAAGAAAAGAATAGTATATTTTTGAATTTTATGTATTTCAAAACTTATTTGTTGTTAAAATTATAGATTTTATTAAATTTTTACAGGATTTTTTACAGAACAATAGCTATAAGTTATAAATGTGAAAATAATGTTAGAAATGAAAAATGATTCATGTAAATTTTGATTTAATTCGTTATTATAAGAAAAATACCTGATTAAATGTTAGTTATTTATTTTTTTATATTTTGTAACTAGCAAATAGATAATATGTTTTAATATTTTTAAGATAAATATGTTAGGAGTATATTCTTTAATATTTTTTCAAATTCTAGTCAAGGATTCTAGTTAAGAAATCCGAGTTATGATATTTGTATTCGAAGTTCTAATATCTGTGATGTTTTTAAAACTTTGTCATTCGATGAAATTTCCATCATGAAAGTCCTTGTAAAATTGAGTGGAATGCAAAATCTTAAAAATGGGAATTCTATTTAAATGAAAATTAAAAAAAAAATATGTTAACAGAACATAATACCCATATTCGTAGTGGGTATTTGGTCCCAAATGGGGAAATAGATTTCGATGACTCGCAGAACAAGTGGCTCGAACCGGGCAGCTATGATTTGGTTAGCTGGCTCCGTGCTCCGAGCTCCGAGCTCCGTGCTCCGTTCCCCATTTCCTCGTTTCAAGGCGGCAAAGTGCTAAATTCATAGTGTCCCCACCTCCTTCCCCAACCATATTTCCATCCGGGCCCATCTGTCCCTGGCCTGTGCCGTCTCGCACCCACACATTGAAAAGCTCAAAATGGCAGTGTGTTAGTGAGCCGAATGGCAATCGGTTGCACGAATGGCGACGATCGTGGCGAGCGGGCAACGAATTCGAATTTCTTTGGCGGGGCTCGTGTTTAGTAACACTTCCACTTCGAACGCTTGACGATCTCCACATGTGGGGAGTGTGCTGTGCCCGACGATCGCAGCAGCAGCAAATCAGCGTTTTCTGTTAGTTTCATTCACTTTTTGTCCATCAAATTATTTTCTATCCGGTTTTTAACTATTTAATAAATGTTAAAAAATATTATATATTTTTGAAAATTTTTGAAAACTTCCTAACTTAATGTTTATTTCGTTCGCAGTATCGTGTGTGTGTTGAGAGAGAGAGTCAGACAGACAGAGAGAGAGAGAGTCGGAAAGTGAGACATATTAAGTTTGTGGCTAGGACCAAAGGACCTATCCAAGATGTTACCCAGAGATCTACGGCATCTCTCGGGTCTGCTGGGCGCCGTTGTTTTGCTGGCCAGCGTTGTGTCCTTTGCGGAGGCATCAAAGGTAAGTCTTAAAGGGTTAAGTCAAAATGTATAAAATTAAAATATTTAAATTAAATATAATTTTTGTCGAATTTCTTAATCTTACAATGCTTCTCAAACTGTAAGAAACTTATGGAAACTTTCAAGTTTGTAGTATTCAAAGAGCTTGTCAAACTGTAAGAAGATTCTAAGTTTAAATTTTTCTTTAATTACAAATTAAATTTTTTTTTATAATTTAACACAAACTTGATACTCCCAAACACTAAAAACAGTTTTCTTAAACATATATTTATTTAAAAAGATTTTTTGTTTTATTTTTTATTTAATATTTATCAAGAAAGCCACTAAAATTAGGTCAACTTCCAGCTGAGCTCTTAATCATTCCAGCTATTGTTATTGTAAAAAACTGCACTCTTTCATTTATATTCACATTTCCGGCGGATTCTGTTGCAACTCTTTGCCTTTTGGGCGATAATCTTGGGGACTCGGTCTCAGTCTCAATTGGTGGGTTCAATTGGGTCCCGCCGGGTTCGGGGACGGATTATGTCATTAACTTATTTTGCGATCCTATTTTAGTGGGTCACTCAGGTTAGCGATAATAAAGAATGATAACCTCTACTAATCTACAAATTATTTGATTTTTTGACCATAGCATTCTGCCATTGAACGTTTCCGGTTAGCAATTAAATTTAATTATATTTGATAATTATAGACTACAATTTGTTAATAATCAGTAATCGTTTCATAAATGTTTTAAATATATTTCAACAAAGTTGCAGAAATAATTCAAATAATTTGTTAACTTTTTCTTTAAATATCTGCCCCCAAGTGTAGGCAATGATTTTTGTAAATTGCTTTGAAAAAACTGAAAAATAATTTCCAGACACTTTAAAATTGAACTATGAAACTTTGTTTATGTAAATAATTAATCATAATTAAATTGTTTCCGTTTTTCGACACTTTATGTTGATAAAGTGTATTTTTTGGCTCGAATAGAGCGATTTCGTAAGAGCAGGGATTGAAATAAATAGAACACATGCCGGCGGCGCCTACTTTTAGATGGCGTTTTTGTTTTCAGCTTATCAGCCTTATAAATGGGCTGCTGCCCGCTGATCTACAAATTTAATTAGACTTATTGCTATGTTGGCGACATTGAGGCATTGATAGCATGTTCCGCTGATTGCGACATGAAATTCAAGATTCTAATTCAGAAAAATAGAAGACGATCAGGCACAGGCCCACAGGCTATCAGGCAGCTTGGCCTGACTTTTGCCCGTTTTCAAGTTGTTGCCTTTGATTTTCAAACAAAATAATTTCCATTTTGCACTCGATTTGGAAAAAAAAGGCATATGACATAGGGGGCATGGGATCTACTTTGCGATGATCGCCTCACGTGTTTGGCATCATAAATCGTCACAAATGTGTGCAGCTCGTTTGACAACTTCAGTAATTTGATTCGCACTTCTTTTCGCACTCGGTTACGTGGTCAATGCCATGGGCCCTGGCTCAGTTAGACCCCAATTGCCCCCAACTCTCCCCGATTCCCGATTCCGGGTGAGAGCTCCCCAGATCTTGTGGCCTGGAGTTGGAGTTGGTAGCAAAAACCGCAAAACGTTAATAAACTTGATTTCAATTGCTACTGTTGTTCGAGTTACTCTTTGGGTAAATGAGGCATTTATTAAAATTTAATTTTGTTACTAGGGAAATTACAACCCATTTTTTTAAGATAAAAAAAAATGAGTCAAAACCTGACATTGTAGAACTGTAACTGTAGATATCTTACAAGCAGGAAGTGAACTGCTTCCTTATTAGTAATGATTTATAAAAAACCAATTACAATGTAAAATTCTTATCAACAACTAGTATTTTTTAACTCATTTTGTCCTCTTTATTAAAAATAAGTTACTAAAGTATAGAGTACTTGTCTTTTCGACCCTAAAACCTTTAAAAATAACTTACCAATCCAGTTAACCATTTTCAAGCAGTGCTTCTCAAACTATTTTGCAAGCAGTTGACGGCTCGAATGATTTCCTTTTCCGCTGAGAAGAAAACCGATCAACTATTATTTAAGAGAAGCTTTCTGTTTAAAGTCTAAGAGAGAATTGGCCCCAACTCAGCCCCCAACTTAGAGCACTCAGACAACAGAGAGACCCAGTGAACTTCTTCAACTGCAGCTGAGGCTTTTCCATGAATGAATATTGATAAATTGCCTTTATCAGCGGCTGCCCATCCTCTCCGTCCGCTCCCAGCCCCACCACCCCCATCCCATTTTTAAATCGGCTCTTTGGGTCTCCCCTTTCTTCTTCCCCTCCTGCAGCACCCTATGCACTTGTTCTCGCTATATATGGAAATGCCGTTATTGTCTGAGCATAAGTGTGCTATTGAGTATTTGTATGTGGTTGTGTGTGTGTGTGTGAGTGAGAGTGCCGACAATTAGCAACTTAAGTGATCGGTGAAGGGTTTTTTCTCAGGGGGGCTGCCGCTGTTGGGGCGGAAACGGGAGGGATGCGGCAATCTTTTGACGTTCTGCACCATTTCAAATTGGAATTGAAAGTTGCTCGATTGTTTGTTGTTGTTGCTTCTGCAAACTGCGGCGGCTGCTTCTGCTCTCGGTATGTTTTAGAAACTTTCCTGATGCACTGTGAGAAAAAAAAAGTGCAAAAATTATGAAAATAATAAATATTTTAAGTTTATCGATATTAAAATTAAATAAAAATCTATTTTCTTAGTTTATAATTTAAAAAAAATATTTATAATTTCAAATTTTTTTTACACTGTACTTCGCGATCATCTATAATTTCAATTTCTTAGAGGGGTTTCTTGTTTATACCAGAAGAGATCCTGATCAGAACTGACCCGAGTCGGGCATAAATCACTGACCACGGATCGCCCCAGACAGAGCGGGGCCAAATGGGAATTAACACTCTACTCTGGACCGCCCAAGAACAACAACATCATCTTATTGCTGGACTTGGTCTTTGTGGAAGTTTATTTGCGTGCTTGAGTTGAATTGTTTGGCGAGTTGCATTTCAATTTGACTCAATTATTTATTTATCTGCAACTGAATGCGGAAATTATGCGAAGTCTCTTCTTAAAAGTGTGTGTGTGTGTGTATGTGTGTGTACAACATGTTGTATGAGCGATATGGATGGAGGACCCAACCACTTAGTAGCAGTCGACTCTGTAATGAATTTTGTAAATTGAAACGATTATTTATGAGCGAAGAGCTGAAGAAACTCATGAAATTGGGTTATCAGTCATCTGTCTCATAACTGCAGCTCGTTGTTCTCCTTTTTTCCATGTTATCAGTTCTACTTGGCACTTGGACAGTCGGACAGGCTTATGGAATTGATATTCATTAGAGCAGCTGAACTTTATACATATATTTAGACACTATACACTTAATAAAAACTGTCGGTGGCTGTGTGCCCGTTGCTGAGATTCCATTTCAAACAGCAAACATGTAACGTCATTGCTAAAAATAAATTCCCTTTATTCGTATTCACATTTCACCCAGAGTCCAGCTTTCTAAGTTAACTTTCCAGACTTTTGATTGTCTGAATTATTGGAAAAATATTGAAACAGAAAACCATTAAGTTGATAACTGAACGATGTTTGATTGGATTTAATAAACTAGGTTTATTTTATTGCAAAAATTTAAAGGGAAAAGTGGAGAAGGTATAGAACTCATAGAGGTTTTAGTTTTTTTTTTATTTTTAAGTTCTTATAAACTTTATTCCACCATAATGGCATGTAAATCGATTCTCCAATTATGGCCCCTTGGGATGGCTATATCTCTGTCAATATCTATCCGATTTTCAAACAGGTTACCTTTAAAGATTCGTGGATCGATTCTCTTTATATCTGTATCAGAACCTGGCATCAACATTTTCGATCGATTTTTTTTCGAATTATTCGGGAGGATCACCTTTTAAAATCGAAAATCGTGGGGAGCGCACTAATTGGACTATACTATACCTCTGCTAATATCCTTCCGATTCTTAAGCAGTGTACCATAAAAAATTCGTGGATCGATTTCCCGTATATCTCTTTCAAAATCTGGCATAACCATTTTCGATCATTATTTTTCAAATTTTTTTTGATGTAACTATGAAAGAATCCGTTAAGAACTTGTATCCTAAAAGATTTTGGGATCAGTAATTTGTCATTTAATCTAAAAAATGTAATCTAAAAATGCTGAAAAAACAATCTATTTGAAATGCAGTTTACTTGCAATATTATTTGTTAAGAAATAAAAGCAGGTGCAGTGGTCAGGTCAAATGAATCAGTTGGCGCTTCCTTATCGCCCATCGCCTCATAGGCGATCGTTTTGACAGCTCCATGTCCATCAATTTCAATGTTAATTTGAGTGGCCGGCAATTAATTATCATCTGTCAGGCTTGTGTCCAAACAATTATGTGCAATGATGCCATAACCTAGCACTTAAATGGCCCAACTGCGATTGTTTTGCTCATTTATGGACCTCCTCCTCCTCCTCCACCTCCACCTCCTTGGTGGAGTGCGTGGGTGGGTTCCATATTCCATATGTGTGTGTACTCCCCAAGTTCTGCATCTTTTTCCATATGATGTCAAGCGAAATGCAAAAAAAAATGATGTCATGCTGCAAGTGCGCCCGTCCAGATGTGCATTCATTATGCTCTCAGTGGATAAAGGGGCATGGCAGGGGGGTCCGTCTTTTTTTTTTCATGTCAATCACACGTTGCTCATATGTTGCCCCATATACAATTTTTATACTGCTACCCTGTACTAATGCCCCACAATGGGAGGTTTTCGACTGACGCATTGAGTCAAATCCATGGCCTGGAATGTTGCAACTTGCAATGAATCTGGCACTTTTGTTCCACATCCCCACTTCCAATTGGGTTGCATGCTCAATGAAATTGCTTTTATGGGAAGTGAGTGAGCCACTAAAAGTTGTTTGAAGTCAAAGGCCATAACTGAGGCATTCCAGAAAGGTAATTTAATTTTTTTATTGAAACATATGTAGGTTTTTTGAATTTAAAATATAATAATTTTTAAAGATTAATGGTTCTTGAAAGGTGGTTTCTAAACTAACTGAAGTTTTATGTATTTATTTAATTAATATTTAATACTTAATTATAGCTATTAATAAAATTAAATGTCCAAAAGATTCTTCAGCAGATCCTTCTTAAATTTTTTCTTGTTGTCAGAAAACTTCTCAGTCAGCATATCCAGGTCTACTACATAATTTTAGATTCGTGCCTTCATTGTTGCATGCAGTTTTTAAAACGTTTATGAGGCATATTTTACAAGTGATTTGTTTTTGTTATTGCTGCCGAGATGCCACTATGCCACTGCTGCAAGTTCCCACTCCACTCCATGCCACGGCATGGAGAACACTGTTGATTGATGGCGCGTGTTGTTCGACTTGGCAAATTGGGTCAATTCTGACGCACCGAAGGATCCTCTATTTCTATAACTAACAATTAGTATCTGTATCTGTATCTGAGCCATGGATTCTATAGCCTACTTGGCAACAAAGAGCATAACTGATGGAGGGATGGTCTGCAACAGATAACCCCTTTGTCCATCAATGAAAGAATATGCCAAGATTATTTTTATATTCTATATAGAATCACAAAATATATTTTAATGCTAAATTAAATTCGAGCTTGGGTTTTAAAATCTTTCCTGGCTTATCAGTAAATAAATGATGACATTCTTATAATTATAATATTTTTGTATTCCACATCCGGGCAGGGCAAGGCAGGGCATGGCAGGGCAGGCCACCAGATTACCAGACGATCTTGCCTACTCTTTCTTTAGATAATAACCCGTCCACTTGGAGAGACATTTCGCTGTGCTCTGCATTCCCTGAATAACTTCAGAACTTCACAACTCCATAAGATATCGCTTGCACTTCGAAGGAAAGACTTGGAGTTAGCACTGCCTCCCCCCGACTACTGACATCAGATACTCAAGACCAGGACCCCAGACTGGGGCCAATGGACTTGCATTCTGGATCCCAGAAACATCATCTCTTATTGTCTGTGCCCGGTACTGATACATATATTTTCGCTTGTGCGGCGATTAGCGTGGGTGGGTGTGCCCAATTGTCGCGCCAGATAGATGGATATATGCCAGATATATATCATCTGGACTGGGATCTCTAGCGGAGGCCTAGCTTTGACCTTAAACCATGCATTCGGTTGGGTTGTATGGGCGGAGTGGGGCGGAACTGTCCCGGCAACTGGGACAATTGGCGTTAACATTTGCAAATGCGCTTAAGTGCGCGCCACTGACACACTCACCACCGCCTCCCAGTTACCTCCGAGTGAGTGTGTATATATCCGTATATATGTATAGACTAACGGGTAGAATTTCGAGACACAGTGGTGCAAAAGGTGTTCTATATGGGCCAACAAATATCTGGCTCTCATGAGATATTTATTTTTGGCGGGGGTTTGTGGTGCTCGGTTTTAATGATTGTTTTTGGATAATAGTTAAGATTTCTGGGCTTTAATTTAGGTGGATAATCAAACTTTAACTAATTTATTACATTTTAATCAACATTTTATATTCATAAAGCCTTTATTTATTAATTTTACAAACAAATCCTATTGATCTTCATTTTTGAAAAAAACTATAGCCTACTTTGGAGGTGAAAGCTTAGAAATTTGATATTAATTGTAAAAATTTAAATCAGTATATTTATATAGAGCTTATAATACTTGATTATAGAAAATACTAATGTATAAAACCCTAAAGTTTATAAAACAGATACTATATTAATATTTAATAGTCATGGAATAGTTTAAGAAACTTAAGATGACGAGCTCTGATGACAAAACCCTCTAACTTAGATAGTTTTCTATCCACTATAATTACATATTTGATAATTAAATATTTTAAAACTTAAAAATACCTTAACTTTGTTAAATACTTAACCCATTTTATGTGAATAAATAAAAGACACCTAATACCTGTTCAAGTAATTTCCTCAAAAACGCGTGCCCATTCAGGAATTCGGTTAAAAGAATTTTTTTTTTGGAAATATTCCCAGAGTCAGTGGCTCCTTTGCTGACATCAACGGAATCGGGTGCATATGTGAAATAAGCACAGTGCAGTTGCATTTTTTTTCCAATTTTTTTTTGGCGGCAATCAAACAGAACAGCCAACCCTTTCCCCCATTTTTTTTTTTTTTTGAGTGGCTCTTGGCTCAACGACGCCACTCAGTAGTGCGTTGTCTGGCAGTGGTGCCATCAAAAAAAATAAAAAAAAATCAAAAAAAATCAAAAAAAATATATATATGTGTGGAAGTGGCAGTGGCCCATATATGGACCTGGGTGTACATATATAGAGCATATATTTACATGTGGATTCACAAGTATTGCCTTGCCCAGTGTCAAGTTCAAGGAAATTGCAGTGCTGTCACTTTTCAACGTGTTACCGCAACAATCCTCACTTCACTTCACAAAATATATATGTTTTTTCTGAATTTATTTTCGTGTCATACGAGATTGAGGATTCCTTATGTTTCTTTTTGAATTTTGCAATTGATTGAATGAAATTCGATGGTGGTTTCCAAGCCAATTTCAATTTCCATTTCAATTGAAGGAATGTGTTTTTGGCTGTGAAACAAAAGACTTGATCGATGTGCCTTACTTTCTCGGTAAGCATGTATATTTTTCAAATCTTCGGCTGGCTAATAAAAGCATTTCAATATTTCTCACACAGTTTCTAGCACAGCTTTTGGTATTTCCAGCAATCGAGTGCAATTGTTTCTCGCCACCTGCACCTGCATCGCCGCCCCAATCTGAGGTGGGGTTCGTTGGATTTTATTTTCGTATCTGCAGTTTCTTGAATCTTTTTCTTCGATTCGATGGTACAAACATCACAGCATCTTCTGGTTCACCGCATAGTCTTATATTCAAATTTTTTTTTTGTGATTTTCTAGTTTCAGTATTGTTTACTTTTCACGTTCTCGTTTCGGGATTTCGAATGATTCGGTGATGTGAATATTTAGTTAACAGATGGTTTGATCTCCTGCAAGTCAAAAGTTTACTTCTGGGAATCCATTCGCGGAGGATGTCTCTTCCCCTTGTTTTTTTTTTTTCACATTTTGGGGCTTTGAACTCCGGAGATGTCGCTGCCGGCTGCCGGTCTTCTTCAAAACCGGAATCTCATAAACAGATTTTTTTCGCTATTTGTAAATCAGCAAAATTGGCCAAAACATTTGACACTAATTTGTTTCATCCAGCAAACAATTAAACATATATTTTTCAAATGCAAAGATATTTAGAAAATATACACAAAACCAAAAAAAATTCAAATCTCAACACATACGTGCAACATGTGTGCAGTTTTTTTTTCCTTCTTTTCTTTAAATTGTTTTTTATTTTTGGAGAAACATTCAGAATATAAAACTTGAACGAGCACTGGCCATAATTTTTCCGACTTTTAACCAACATGAAATTATGTCAATTCTATTAATAAACAAAGCAAATTAAGGATGTTTATGCTCTGACATCAATGAGGAAGCCGCAACAAGAATTCTAGCCAAAAAAAATGTATATTAAATATTATGAAATGGCCATAAAGGTGTTCAACTTCAACCTACCTCACAGGTGAATTGCAAAGTGATTTCATAATTTGAAATATTCCAGATAATTGAGTTTTTAACCGAATTGCATTCGTGTTTATGGATGCACATTAATTGGGTTAAAAATGCGTTGAATGTGGTGCCCAAAACAGACCCACCCCCACGGTCCCTGGCAGTCTTCGGGCCAACTTCAGGGCGAGGTCCACTGAGCTTGCTCTATGCACTCGCTCAATTGACTAAGCAAAAGTGAAAAAACACTCAGCAACTATGGAAGATTATCTCATTGCGAACGGAAGCAGTGCAATTAAAGCGGGGAAAAACTGCACAAATGCAGCTGCAAAATACTGCAATTATTATTGTTGTTGATTTTCTGGATAAAACCGAGCCCGATTTTTTGTTATGAGAAGGAATTTCACGAAATCACAGAGCATAGATATTACGAGTCGAAGGTCATTGCGTTTATGCGAGCATTAAACCTATGGATAAATGCCAGATTTGAAGGAATCTGCTAGCATTTCTTATTTCTATTTCCAAGAAGTCCCTGTGATAAAAAAAAGAATAGATCAAAGTTGGTCTAATGAATATAGAACGAATTGATTCTGACAACTTTGATTCCCTAAACGAGAGTCCCAATCAGGGGCAATCAAGAGAGTGCCTTATTCCCAATTGAATTACTTTTTTTTTGCAAAAATATTAGTCCAAGAAAAGTCCAAGTCCAAACTAACTGAGGACCTAACTTTGTGATCTTTATTCCAGGAATGTAACACAACAGTATGTGACTGCAAAGGCATCAAAGGACGACAGGGCGCCATCGGGCCCTTTGGAGTCATCGGACTGGAGGGAGCACCTGGCGACACGGGACCATACGGACCACCCGGCCGACTTGGCGAAAAGGGTGATGTTGGCGAATACGGCGGAGTAGGCGAAAAAGGACATCGTGTAAGTTGGCTTTAAAGGATATATAAAAAAAAACAACAAAACAAATTATTGAAAATTTTCAGGGTGAGAGTGGACCACAAGGACAACCCGGTATTCCTGGTAATAGAGTAAGTTACTTTTAAACTAAAAAAGTTCTAAAAAATAATCCCGAAATAATCTATAAAGGGTATTCCCGGCGAGGACGGTCCTTCAGGACCCCGTGGTATCGACGGCTGCGATGGACGGCCAGGATCGATGGGCGAACCCGGCAAGCCCGGCGAAAATGGAAAGCATGGTCAGATGGGTGCTCCGGGTAATGCGGGAGCACCTGGTGATGCCGGCGAGGGCGGCATCAATTCGAAGGGCACCAAGGGTACCCGCGGTGAGCGCGGTCAGGACGGCACCCAAGGACCGCCTGGATTCGAGGGCGATCGCGGCCAGAAAGGTGACACCGGTTTCGCGGGCATGGAGGGTGAGAAGGGTGACCGCGGCTACCAGGGCGTCAAGGGCGACACTGGCGAGCCATTGGAGACGAACTACAGCTACCAGGGCACACCCGGTGAGAAGGGTGAGCCCGGCGAGGGAGAGCCCGGAGCACTGACCTCTGACTCGTCCCAAAAGGGCTACAAGGGATACATGGGCAAGCGTGGTGTGGATGGACCAGTTGGACCGGCTGGAGAACGTGGTCCCTTCGGACGAAATGGACTGCCCGGCGGTCGTGGTGATATAGGAGAGCCCGGAGAGCGTGGCAAGCCCGGCAAGGATGGAGAGTCTGGTGTCCCCGGTAATAAGGGCGTTAAAGGTGCCCCCGGATACGACGGTCAGAATGGAATCGACGGTAGGCCCGGTGATAGGGGTGAGGACGGCTTCGACGGCACCCCCGGTATCCAGGGACCCCAAGGACCACCCGGTATCTACGACCCCACTCTTAGCCAGTCGCTACCCGGCCCGATCGGTCCTCAGGGTGATCTGGGACCGGAGGGACCACGCGGCTTGAACGGAGTGCCCGGCAAGCAGGGACGCCGCGGACCACAAGGACCCGCCGGCCAGCCAGGAGACGAGGGATTGAGCGGAAATCGCGGCCCTCCCGGACGCAGTGAACGAGGAGAGGCTGGTGATTACGGTCTGATGGGTCCTCCTGGGCCTCAGGGTCCTCCCGGAGAGGTGGGACCAATCGGACGCACCGGACTGCACGGCGATTCTGGCCTCAACTTGATCGGACAAAAGGGTCAACCCGGATTGAATGGCCAGCCTGGAATGTATGGATATCGTGGCGAGCGTGGAGAAGTCGGCTTGCCCGGAGACAAGGGTTTGCCTGGCGAGGGCTACAACATTACGGGGCCCAGGGGTGCCCAGGGTCCACCCGGATTGCGTGGCCGTCCCGGTGATGATGGCCTGCCTGGCTATCGAGGCTATCCCGGTGACAAGGGTCTGCGAGGCGACGACTGTGGCATCTGTCATGCCGGACCTCGGGGTACACGAGGCCAGGAGGGTGACACCGGTTATCCAGGAACTCATGGCAACCGTGGCCTGATCGGCATCACCGGTGCCCGTGGCCCAAAGGGTGCACAGGGCAAGCCCGGTAAACCCGGTTTCCCGGGTATTCGAGGACTGCCTGGTATTCCCGGTGAACCTGGAGCGATCGGAGCTAAGGGTCGTGCCGGAGTAATTATAACCATTGGTAACCTGGTTAAAGGAGAAAGGGGTGACGATGGCGATTTCGGTGCTCGTGGAGTACAGGGATTGGATGGAGACCAGGGATTGAACGGCTTCCCCGGCAGTCAAGGTGCTCGTGGTGAGCCCGGTCTGCGAGGCGATTACGGCGACACTGGAAGGCCCGGCATCGATGGACGTCCCGGACGTAATGGAGTCGATGGAAAGCCCGGTGTCACGCCTTCAGTCCCCAAGCAACGATTGGTCGGTGATGCGGGTCGCAACGGTCGCCGAGGCGATCGTGGTGACGACGGAGAACGCGGCTTCAAGGGCGACAAGGGTGAGCCACATCCCGGAGAGATTATTGACAACAGGGGTGAACGTGGTGACTTTGGATTCCCCGGACTGCCCGGCTTTAGAGGTCAAAAGGGCGACGACGGAGATGTCGGAATCGAAGGCGAGTTTGGTGACCAAGGACCGGTTGGTGACACAATCGAAGGACCAGTTGGAGCCAAGGGCTATCCAGGCATTCCCGGTGACTATGGACTGCAGGGCGCTCCCGGAGAGCCCGGCATGGATGGCGAACCTGGAACGGACGGCAATCCTGGATACAAGGGCCAGCGTGGTGAGCCAGGACAATCGGTTATACCCGGAGACATGGGTATACCCGGTCGAGTGGGAGTGAAGGGCTACCCTGGAGACGTCGGTTTGGCGGGCCAATACGGAGCTCCAGGCATTCGAGGTCTTAAGGGACAGAAAGGTGAGGTGGGACCGTACGGCGCTACCGGACTGACCGGCCTTCCCGGCAATAAGGGTCAACGTGGTGACTACTTGGTCGGCCCTCCCGGCCCTGCAGGTCAACCCGGTCGAAGCGGAAGCATCGCTCTTCATGGCACTAAGGGCCAGAAGGGAGATTTTGGCGTCCAAGGACCTTTCGGCGGAAGTGGCGTCAAGGGCAGCATCGGTTTGACCGGCTTGCGTGGACCTTTGGGCAACCCGGGAGTAGCAGGCTACCCAGGTAGCCCCGGAATCGGAGGATTGCCGGGAATGGTCGGCGAGAACGGTGATCGTGGTGAGATTGGAGCAGATGGACGACCTGGTGACATTGGACCACGTGGAGCTGTCGGTGATCTGGGTCCAAAAGGTGAGATTACATTTTTATACAACAATCGCAAGTCCCAAAAACATAATACCTTCCAATACAGGTCTCACTGGCGACATTGGACCGTTTGGATATCCCGGATCCCATGGACGTCCCGGTATCAAGGGAGTGCGTGGAGATAGAGGTGTACCCGGTTATCCGGGAGTAAAGGGCGCTGCCGCTTACAGCGGCATCAAGGGAGATGCTGGTGAGCCCGGCTACCCTGGACTACAAGGCTACATAGGAGCTCCGGGAGCTAAGGGATTGCGAGGACAGCCTGGTGATTCACCCGAGGCGTTGGAAGGTCCCATCGGTCGCAAGGGAGAGCCGGGAAATCCAGGACGGGATGGACTTAATGGTCGCTACGGTTTGAAGGGTCAGCGCGGTGATCGTGGCTTCGCTGGTCAAGCCGGTATTCGAGGTGCTCCAGGATCTATCGGAGTGCCGGGATATCGTGGACGCAACGGTACTCCTGGTCTCAAGGGTGCAGTTGGAGAACGTGGACCCGATGGACCCACCGGACCTAAAGGAGAAAAGGGTGACGATGGAATTTACGGTCTGAATGGACTTCCCGGAAACCAAGGTCCTCAAGGCCCACCCGGCATCCAGGGTCCCCAAGGACTGCCTGGCGACGAAGGAGAAATCGGCTATCCCGGACGTGTGGAGAACTTGGGTGATCGTTATCTCTACCGCGGCTTCCCCGGAGATCGTGGATACGAGGGAGCCCAGGGCGAGCAGGGTGATATCGGCCTGGTCGGATTCATCGGACTTCCGGGCGCAAAGGGCGAAAGAGGAGATATTGGTCCCGTCGGATATCCAGGCTTAGATGGTAGTCCAGGACTCAAGGGCGTTCAAGGTGACAGGGGATACCGAGGTCTGCCAGGCATACAGCTGACGGCCGAACGAGGCTTGGATGGTGATGCAGGATACGATGGACGTCCCGGTCGCCCAGGACGCCCGGGCCAGAAAGGAGCTCCCGGTGAACAAGGAGAGTACGGAAGGAATGGTGCCATTGGCCACCAAGGACCCGAGATCCAAGGTCCTCCTGGTCCGCAAGGTGATGCGGGAGCGCCAGGAGCACCCGGACGCCCAGGCTCGTATGGATTAGCGGGCGTTCAAGGAGAACGCGGCAGTCAAGGTCTTCAGGGCCAGAAGGGAGAGCCAGGCTATACCGTTTGGGGCATGCAGGGCGACATTGGAGATGTTGGCTACCAGGGAGTTTCTGGACCCGACGGACCCAAGGGTGAGCCAGGCTACCCCGGTCGTCCGGGTCAGTACGGCCGCGCAGGACCACAAGGACCCCGAGGCCTTACAGGAGAGATCGGTTGGGGAGGCGTTGACGGCGTGGACGGTCTGGCGGGCGTGAAGGGTCAGCCGGGAGAGACATTCTCGTACTCCTTCGCTCGCCAAGGCGACCGAGGCGAACCCGGAATAGATGGCTTCAAGGGCCAGCGCGGTGAAACCGGAGCTCCTGGATTGGAGGGATACATCGGCTATAGAGGCGCCAAGGGCTACATGGGTGATCAAGGAGAAGTGGGCTATACTGGTGCCGATGGTCCCCAAGGACCCCGCGGTGACCAGGGTGCCATCGGTCTGACTGGTCGCACTGGTCTCACCGGTAGGCCCGGAGCACCCGGAGATCCGGCTCCACCACCACCGCCGCCAAAGAGCCGTGGCTTCATCTTCACCCGCCACTCGCAATCCGTCAACGTACCCCAGTGTCCCGCCAACACGAATCTGTTGTGGGAGGGCTACTCCCTATCCGGTAACGTTGCTGCCAGTCGTGCTGTTGGCCAGGATCTGGGTCAGTCCGGCTCCTGCATGATGAAGTTCACCACCATGCCGTACATGCTCTGCGATCTGAACAACGTGTGCAACTATGCCCAGAACAACGACGACAGCTTGTGGCTGTCCACCGCCGAGCCCATGCCGATGACCATGGCCCCCATCGAGTCCAAGGACCTCATGAAATACATTTCCCGGTAGGATCATGCCTTAGCACATTATAATTTTAATTATATTCTCTAATCTTTTATGTCATTCAGTTGCGCGGTTTGCGAGACATCCACGCGGGTCATCGCCTTGCACTCACAGTCCATGTCCATTCCGGAGTGTCCTGGCGGCTGGGAGGAGATGTGGACTGGTTACAGTTACTACATGGTAAGGATATAACAATAATTACTTAATAAGTAATATTTCATTGTTGTATAAACTATTTTCAGACCACCTTGGATAACACTGGAGGTGTTGGCCAAGACCTCGTCTCCCCGGGCTCCTGTTTGGAGGACTTCCGTGCCCAACCGGTGATTGAGTGCCATGGCCATGGACGCTGCAACTACTACGATGCTCTGGCTTCCTTCTGGCTCTCGGTAATCGAGGAACAGGATCAGTTCAGTAAGCCACGCCAGCAGACCCTGAAGGCCGACCCGACCAGCAAGATAAGCAGGTGCGTCTTCCCCATTATCCTGAAAAATTGACACTTTTTTTAAGAGAATTTGACTTGCAGGTGCACAGTCTGCCGTCGTCGCGGTGACGCCTTTATAACCCGTACTGTGGTCCAGAGGACTTCCTCGTCCTGGTCATTAGGATCGAGCTACGACCCTGCCGGCGAATCGCGCTCGTCTGGAGGAGGACCTGGCTTCAGCTCTAGTTGGTCATCTGGTGGCGGAGCCGGTGGCAATTCCGGATCTGGATCTGGCTCTGGCTCTGGCTGGTCTTCGGGTGGAAGTGGTGGAGCTGGCTCTAGCTGGTCATCCAATGCTAGCCCTGGATCTGGATCAAGCTGGTCATCCAATGCTAGCCCTGGATCTGGATCAAGCTGGTCATCCAATCCAAGCCCTGGATCTGGCTCTAGCTGGTCATCCAATCCTACCCCTGGATCCAGCTCAAGCTGGTCATCCAATCCTAGCCCTGGATCCGGCTCAAGCTGGTCATCCAATCCTAGCCCTGGATCCGGATCAAGCTGGTCATCCAATGCTAGCCCTGGATCCAGTTCCAGCTGGTCATCCAACAACAGACCCGGCTCCAATGCAAGCCCCGGATCCAACACAGGCGCATGGTCATCAGGCTCCAGCTGGAGCACTGATCCGCGAAACCCCGCTGCATCGAACTACCGCACTTACGACGGCAACAGGCAACCGTACTCCCAGGCGCCCAGCAACTACTATAGCGGCAGGTACAACCAGGCCCAGAGACGCCCGGCTCCCCAGAACTACAATGAGTACGCCCGCCAAGGTGACTCCCGTACGTACCGTCGGCGCACGCGCGAGGACACCATCGCCCCATAGATTTTCACTAAGTAGCAGTTAAATTTTTGTCTTAAGTCTATTGCTATCCTATCACGATAACGATAACGATCCAAAACCAAAAACAAATGAAACCAAAACCAACAACCATAACCACCTAGTAAGTGCCATTTTCTGTGGAGTTGCAATCTAACACAAAGTGTCACAGTGCCGAAAAAAAAAGGAATATCATAGTAGAGGACGCGAGGAGTATCCACTGCCTGCATAGCAACGAAAGAATGTCTTGCGACTCTGATGGAATTAATGTAAACGTAACAAAAACCAAAAACAAAACCCAGTTTTTTGATAAATAAAATGTACACAACATAAAACAAATGCACTTTAAAATTGTCTAACTTTGATTTCAAAAAATTACATAAAATGGTGGATGTAGAGTCTGTACTATAGAGCATATGGCTAGCAAATCTTATCAGGAATAGGCTTATCAGTAGACCACCAATAAATAGACATCTTCCGATAACATCTTCACCAAAAAATATACTTGTTCCCAAGTATTTTCCAAAAATTTAAACACAATATTGTTTGGTTTCAAGTCTGACGAGCGAATTTATTTTTATTACAATTTGAAAAAGGTTTTACATATCCGAATGTAATCAGTTTGCTCCCCCACTAACAAGTAACATTACAAATCTCGTAAAGGCTAAGGCAGAGGTACATCTTCACGTGAGGCTGGCCGACCATATTTTTGATTGTATGCAGCTTGTATTCGGTAGATGTACCTCTGGGACCAGGACCCGATAGGGAGTTGTTGTGTCCTTTATGTTCTTATCTATATGCTTTCGATTTACACGACTGGCGGCTACTCAAAAACACAAATACAGTACACTTAAGCTTTTAAACGGAATACAGGAATACAAAGTTACATTTGGTGTACAGTAGGCTAAAGGGTTTTTTTGTTGGGTGAAACAGAGAGATACGGCTAACTAGGGTATATTGGGACAAGAGCCTATAGTTAACAGAGGATCAGAGCCGCATGGCTATTTGGTGTTGACCGGCTGTTCTGTTCCCGCCTCCTCCTTTGTCCACTATTATTTAACAAAGTCAGGATTCTCCTGAACCTTTTCGTTAAACTGCAGATGATTGTCGATGATCTGGAATAGAACCTCGGGCGCTGGAAAGCGGCCCGTTTGTAACTTTGACCATACCGGCACGTCATTCAATGTTATCTCAAATGCTCCCGACGAGATCAGCTGACCCTCGAGCATGTTGCCCAGAAAGAAGATCATCATGCAGGCATAAATCTTGTTCGACTGCAGATGGCTCCACCAGCTGGGTGTGTTGAACCCAAGGAAGGTGAACGGACTAACTGCCGATACCACCGACACAATAATCGTGATCTTCAATGCAAATATAATCTTCGAGAGGTAATAGTTCAGGCCGGGAGGATCGTAATGAGCCCCGTGCACCTGGATCTGTGGGTACTTCTCGACCAAAATGTTAACATAGTCCTCGAAGGCCTTGCGGTAGCCGCAGGAGTAGCTAATGGGCGAGAGAAACACGTATGTTCAGAGTTCAATGTTTGATATGCTAATTACCCCGCATAATCCTCACCAGTAAAGAAAAGTCATCGTCGGCGCAATGTTTTGTCCCAATTTCGTGGCCGGTATCTCCTTGTCGCCGTCGGCGACCACCAGGGCGTATCCAGCGCA
This sequence comes from Drosophila ananassae, assembly GCF_017639315.1. Classification (NCBI taxonomy): domain Eukaryota; kingdom Metazoa; phylum Arthropoda; class Insecta; order Diptera; family Drosophilidae; genus Drosophila; species Drosophila ananassae. The sequence goes on from NC_057930.1 coordinate 15,012,067, forward strand.
GAGACATAGTACCAGCAAGGCCACGTTTCTACCAGTAAGGGATTCCATTGTGTGGTTTATTTTAATTTTTCTCTCTCAAATGTCGAATAGAATTGTTGTTCACACTTTGCTTCAGTGTTGGCAAATGCCATGTTGACAATGTCCACGTTTCGGGGTGAATTCAATTGACAGTGTTGGCTACTCTTTTTTTTTTAAATAAATAATTATTTTATTTAAATGTTAGAAGCTTAATTATAAGTAATCTATTTTAAATTTTCAGAACTAGCCTTGAATAAGCCATAATTAAAAGGTATTATGATAATAATGATAATGAAAGTGGAATATACTTTTTAATATTGTTTTATTAAAAACAATTACTAAAACATACACAGATTACAATTTTTGTTCATTCAGTTGCTTTTAGTACTATGTTTAAGCACTATGTGTTTTATTTAAAAAACATACATGGTTTTGAAATCAATGTCATACTCAAAATTACCAAGTACTTGTTCCAATTGAATGAAATCTGAAATTAAAATCTGAAATAAAAGAAGAGAAGTATATATATATATATATATTAAAAGTAATATCTTGGTAAAATAAGAATCCAACTTCCTAACGAGGGCGCGAATATACGAATTGTGCCCCAAAAGAGTTGGCTACTCTAGCGCCAGCCGAAGAGCCAGCAAAAAAGTGAGACCAGACTCGGATTGATTGTTTTGCCAGAGAAAAGATCTCTCAGTGGAAAGCACCACAACCTCCCAATCCCCCCATTACCGCCCTAGCTTTAGCAGCCCTGTCTCTATAACAATTCAAACGAGTGACCGAACCAACCGACGGCGCCGGACAAAACAAACGCTGAGTTTTAAACCAAATTCAACTTTAAACGAGCACGAAACGCACTCTGTTCGTTTTGAAAAAAATTGAAAGAGCCCCATCCAGCCGGCGGAATCAGCTGGTTAGCACATCCAAATAGTGTGCGTCTGTGTGAGAGAGCCGTCGCGTCCGTGTGTGTGTATGTGCGAGAGCCCTTCCAAGGATACCCAAGGCAGCATCTGTGAAAATTATTAAATTCTTCCTCCCCACGAGAGCCCCCCACTAAAATGGATATCAATTTCTCCGAACTGAAGAAGGAGGCGGCGGCAGCCAGCGAGGATGTGTTCCAGCGCGCCCAGAAGGCCTACGAGGAAATGGACCTGGGATTGGGTGGAGACGCTGGCAACGTTAGTGGCGGTGCCCAGGACGATAATGCCCATACGGAGCACTACTTTGCCAACGAGCAAAAGAAATTGGACTTTGGTGACCCGCAGGAGTTCGTTCAGCGAATGTCCGCCGGCGCCAAGGAGGCCCAGGAGCTGCTGGAGGCCAAGTTCGCCAAGAAGGCGGATGACTTTGACGATTTCCTGAGCGATGCCGGAAAGGATGTGAAGCAGAGCATTGGCGGTCTAACCACTGACTTCATGAATGCCGAGAGGGGACTGTTCGGTGGCTCCAACACCGCTCCTTTGGCTCCCTTTTCAGAAGCCGCTGCCGTTTCTCCGCCCGTGGAAGCTCCTGCTCCTGCTCCGGCACCGGAAAAAGCTGCAGCCCCTGCTCCAGCTACAGCTACAGCTCCTATTGAAGAGGATCTGTTGGGTAGCTTCAGTGACAAGCCATCGGCACCGCTCCAAGCCTTCCAGCCCACGTCTAACTTTTACGATGACGATGATGATGATTTCTCGGGCAAGCCACTAGCTCCGACTCCTGCTGCCGCTGCTCCTGCTCCTGTTTCCGCTCCCGCTGCTGCTGCTGCTCCGTTTACCGCCAACAAGGACTCTGACACCGAATCGCCGTCCGTATCTTACACTCCGTCGCCGGCCAAGAAACCCGTTGTGGATGCTCTGAAGGAGCAGGACAACGAGAAGTTCATCTCATCGGAGGATCTGCTCAGCGATTTCAGGGATGAGCGCACAGCCACCCCACCAGCAGTGCCCGCAACAGTTCCGGCCGCTACTCCTGCTGCTCCAAAGCCCGTACCGGTTCCAGTGGCTGCTCCAGTTTCAGCAGCTTCGTTGGTAACCGATCTGGATGATGACGATGACTTCAAGCCAAGTGTCCAAGCGGCTCCCAAAGCCGAACCGAAACCGGAACCGCCCAAAGTCAAGGAGGAACCGCCCAAGCCGAATGTGGCTCCGCCCCCAGTGCCAGCAGCTGCTTCGTCGCAGTCTCAGTCCCAGTCGCAGCCAAAGATTGTGTCCGTGGAGGAGATCTTCTACAAATACGGACTTGGTAAGTTGGAAACTATTTTAATGAAAATGTTTAAAGAATTTATTCACACTGCGTGTGTTATCGTTGAGTTTCTAATTAATTTGCTGTGCTGTCATCATTAGAGTATCATTTTCTGTTTATTCTCGAGCCTTCCTGCGACCGCACCTTGCATCCCACCTATCCTGACTCCTGACCCCTGACCCCTTTTTCCCCCAGGTCGTAATTTCCCCCTCTATGTGGGTTAGTCACTCGCCGTTCTCTTTTTTTTATTTATTTTGCGCTTGGAATGGTTTTTTTTTTTTTGCTGACTCTGCCATGATGTCATCGGCTCTGGAGGTTCTCTTATTAAATTTATTTTATTTCGTATCACGGAGCAGAGTAATCGGATATCTCCAAAAACACTCTTAGAGTGTACCTTTTATCTCAATGGCTGTAAAACAGCAACAGCCTCTATCCCGGCAATCTAGTAGTTTTTCAAAAGTTTTCCTCTTTTTTCTTTTTTTGCAAATCGATCGTCATCGTCAGCGGCTGGGGCGCGTGATTCACGCTCATTTGAATGCCGGCTGAACAAGTGAACAGAAATATGTATGATTACTTAGCTGTCGGTAAATACAGTGAAGCAACAGTATAAAGATAAGGCTATTTGCTTGAGATATTTGCTGTAAAGGTGGCTGACTTAAAGTACTTGAAGAGAGTAATTAAAATGATCAGCTAAGTGCTTACAAAAAAAATATTAAAGCAATTAAAAATAAAGAATTTAATTACAAAAGTAGAACTACCGTTTCTACCTACCATTTAAGCAAGTTTTATCAAAAAAAACAGAACTTAAAGAAAAATGAACCTATGATACTATGAACCAATAGTGATGAAAATTAACTATTTTAAAAATTTAAGAAGATAAAAATTTATTTAAGAAATTAAAATGAGCATCAAAGTAGCTTCTTAATTCAAAAAAATTCAAAAATTAACAAAACTAAACCAAAAATGAACCAAAATTCACAGTTTTTAAATGAACCTTCATTTAAGAAAAGAAAGTGAACACAAAAGTGGCTCCTTAATTCAAGCAGTTCAAAAATAAACTGCTTTTGATGAAAAATGAACCAAAATGAACATTTTCAAAATGAACATTCATTTAAGAAAAGAAAATTAACACAAAAATGGCTTCTTGTTCAAAAATGAACTGCTTCTAATGAAAAATGAACATTTTCAAATGAACATTCATTTAAGAAATGAAAATGAACTCAAAGGTAGCTCCTTAATTCAAGCAGTTCAAGAGTGAACAAAAATAAACATTCATTTAAGAAAAGAAAAATGAACTACACATAACTAGGAATCTCTCTTTCTCTTATTATTAACTTATTATATTATTAGCTCTATAAGGTGCCAACATTCTGGAAGTTACTAACATAGTTTCACAATTTTTAAGAGACTTCCACCGGCATGAATCAGCTGCTGGCCTCCCATTTCCCCCCTCCAGATCTTAAAATTTTTTACTCAACCCTAGTGGCTACTTACGTTCATTGACGTATAGCCCCCGTTCATATTTCATTATAATTCAATTTCTTTTTTGTGTTTTAGTTTCGTTTATTACGTTTTAGAGCTGTGATGGCTATTAAAGCAATTTGCGCGACTGCCAGAGCCACAATAATAATTTATTGTTGCGTTGTTACATTCTGTAACTATTTTGCAAGCTACTGTCTAGTGGATAGTGGCTAGTGGCTACTACTTTTCGACAGCCCCTCCAGTGGGCTTATTTAAGCCATTGGATTATCCAATCAAGGGGGGCCCTAACTGCTCTTGAAATCTACATACACTACAAAAAATTATAGCTCAAAATTTTCATTTAAATTCAAAAAATTAGAAACAGTTTTTTTGGTTTTTGAAAAATACTATTTTTCAACATATTTTTTTCCAATAAAATCTTTTTTGTTTAAACAAAAATCTTTATATATGTATGTATTTCCCGTACCCCCTGTCTGGGGAAAAACATTTTCCAATTAGTGATTTTCATCGACGCTCTCCAGCTGCAGTCTACTATACCAGTCTATACGGTCTGTGTGCCTCCATCCCTTTTGTGCGATTATGCGGCTATTTTTATTACAAGCTGAACACATATTTCACTTGCATTTCCTTTGTTTTCGCTGCGCTTTTGTCTTTCAATTTGCCATTGATTTCGTTTTGGGTTTTGGATTCTTCCACTGGCACTTTCTTAACCGAAGCTTAGCATCCAATCTTGGCAGCTTATCTCCTCTGCTTTATCGCTTTTGTGGCTTCAGTTTCCTGGCAACTTCGATATCGCCACCTTGACTATATTTCTATTTTTAAATCATTTTCAAATAATTCGCGTATGTCCAGTAAAAATTTTTATTAAATTTCATTTTTTTTTCTTGTGATATTTTTTGTGATTTAAGAAAATATGGTTTATTTTTGTGGGTTAATTGCATCTCCCACGCTGCTGAAATGTCTCGAGTGGGGGGGAAATTTCTTATTTTTGGAATTGAACTGAACGCAGAACACATGGCATTCGATGAACTTGAATTGATTTTTATTGGAAAGGTTACTCAAGAGGGATACCATAGGACTTAAAACACAAAAATAAACATCTATATTGCTTGATTAAAAACATTTTTTTGTTTATTTCAAGTTTTTTAAATAGTTTATTTATTTCTTAAAAAATAAAACCTTTTCTTTATGGAGGAAACAAGTGGCCAGGAAAAAAAAAATGTATTTAATTAAGAAAGTAGTTCCTTTAGAGAGATTTAAATAATTTATTATAATTTTCTACATCATATAAAATGGGAAAAACATCACTTCCCGTTCTCTTGGCCAATATCGATTTCATCTGGCCCCAAAAACTGGGCTAAGACATCAGGAACGGGCAACTTTGCCGCTTTTGGCAGCCCATATGGAATGCGTCAAGCCCGTTAGTCATAAGTTGGCCAAAAGCGCCCAGATATTTGGCAACAAAATGTAGAACAAACGAAAGGTGAGAAATGGAAAATGCGTTTCCGAGTGCCACTTGATTGATTTCCTTTCCAATTTTTCCAAAAACACACGCAACGCAAAGGGCGGGGTCACGGCGTGAAGAGAGGAGGCAGGAGGCAAACAGCATCTGCAACTTGGTTGCACCACCGAACCACCGCCCCAAACCGAAACTTGTCTGGTAATTTCCGGCCCACTTTAGTGGGTGGCACATAAAATAACAAAAATACAGTGCAGGACGCACATGCGCTGTGGAAAAGTCTCCACAAAGACAGAGACTCTCCAGTCTCCACAGCGACAGGTCAGCTGCATTAGGTGAAATCGATGGACGCAAGACTTTGGCCCCAGGCTACTGAGCTTTTCCCAACTCGTAGACGCCGTAGGAGACAAAGTTCAGGGCTAAGCGGGGTTGCTCAACTTTGTGGGGCTTGTGGGTGGCCTCTCTTTTATTTGGAGACACCTTTGAGCTCTAAACCTATGAGGCTACAGTGGAAACTCTATAGGAAAGAAAAAGGGAAATTATGAAGAAAGTTTTGATAAATAAAATTTAAAAACTAAATAATATTTAGGATATTTTTCAGTTTTATGACAAAAAAAAAAAAATTATTTTTTTAAGGGTTAAATTTTCAATTGGGCACTGCCTGTTGGTCCAAACGGTTAAGCACAGTGGGGGGCATATGTTTCTCTCTCTTTCTCTGGACTCTCATCTCTTCTCTCGGCGCCGTCGCTTTGGTTTTAGGGTTGTCCTTTTTCGCAAAGGGGGACCTGGACTCCTAGACCTGGCCTGTGGGCTGAAGCTTTTCCTGATACGTTTCAGTCTCTATACGCGTCGTGGAGCTGCCACACGGAAGTGAAAAATTCTTATAGCGTAATACCGTAACGTCGTAATACCTACCGTTCTCCCATTCTCAATTCTCTCTCCTTCTGCGTTGTGCTTTTGTTAACGAAAACAATATCCGACTAGGACGGGAAAAAATCCCAAAAAAAATATATATCAAATAAAAAGGAAAAAGTGACGAGAAAAAGAGTGTATTTTTTTGAGAAAATATAAAAAAATTTAAGTAATGGCTACAATTGGCGAAACCGGTCAGAATGGTGTGTGCAAAACGCGCCCCCTGATTTGCTCCATCCTCGATCCCAGTAAGTGCCACTCACATTAAAATCGAAATTACCCCCAAAAACTCACCCCAAATTGAAAAATAATAAAAAAAAAAAGGCAATGGGAAAAATCAACAAAACTAACCTCTGACAACTGTGGTGTGGGAGTAGAGCCTGTTAGATTAAGGATTGTATAATTTGTGTATATGGAATGTGGTGTCTATGTCTATATTTCTCGGTGAAAGTGGCTTTCTTCTACCATTAATACCCTTTTTAAATTACATTTCATTTTTTGTATTAAAATTGTATTTTATTTTCCTCCTTTTTGGGTGCTTGAACTGCTTTGCCAACTAAGCTTATAATACACTGCTTTCGCAACGCCCCTGTGCTCTTTTTATTTTCATAACACCACCGCCTGTGCACGCAAACTATTTCCATTCCTTGTTTTTTTTAATTGTCTCTTATTGCACCTCGACTAACCGCTAACTAACGAAAATCAATATATCAATCGCCTATTTGCAGATGCCTGGTTCAAGCCCGAACGTTTGCACCCGCAAGGTAAGTTCCAGTTCTCCTAAAACTGTGCCGCTCTCCAGCTTGACCAAAAAAACGTAAATCCAACTGTAACTGTTGTAATAACTGTACAAATCCAGGGGCAATCGTGGCAGTCGTCTGTCAATATGCGTTATGATGTCATCAGAGCCACCCCTGTAGCCTGGGCTGGGTGTCCTTTTGTTTTGGTTTCTGCTTTGCTCTGCTCTACTCTTTTTTTTTTGTTTTTTGCGTTAAGCCTTCGTACAAGTATGCCAAAGCTGTGTGCTTCCGCTGCGCTCCTTGTTGTTGTTGTTGTGATTTCCATAATATGCACTTGCCGAGGCAAGCAGTGCCCCCAAAAAGTATGCCACATTATTCCGCATATCCTTTCGAGGGCCATGCATTGTCTTTTTTTTTATTATTTGCAAAGTATGAAATGAAATATCCTTTTGTTTCTTACTTTTTTTTTTAATGTATGTATTTTATTGCTTTTTTTATGGCTTTAAATTTTAAGGTTAAGGACTACTAACAATCTTAAAATATGTAAATAAATTCTATATCCTTCCCTTTAATCATTGATTTTTTTAAGAGAGGGTGACTAACAAATAATTTGCATTTTTCACTGCACCTTGCCTCCTTTCAATGACTCCACACTTCCGCTGCCACTCTCCAGTTGGGTTGCAAGTCCAGTCGGACTGCAATTAGCCGTCGCTTGATATAGTTCAGTTACCCCCGCGGCCAGCCAAACGTTTTGCACTGAAGCGGTGAGCGTTAAGAGCGGTAACCGTAATCGGATCGCATGCTAAGTCGGGCCAACAAACGCCCAAAGGTGGAGGTACAGTGGGGCCTTACTAAAGAGACCTTTAAAAAGTGAGAGATTAAAGATAGAAATTATTACAGCAAGAATTTTGACTAAAATGAGTTAGGAAAATGATAAGAAAAAATATAAATCCTTATAGTAGGAATATAGTAAAGTAAAATATATTGAATTTGTAGAAAACTGATATTGGAAGTCTGCTATTTTTTTGCCGCCTGAGAAGAAGGGGGTTTATGAAGGGGTTGCAATTAGGGCGCGGGTCTCTCACATGCAACTCGAGCTGCCGCTCCCGACATGCACTTTCTACCTCAGATGCCTTAGATTATACGGCCGTATTACTTACCTAGTATACGTTTCATTATCAGTTTGTGGCTATTAAAAATCACTCCGTCTAGTTGTGACTAATTCGCATTGAATTCGCATTTTATTGCATCAGCCGCCCTACCTGAGCCTCAGTATTTAATAAAAAAAATAGTCATGAACTACTCACTCCATAATCATGCACTCAGTCATGGTTTGTTTAAGGTGGACTATAAAATATTAAAAATTAAAACGTGATTCAAATGATAATGTTATCGCTTTCCAAAACTATGACTTGAGATTTTCGTTTAAAATAGTTGCAGACTTCATAGCAAGAACTTTTGCTGCCCAGCAGCCACTCCCCAGATTGGCTTAAATGTAATGTTCTCGAGTGCCCAGACATGAACCTGTGGCTTCAATGGCTTTTTCTTCATCTGGCTCTCGAGTCCAATGCCCAATTTGGACATGGCCAAGAGCTTAATGTTGTACCGCTCGCTGGGGACTGCCCACTGCGGACTGGCACTCGACTACTCATTCAATTGAATCAGTCGACGGCCCACATTACCATTCCAGACTTGGCCATAAAGGAAAGCCAGCCAAGCGCTCTACGCCGTCTGGTGAATGTAAAACTGTAAATTAAAGAGTTAGTATATGTTCTTATAATTAGTCGGGCGTTAAGTTAGATGATTAATCACCACTAGTGCTATGATTTATGACTTCAAAGGGGAATAGAGTGTTATAAAAAATTATAATATTATTTGACTTATTAAATTTAAAATATTCTGTTATCACCGAAACTTTCTATTATACTTTCTTTGCCAAACTGCCAAAATCTAGAATGAGTAACGGCCCAAAAGAAATATGCTTACGTGCCGTAGACGACAAGTTTTCTTGTTTATTTCCACATACCGACATAAATATATAAACTTCCAGCCAGAATCGATTAGATCATCGCCGGCATTTCGCTAATTTTGTGCCAAAAAAAAGGAGAACTATATGAATATGCGAATAATTTGCATTCAAGTGCAAAAAGTTATATACATAACCACAGCGAACCACAAATAAGAATGATAAGCCAGTTAGAAATTACTTAATTCCACGGCTCCAGATAATATGTCTCCAATGCAAAGCAATAAGAATTTGAAGATAAGAAACGCCCAAGTCATTTGCCAAAAAAAGCTTTCTAATTTATCAGTTGCTGACGTCAGATCTGATCGGTGAAATTTTCGATTCATTTCGAAGTGCAACATTTGAATCGAGCGCTTTCATCCAAGCAGTGCAAACTGCTTCAAACAAGCAGTGTTTTGGAGACTATTTTAAAGCTTGCCATTTATCTGACGAGATACAGTTAACCTTGAAACTGCGATGTGAGAGCAAACTTGAGTGAAATAGCAGCACCAAGTGTCATTGTTTATGGCTCTCAGAAGTGAAAAGCTGCCTTTTCTATCTCACCGCTCATTCATTACCGCTTCCACCTGTATCCCCTTGCGTTGGATGCTCTGTCTGCCCGGCCGGCGGCGGCGGCGTCAACGTCAAATGAGACGACTCTCGTTCTCGCAGTTGCCTGCTAATTTTAGCCTTTTAGCTAAGTATTTCAGCCATTTGTCTGCGTTTGTTTCTTTTGTTGCCTACCGTGGCTGTGGCTGCGGTTTAGCATTTAAAGATTACGCCGTAGGCTGCACAGGGCGGCGGTCAAGCAGTTGAACTAGAAATCGAATAAATTCTGGCACAGTGATCTCTCACTTAATGCGAAAAAAGTTGGCTATTAGATTATAGTTCTCTTTTAGTACTATTTTACTACTCTTTAGAACTAGTTCAAAGATCACAAGCCAAAGCAGCATCCCTGACTAGGCCTGATCCTGTTCTCCTTCTCTCCAATCCTTCCTTTCCTTTTACCTGATTATTTGGCTTGCAAAGACATGATCGAAGGAATCCCTGTTTTCTACCTAAATTACAGTTGTGTGTGTGTGTGTGCGTGCTCCCTGATAATAAAAACACGCAGCCATGCGCACCGGTGACCACCTTTCCTCACCTTTCCTCACTTTTATTTCATCCGAGATCAGACATCCATGTATCTGGCTCTCTTACGTACCTAGGTTCTCACTCTCACTCTCACTCTCTCTCTCTCTGTCGATGCTGTTATTTGCAATTCGCCATAAACAGAGGGAGGCCCTCGGACCCCGTTCCTGTCCCTTTCCCTTTTCCCTACACCAGTTGTCAAAATAATAGTTCTGGGTGGAAGATGCTAATTAGCTAAAAATTTTTTAAATAAACAATAATTACAAAACGCGGTTCTAGAGTTCAAGCTCATGGTCATAGTACAAAGGGTCTAAAATTAGTTAACAAACATTTACATGCAATGGTGTTCATAATTATATTAGTTTTTTAATTAATAATCTGAATAGTTAGTTCTAAAGATGTCTATTAAAATAAATTATAGAAATAGCGATTTTAATATTAGATGTTTTGGAAATATTAAACTTGATATTTCTAAATAAGAAACTCGGTTTATTCTGATATTAATTTACAAAATTATAATCTGAGTATTTAATTGCAAATATATTTCATTATATCGCTATTCAAATGACCCTTTTGAATGTTTTTATTGTAATGATGATTCAGATTTTTAAACTTTCTTCTTAAATTGTATTAAATTTATATCTATACATATGGTATGTACATTTTTCCTCTCTCACATTTTAATATTTAAAAAGAGAAAAATAAATGAAATATTTTAGTGATTTGCAAATCACATTCCAATCGTTGTCCTCCCGTGACTCAACTCGATAGTTTATCTCAAATATACTGTTGCTATGGCGCTGACCGCAGCTGTAGGATGAGTGGGTACCTGCGTGAGTGTTGTTGTGTTGCGGGGCGAGTGTCGCTTCGCCCTGCGTCGAGCTGAGCGCATCTGAAATTAATTGTAGTTTAGTTCGAGTACGGACTTTGAAAACGCCACATTGCCTCAGAGAGTCGATCGAGGAACGCGACAACGAAAACGAGATCGGTAATTTGGTTCTTGCCCCAGAGTGCGTGTGTGATTTCAAGTGCATTTCTGTGTGTGTGTGTGTATGTGTTAGTATCTGTGTGGCATGCCACAGATTGTTGTCAGCTGTTTGAACTCTTCGGATGACCTGCACTTGCAGCTGACAGAAAACACGGGATCTGCGACTTTGCCATTGTCCGAGGCATTTAATTTTTTTTAAATCCCCAACCCGGTATCTGCGGAATTTTTCGTATACGGATACTGTTCTAATTATATAACTTGGATAGGTGCCCCAACACTGGCGATATAATGCAGGAACAGTGATCTTTCGAAGAATATATTGTTTGTATTTACAAATATATATTATTTATAGACATTTCTCCTTTAGTCAGTGACACCTGTAACCTGCAAGCTTTTGCGGTTATCGCCATAAAGTAAATAAATTAAAAGTGAATGAAAAAATATTAATCCTATCTTATTATCTTGCCCCAGTCTACGGGCCACCTCCCTATCAGTTCCGATTGCCAGTCGACGGGCGAGGGCGAGGTTCTTCATGTATGAGGGTACTTCTAGGTACACATATACACATATATACCTCTCGTCTAGGTCGGATCCGTCGATTGGGTTGGGGGGACTGGCAACCGCGAAACCATTTTCGTATCCGTCAGTTCTACGCAAACGGTTAATGCCCGCCGCTGCATTCGCATTTCCTCGATCCGTGAACCGCACACGCTTTCGCGAGAACTTTCGCTTAATCCCGATTCTCTTTTCGACTTTCTCTCTCTTGCAGTCGGGCGGATAGCTATTGTGATTAACAATTTAAATACCGTTCTAAAATACCGTTAACTAAATAACAAGAAACATGGCTGAGGGTCTGGAAGCACTCAAGAGTCTGCTGCAATCGCTGGGCGAACTTAAAGATTTGCCTCTCAACCGCGAGTCGTGTAAGTAACAAAAAAAAAGATACAAAATTGGATGGAAAATAAATCAAAAGATATGATTGGAAAACCCCCTTTTGTGAAAAATATGAGGGCCTTCGGGCCACATGGCCACTAGAATTTCCCTTGGGGTGGAGGGAAATTTCTTTTATTTTCGCGCTACTCTCTTCTTCCGCTCTCTCTTCATCACACTCTCTGGTCGTGCGTTGTTTCTAATTGCAGCTATAATTTATTTATAAATATTCTTTTTTGTGACTTTTAAGAAATGTTCGAATAGAAAATGTTGTAAAAATGTATCGTTTTTAAAGGCTACTTAGACACATCACTCTGACTAGAAAGAAAATTTAAAATAAAACTTATCTTTATAATAAAAAGCTCTTATACATTTTTTAAAATAAGAAACCTTTGAAATAAAACCATACATTTTCTTTAAAAAAAAATCCCTTGGGCTATTTTCTCTTATCAACATATAAGTGGAGTTCCCGTTAGTAACCATTTCCGATAAAAGATCAAAGACTCAAGGGACTAGTTTATGTTTTTTAAGAGAATGTTTATTTATTTTTCGAATGTGTTTGGCTTTCGTTACGTATTCCCTTTAATTGTTTATTAACATATGTTGCTTATGCAATTTGGAAGGCTTTTCTGACAATGTCAGGTGCACAAAATAAATTTATTTGCGTTTGTTTGCGAGCAGATTTGGGAATAATGTCAGCCAAACAGAGAATTTCTATTGCCGTCTCCCAACATGATATCATTTGAAGCACAGCTTACTCATTCAAACGCGCCAAAATAAGAAAACAGGCAAAAAAAAAAAAACAAAAATAGAGGCGATTGGGGTTGGACGCGAGTGTTGGGGAATTGGGGATGATGTCACTATACCCGCATTCGCATTTCACCAAAACGCAGTTTTCTTGCCTATTGCGCTTCGAGCCGGTTATGAAAATGCATTTCACTCAAACACCACACCGCAGTCGCTCTCAAACTGCAGCAGCCAAGCAGTGCAATGACCCACCCCCCACTCCAAGCAGCGCGCCCTTATCTGCATCACTTATCTCCCTATGGTTTTGAAGTGTAAACTTAATTATTGATTTACATTTTATAGTATTATATTTTTTTTCACCATAGCTTTTGTCACGCACCGTGGCCATGATTCACATTTATCCGCACACAGTCCGCAATACGCCAACAACCCCACCCGATACGTCACTCAAAACGCTAAGCGGCTACGTAGCTCCAATCTTTAGTCTTCGGCTGGGGGAGCCGAGTCGCGAATCCAAGTTCGTGGCTGAGGTTGACACGTTTGCTGACATTTGTACACATACCACATCCCCGACCCCCAGTCACAGTTGTTGTTGTTAATGCGCGTTATCTTTTACTTTCAATGTGGATCGACGACGCACTCTCTCTCTCTCTTGAAATCACTCCCACTCAAGCTCTTAGGTGGAGCAGCTGTGCTCTCTCTTTTACAGTGGAAATAAATCTGAATAAAATTAAATATTAAAAATATAAAATAATAGTAACTAAAGTAAAAATATATGAGGGCTTAGAATAATAATTGATGTCTTTAGTTTAATCTATAATTTTAGAAAATGTATTTTATTTTATTTAAAATTGAAATCCCATTGTCTTTGATCGAAATTGTAGATTGGCCCCACTATGAACTGCTTGACTCTCTCCCACTGCTTGTTTCCTTCCTGAAAACTTGTTTGCTGCCGCCATCTCTTTCTGGCTCCCTCTGGGCTCCCACATTAGGCCGCACTGCCGCTGCCCAAGCAGCCCAATTGGGGAGCTCAAATAAAATTTCTGCTCAAACTTCTTCCAGAGCTCGTGTCGGACGGTCGGCTGAATCGTCTCTCGTCTCTGTGTTTGTTTTGTGTGTGTTGGTGTGTGTGTGCGCCTGTGTATTAACTAAATTTCCGTGCTGTAATTAAGCTTAGACACGCAAACTCCCACTCCACTTTGCATACATTTTGGCGCCAAGCTAGTTACCGTTAAACCGTACCGTAAAACTAAACAAAGTTTAAAAAAAAAATGGCAGGCGGCAGCAAACGCTATTCACGCAACAATTCCAACGGCAACTTCCAGCCACTACCCGAGCGCGGACCAGGTAATCTCTCCCGTTTCCGTTATCACCTGGCTGCTGGTCCACGTTGTCCACTTTTGGGTTTAAGACCCAGCAACGGCGACAACCTCTAGGTGTCTTATCTTCGGGGGGTCGTGGAATAAAAAAAAAAAAAAGAAAAATATTTATTGACTGCGCGGCAGTGATTGCTGCCAACGTCAGCAGAGCAGCGTCAGCAGCGCCAACGTGGCCAAAATAATTTAACAAAAAAATTCAAAAATCAAAGAAACCTGCCAGTCTGTTTCTTTTTTTTTACTTCAGTTACTATTAATTTTTAATGTATTATCTTTTAAATGAAATTTTTCTTGCCACGTTGTGGAAGTGCAGTTGGTAACCAAATTCCGGCTCATCATTAAAATTTCCAGCTTGCATTGGCGATTTTCGAATAAAATAATTAATACAAGCGTATAGACATGGTGTTGTTATCAGCTCCAGTCAGGTCTTATCTATGCAGTTTTTTTATTTTCTTTTTTTTGCAATATTACGACACTATGGCTTTTTTTTTCAGAAAAAGAAGCTGCACTTCACTTTCGGCCAAAACTAGTTTCAAGGCAAAAACAAACCAGTTTCATTTCTTAACTTAAGATACCAAAGCTGCAATTGTAACGAAGATCTTCGATTGGGGGGAACTTTCTCCATCGAGAGAAGACAGAGAGACACTCTCTAGCCCAGTTAAGGGTCTTCTGTAGTGCTGCCATCTCATCACCATTGTCTCCTTTCTAATTTATTTCCACCATATTTACATAATCCCATTCAAATCGGGTCTCTCGACCTGGCAACTCGCAGCCCAAATAACTAGTTTGTCTCAGCTGGTTTTTGGCTTCAACTAGTCTAGTATCTAGTATCTAGTATCTATTTGTTTAGCTGGATTCTATAAACCAATTGTCTATTTTTTTTTAGCGAATAAAGATGCTAATAGATACTATATAGTTTAAACCACAATAGTTATAGATCTCTTATGTTATCTGTAACTATTATTGGCTTGTATAGATTGCTTATCTTTTAACAAATTATGATACCATAAACAGTAGCTGTTCTGAGATTTTAACACTTATGGAGTGTATTATTTTTAGAATATCTAAATTGGGTTAACTCGAAGTGCCGCCGGGCGGGCAATGACTTCTTATCGATGAAAGTGAATAATAAAAGGGCAAAGATGGCAAAGATATAGGTACCGATAGGTGTTTACGTCAGCCGAATGTATCCAAGAGATACATTCCGTCCGGGACTGGACAACTGCTAGCTTTTCAATCGATTCTCGAGGCGTGTTTCCGTTTTATTCCCTCATTCTTCACACGCTCTTAGTGAGTGTGTTCTCTTGATGGCTTTCTCTTTTGTTTTCCGGCTGGGTCCGGAAAATCTAAACTTTTCCTCTAGCCTCCTAGCCGCCTAGCCTCTCCCAGCTAGTAGCCATAAGTTCTGGCCGTGGCCAGCAGACGCCAAAATAATATTTCGCCGCTAGTGTGTAGAACTTGGCAACGAGGAACGTCAAAACCGTCGCACCGCGAACGAGATCCGTAGAAAAAAAAAAAAAAAAATGTCGAACGAATTGTGTGAGTTTTTTTTTTTTGGGAGGAAAGAGGGCAGGCGGCAGGTGGTGTGGCAGGGTTAGAATAATATGAAAAGCTTACAAATGCCATCTGATAATTACCACCTAAGATGCTTCAGATACAAGAGCACTACAAGAGATACAAGATTCATCTATTTATCTCATAGATTGCATAATTGCCGCTGCCTGAAAAGATATAGCTACATATATGCATATGTATGAGTGTGCTTATTTTCAGTCTCTTGTCTTTTTATTTTTTTTTTTTATAATTTTTATGAAAGGGGGGACATCATAAGTATATTATTTAAAAAAAATCTATAGGCTAATTTGATTTTGAATTTTTGTATTTCCAGTGGAATCCCTCATCTACTGGCGCGATGTGAAAAAATCCGGCATTGTTTTTGGCGCCGGACTGATCACACTGTTGGCCATTTCCAGCTTCTCGGTGATCAGCGTGTTCGCCTACTTGTCGCTCCTCACCTTGTTCGGCACCGTGGCATTCAGAATCTACAAATCGGTGACACAGGCCGTTCAAAAGACAAACGATGGACATCCCTTCAAGTGAGTTTTACGAATAAAAATAAATTTATATATTATTAATATGTTTTTTTTAGGGAATACTTGGATCTGGATCTGACACTGTCGCAGGAGAAGGTACAGAACATTGCCGGAGTGGCTGTGGCACATATCAATGGCTTTGTTGCCGAGCTGAGGCGCCTCTTCCTGGTTGAGGATCTCATCGACTCGATCAAGTTCGGTGTCATTCTGTGGGTCTTCACCTACATTGGCGCCTGGTTCAATGGCATGACTCTGGTCCTCTTGGGTTAGTTCACTTTTGCCACCATTACTTAGTAATTAAACTAAACTAAATTAAATTTTATACTTTCTTAGCCTTCGTCTCGCTGTTTACCTTGCCCAAGGTCTACGAGAACAACAAGCAATCGATCGACACCTACTTGGATCTGGTGCGCAGCAAATTGACAGAAATCACCGACAAGTAAGTTTTATTTTATTAAAAAATATAAATATATGTTAATTAATTTGTAATGTTTTCCTGCAGGATCCGAGTGGCCATCCCCATTGGCAAAAATAAGCCCGTGGCCGCCGAGTCGGACAAGGACAAGTAAACCGCACTAGCTACTGAAACAACAATATTAAACATGTTTATTTATTTATTAAGCATTATTTGAATGGTTTTAATATTCATCCAGGCATTAAATAAATAACAAATCTAGCAGCAATCTTTACATATTAAACTGTATAATTGCAATCTACCAATACATGAACCGATATAATTGTAAATCAAATTAAATGAGATCTTAACTAAAAAAAAAAAACCACTTATCAACCACAGCTCGTAGCAGTTTAAACATTGTCCAAGTGTCTTTAAGTTTTTAACGAACGAAAAAAAAAATAAGAAACATATATTAAAAAATTAAATCATCAAAGCAAATAAAAGAGTGAAATGTGAAGGAAATTAAACATCAACAACAATTATACATAGACGCAGCAATGCAATTTAAAAAAAAAATAATTTCAATTCTGAGTTCCAGTAATTTCCAATTTTTAAATCAAACTACCATCATTACGATTTATTAAAAAAAATTTTCTTAGTTTTCAATGTGACCTTTTTTTAATTAATTCTTTGCTTTAGTTTTAGTTTTACTATTTTGTTGATTTTTTGTATAAAACAACAAGAAGAACTAAGATTACTCTTAAAGGAAAAACAAACAACAAAAAATGAAATAAAAAAAATGAAGTAAAAAAATCCACAACTAATGATTTTTGTGTTTTCTAGCATTTTTAACAACAACAACAAAAAAAAAAGACAAAAATATTTATATACTAATTATATAATAATTAAGCTGATCTGATCCCATAAGACATATTAGACATGCAACTTTCGTCCGACAGCTGCAACTTCATCTTCAACTCAAATGGTGGCCTAAATGTTGGACCAAATCATCATCCCCCTGCTGTGAGAGGCTTTAAGTTGTTTTTCTGTTTAATAATTTGCGCCAGGACACAGAAAAAACAAAAAATTATTACCATCATTAATCGAGTATCATATTATCGTAAATCATAAAAAGTAACAAAGAATTTCGAACAGCTTTACAGCTTTGTTTCAACAAAAAATAAAAAACAAAAAATAAATGGCCTTGTTTCATATTGTACAATTAAGTTGTAAGCATTTTTACATGAGAAATTAAATCAAATATTTAATGCAAATTTATTTCGAGGCACATCTCTTACATTTTTAGCTTAAAAATGTTCATTACTAATATTATAAATGTGTAACTCTTTGTTGCTTAATTGTTGAAGAAACTTTACGTTTGAAGTGCGTACTTACACACAGATACCGCGAGTACAGTCTATCCCATTAATGTACTTTAGGCGTTCTTCTAAAACCAGACTATATACCGATAGATATTTTTGCAAATTAAATACACTTGAAAAATATAATGTATATGTATACAAATCGTAAGTGGGAAAAAAAAAAACAAAAAACATAACTAAGACATCGCCTGAAGAAAGAACGAAAGAAATTTTTAAGTGCAACTTTTTCGAGGGTTTTTCTTTAATTTAGTGCAACTATTACAGTCATATGTAATCGCAAGAAAAAAAACCTTACAAAAAAATTCAAAAAATCACAAAATATGTGCAGTAAGTTTGCTATGAATAGAGGATTGAGAAAAAAAAATGAAACGCTCTAAAATCGTATTTAATTCTATGAAGGAGAACCACAACAGCAACAGCAGTTGGCTATGATAGTAAAAGTTTCAATAAAAATAAACTCTAATAAAAAGTAGATTGTTTTTTATTAAAAGAGGGATTAAAAGACCACCTTAATCCAATTAAAACACACACGAAATTAACATTTACATTTGAATATATTTGCAATATTAAATATGACTTCAATTTCTTCAGTTTTATTTCGCCTAGCTACAGATGAAAACTTTCGTATAATTTATATATAACAATCAATAATCGTTTTAGTTTAATATTAAACTTTATAATACAATTACAAACAGTTCCTCATTTACAATTTGAAATATTACAAAATTTTAATTTAAAATTTGTATACCGACTTTGAGTTTTTTGATTCATTTCAACATTAAAGTTTTTTTTTTGTATTTTTTTGGGGATAGGTTATAGGACTTTGGATGGCTTTAACACTTTTGATTATAATGTTCTGCATTTCGTAATTTTTGATTAGTATTTGCGGCAAAAAGGATTGATGAATCGAATTGGAATGCAATGATTTATGAGGGAATACAATTTTCAAGAGCTCTTCGATAAATTTTCATCCCATCCGAGAGAGAATACTATAAAGTTATATGATAAATTTGGCCAATTAATTGCTAGCACACGATTACAACAACAATGCATTATGGTTACTAGAATTCAGTTTTTGATATGATCATGAATCACAACAATATGTTCTATCCAATATCGATGGAATTAGCAATAATATACAATACGGTGAGTAGGCGGTACGACTGTACATAGTTGAGAAGCTATCAGCTATCCGCTTTTACATTTTTCGATTTTCGTTTTCAATTTGATTATCCATTTTAGAAATTAATTAACAATGGTGGTTAAAAGTTAAAAGTCTGCTTTTAAAAAGGCTAAGCAATATATATCAACATAAAAACTTGTCCAAAATCTACAAAACAATATAATAAATGATTCTTTGGAACAATAGCAAAAGCTTGTGGCAGCTTAAAACCGATTAAAAAAACAATATCCATATAGATAAAGATATAGATATAGCTATGGATATAGATTTTTCGTATATACGTATAGGCTTCTTGTATAAGTATAAGTATGAAGAACGGCAACGTGGAAAGTGTCCGTTTTCGGTACGGCTCAGTCTTCTGCTAAACTCAAAATCGAATGGCGATGATGTTTTGAGGACGTCATGGGCATTTCTTGTAGAGGGTATTGACTCGTCTTGACTATTACTGGCATACTGGCTAACTGGCTAAGCTCTAGGTTAGGCGTTGTTGTTTTCGCCACAGCACTGTATGCAGTCCATGCAATTGTGCTACCTGTTGCCATCACTTTTTCTGTTCATATTCGATGAGGTCAGTTGTACCTACAAAAAAGTTAACACTTTAGTCACATATTTCAATAAAAAAATAAACAAAGATAGAACTGCAATAAAGGCGTGTGAAAAGATTGGAAGGATCATGCAGGCAAGGCTCAAGCGTGCTAGGCGTTAACTGACCTTTAGTCCTTGCATTATTATTTGTGGTATTCTTAAGCATAACGTGTTTCAACTTTACGCACAACAACAAGAGAGTGTCAAGGTAAACAATATGTAAGGTCAACAGAGTTAGAGATAGTGAGAACGGTGAGAAAGTCCATAATAAAGAAGGCTATGTCTTCCACTTGAATTACCTGCAACGATCGTATGGTGTCCAATAAAGCTTTCTTCTCCTCCAGCAAAATACTGATGTCATCCTGGGCGGCCTTCAAATAGGAGCGCAGTACATCTGTTTCCTGTTTGGTTTTTTGTCTGCAAATGGTTTCAGACTCTTAGATGTGATTTTTAATAAAATAAAGATCATAACTCACCTGTAGTTGTCTGTATTTACTTTGGAGTCGACAAGTTGCCGGCGCAGTTGATCATTATCCAACTTCATCTGCTGCATCACCAGCTGCATGGAGAGTAGCTCTCGATCGCGCTCCCGTGGAGCTCCGAACAAGGCACTGCCCAAGGCTTGGTGTTGCGCGGCACTCATGTTTGTGTCTGAAAAGAATATTCTTAAATCTTTGACAGAGCTATAAAGATATAATATCTAACCTATGGGTTGAATGTTAAGCACTCCGTTCTTGTCACGCTCCAATCGCATGCGACCGATGCACAAATTAATGGGCACAGGTCCTGGTGAGGTAATATTAACTGGCGGACGGTCTTCCAGCAAATTAATGCGAACATTTTCCAAGTTTACCTATAAAGCATTAAATAAATATTATTATTTATATAAAAGGTAATGAAGTGAATAACATACAGTCACTGGCATGGGCGGGGAGATGACCTCATCCTCGGCCAAGTCACCTAAACCAATCACGGTGCTCATTGAGAGATCCATATTGATGTCTTTAACTCGAATTTCGGCATGGTGAGTGATCCAACTGGAATATAATAATTTAATTATAATTTTATTGCTGAAAGAATAATAAAGTTCCTACCTCTGAATACGTTTCCTATCAATAATTCCTTCAATATCCTTGGGCATGTTGAGGGTCTCCTCCAACCGCAACCGGATGCAGGGTGGAGCCTCTGGATTGTAGGGCGCCAGGTTCCAGGCTTTACAACGAGCCCCGAACTTTGTCTAAATGTGAAATAAACTCTTTTCAGTGACATCCCATAAAGCTTAACCCAAATAGCCTCTACCATGGAAACCACTAAGGAACAACATGCAAAGCTAGAAGCATACAAATATTCATGCAATGTGGTTGGGATTTGTGTTTCGGGTGGATCTGTTAGGTGTCTGATATGTGGGTGTTTTTTATGACAAAGATGGCAAAATGTTCTCTTGTTGAAGCGGCAGGTGTACTTATTTACTTTGTTTTAACAGTAGAGTGGGTTAGTCTGTGGTTTTTAACGCCAATTGTTAGTTAGTTATTGTGGGTCATAGTAAGTAGGTGCTTCCAGTGTGTGTGGTGACTGTACGGGTACGGGTACTGATACTGGTACTAGTACTGGTTCTGGTACTTGTGGTTAGCTTCAACCGTGTTTGCCTAAGTAACGCTCTATGTCTGAATAAACCAATTTTGTTGCAAATCATAAATCGTCAAGAAAGCAATACCAATGAAATAATAATAGAAATCAAATGGAATACGAGGGGGAATCTATGCATGGAGTTGTTGTGTAAGAAAGAACTAGCAATCGGTTGGCAGACAGCGCTTCGTCTAGTCCAAGACCGCATCATGCTCAAATAACATTCGAATTTGGCGATTCAGAGGCTACAGGATAATCAGAACGCTCCCAGCAAAGTAAATCCCGGGCAGGGGCACACAGGTGGTAATAGAGCCAACTATGACCGCCACCCGATTAGCTACCAACTACGGAACTAATGGCCAAGAACGCCAAAAGTCAAAAAACTACAATTAAATTCATAATCTCGCACCAAAAAACCATTAAATTAATGATAAGAAAATCATAAATTAATTCTGGATAGTATATACAAAGCGTCAAAATAATAATAAAAAATGTTAATCTTAATGTAATTAAAGAATTTCAATTTTTTTGTTTATTGTTTTTTTTATACCTTTTTGGCTTGATGCGCGATCTTATTGTTGTTGTTGGAGTATTGTTGGTTGTTGTTGTTGGTGATTGTTGTTGGTTGTTGTAGTTTTAATTTGTAATTTTGTAATTTTGTAATTTGTTGAAATTAGTGTCATGTAAGGATAGTCAAAAAAAAAATCAATTTACAAAGTATTCGTTTCATGTTGAGATTTTGGATTGCAGTTCGTTTTGTTTTTTTTTTTTGAGATTAGCACACATTGAGATTGATTTTGATTATATATTTAATATCGGTTTTAAGAGAGAAGAGAGAAAACATAATGAGATAATGGTTATATGAGAGTTATCTTACAGAAAAGTTTTCGTTTTTAACACATTGGGGGAAGGACATTCCTCCCCCCAAGAGTTTTAAGAAAAAACAGAAACTTGAAGTGTCTTTTAGATGTTCAGATAAATCGAAAGATATCGAAACATGCAGAAAGTTAAGAAAGTTAGCGCCAAACATTTAATTGAGCAAAATCTTTTAAAAAAATTAACTCAAAAAATCTCTGGATAGATATCCTTTTTTTTCTCTTATTTACAAATCAAACATAAAAAAACAAATGAGAGACAAGAAACTGAAAGAGATTCCAGCGAAAAACATTGAAGAATGTGGCAAAAGTGTACCTGCAACTCATCCCAGGGAATGGCGCCACACTCGTCACAAGACACGGCGGCCACCTGAAGGCGCACCGAGGACTTGGGACCCTCCTGCTGACGGATCAGTTCCACGGTGGTCAACCTTTACAGGGAGATGGAATAAACTATTAGCTTGTATTTAGCGAAAAAAAAAAGAATGTAAAGCAACCTAAAGGTAGCCATGGACACCAGATCCCGTCGCCGCCAAGTACTTCCTTCCGAGGGCTCCGATGGCGAGGATGCATTCGTCTTATAGCTGCTGGGCTGCTCTTCGTACACCTCGCTGGCCACCTCCACCGGCGAGGCCTTCATATTGTTGTCATTGGTGAAGGGATTCAAGCGGAACATCACATCCATGCAGTCCATCGTCTTGTCATCACCCATCACAATGGCATAGTTCTCCGAATCGGAGCTAATGTCGCTCTGAATGGAGAACGTATCACTGGCGTCGTCGTTGGGAGTGCCCGACTTAATGGCCGAGTCGATGGAAGTCATGAAGCTGGAGAAGCCCTTCTTCATGGACAGCAGGCCCGAGTTGATTTCCTTGGTGAGACTGGGAACAGTGTCTCCACCAGCACCGCCTGAGCGACTGCCTCCGCTCTTGCCGCTTCTCTGGGACTGGGTCTGGGACTGCGATTGTGAGGAGATGCCCGTGTCGGGTCGAGATCCCTGGCTGGGTGTCGAGGAAGCCAGTGTTGGAGTGCTCTGTATCTGAACATTGTAGCTGTGAAGTAATGAAGAAGTGAGTTTGGTATAGTATTTAAATATCTTATTAGTCTCACCCATGCGTATTGGGATTGGATATGTGTATGCCACTGTCGAAAGGTGGCTCATTGGTCACTGGAGACGGAGTCTCCACGCTGCCAAACGTATTGCTCTTCAACTGATCCAGTGGCGGTGGTGTGGGCCAGGTTATGTTGCCGCCTGGTTGGATTTCAACAAAGTTTTATATTAAATTCAATTGAAAAACAGAACAGAGGACGATCAGTTACAATATTAAGTATGCAACTCAAGTTGCTGTTTGGGTTAGTAAGTTAGTACAAAGAAACATGCAAGATATAAGAAAAAGTAGCCTAGAGTCGAATGGAAATGCTAATGATGCTGTTAATGATTTCAGATTAGACTTTATCTGCCAGTTGGAGGAGTGTCGAAGGGTCCTACAAAGTGCCTCTCCCAATGCATGATATTTTTGGTTAAAATTGTAAGCGAGAATTACAGCGACAAGTGTGAACTGATTCCTGGCTTAAAGTCTTTTGGAGTGAAGGGTTAGATCTAAAGGCACAACACGGATTTAGTGACAACTACGTGTGGACATTAAGTGTTAAGTGTTTTGCTTTCTTAGTTCGAGTTCTCGCTAGAGTAGAGCTCACTACATGAGTTGGTTAATCGGAGGAGGAGGAGTCACTGTGACATAAAACTAAAGAGGATTGAAGAAGAGACAACAAAAGATATATAAATTCTTACTATTCATGTGTAAATCATCACCCAAACTAGCTGAATCGGGTACGACGCTTTCAGCATCACCACCACTTGATTCCTTACCAGGTGTTGGCGATGGCATCACGAGCGTCACCTCGATCTGCGGCACAACGCACCCAAAAATAATAGACTTTTGTTCGTTTTGCTGAAAGTTACAAAATAAAATTATTAATAAATTATAATTTAAGATATATTAAACTCTAAAATACCTTTTGCAAGATGCGCTCGGCATCCAGGTTCAGAAACGTGGTCATTTCGTTTAGCTCCTCGGCCAGGCGCAGCAGGAAGAGCAGCTGGTAGTGATCGATTTGCAGGCTGACTAAGTTGGAAATGTGGGCGATGGCGTGGACATCTGCTGTCCGGTCGGGAGCAGGAGCCGGTGGAGATGCACCCAAATCCCCTGCTAGTCGTACATCCTCGTCGCTTAGGAATGGATTGCACGGCTGGAGCGGTGGCAAGGTAGGTAGCGGAGGTAAGCCCACGCTCTCCATGCTGGCCGCAGCGCCGTTCTTTCCCACATCCAGTTGTGCCTGGGCGGAGCCGGAGTGTAGCCACAATGTAATGGGCACCGCGTCCACGAACGGAATGGATTTGTTGGGGCCCAGGGATCGGGCGCCCAGAAAATCCACCCACACTGGGTCCAGCTTGATGCACCACACATCGCGCGGCTCCAGCCACATGACATAGCGGGACAGGTACTGCGTGGATGCGGAGCGCGGCAGTTGCTGTCCCCCCGAAGGGGACCCTGGAGACATCATGCTGACATCTGAAGCTGCCACATGCGACAGAATTCGATCCGTAACGATGCACATATCGCCCTCCACGGACGGAAAACCAGAACCGAATACCAGCGATCCCTCCTGCAGGGAGTGCAGTGCTTGAGCCAGATCCGCTCGGGAACTGCCCATTTCCCGGATGTTGGTCAGTGCAAACCTAGACACCTGGATCTGCATCGTCTTGGGCCTGTCCTTCTGGCTGGGGGCATCCACCGCTGCCTCCATGACGACGCGCGGCATAATCGCCTCCACCTTGACATCCATGTACATCAGATTGGGCTCCTGATCGACATTCACGCCAGCCATCTGTGTGCCATTGGAGCCATTGGAGGCAATCGAGCCGCGCGCGCTCTGTTGCAAAGGATGCTGCATCTGTGGCTGCTGGGAGCCAGATCCAACGCTCGTTCGAAGCAAGCTCTCGTGAAGATTGAGGCCGAAGGAGTTGAGCCAAAGAATTGAGCTGAGATCGAAGTGCACCTGAATGGGGTTGACATGCACGAAGATCTTTGATGGCGGCACTGGAAGTAGATAATATTATTAATAGCTACTCATAGCACCTTAGTCGAGATACTCACGTGGAAAGACAAAGTCTCCTGGGTAGTAGAAATAGGTATACTCTGCGTGTATGATGGGCATCTCGGCTGGAAACGAATATCGGTCCTTGTCGCCTGAAAATCGCATAGAAAATCGGTTTATTTCAATTATTTAACAAATTCTAATGCGAATTAAGCATAAAATGCATTCAGCGAGGTCATAATCTTATGAGATATTCACCTGAGGATTTACTTTTCCGTTTATGTTGTGCTACAATTAGCAATGACAATATTCGCACAACAACAAAAGCAGATTAGATGATATCATGGATGGAATGAATTAGTAGTCAGACAAAAGCAACGAGACAAAAATATATGGTTTAATGCTTAGATTAGTAGTTATGTTTAGCTTCATCTGATCTCTGTTCTGCACAGATTCAGTTCTTTACTTATTTTTTTAGCTTGTGTTTTATTGGAAGATGTTATGTGAGCGTGTCATGTTAGTTGTGAGGTGTTTGGTTCTGTTTTTAGGATCATTCATACCCGAAACGAATTCCTTGGGCATGGCTTTCTTCCCGGATGTTGTTACTCTGTACAGGGTGAAGTCCTCGATCCGCAGAATCACACAAGAACTCATTAGCTTGGCCAGGTTCTCTAGCGTGCTCCGCTGCTGTGCCGCCTGGGAGAGCTGACTGTTCGCTGAGGCCGTTCCAGACCCAAAAGAACCCCCACCCGAGCCTCCTGCTCCACCGACTGCTGTGGGAGTGCTGCTGCCATTTGAGTAATTTCCCGCTCCATGTTGGGAGCCCAGCATGCTGGCATTCAGCATTATGGGTGAGGCTGGAGCACTCCTCTCCAGGGGCGCATGCGTGGCTGGCCGATTCGGCTGGCTCAGGCTGAGCACTGCTTCGCGGAAAGCATTGAGCGATTCCTTCAGCCACAGAGCCGGCGCCACCGATGCCTCCTTGTACTTGGCCCAGTGCGAGCGATCGGACTTGGCCAGGTGGTAGGGATAGTAGTCCACCTGGAAGGCAGTCACCGACACCTGCAGGGCACCGCCCTTGTCCAGCTCGGGGTAACTGGAGCGACCATCGCCCTCGTCGTCGCACAGATGGAGGTCGATGCGCTGGCTGAAGAAGTGATACGACGTCTCCCGTACATCGAAGGCATTGAACATGCGCTGAGCGTTCGTGGTGTGTGCCGATTCGGAGAGACGGTTCTGCTGCTGCTCCACTTGGGCCTTGTACTCCGGCAAAGTCTGGAAAAAATAATACATTTTTAAAGACGTTAAATTAAAGGGGATAATGACAAAAAAGCCTTCACTTCCATGCCATCTTAACAATTTAGGGAATGGATACCACCAGAAAAGTTACCAAAAAATCTGACAAAATTAATTATTTCTAGATTTTGATGCAGATTGATGGACAATCGACGTAGAAATCGTTTGAGGTATTCCGCTCAAGAATCGGATTCAAATTGGCAAAGATATAGCCATCGCGGTGGGCCATATTGGCCTCCCCATGCACTTTCTACATTTTGAAGGGGATCCCTCAGAAAATTTAACAAAAAATCTAAAAAATATTTTGTTTCTAGATTTTGATGCAGATTGGTGGAGAATTGATCTAGAATTCGTTTGAGGTACTTCGCTCAAGAATCAGATATAAATTGGCCAAGATATAGCCTTCGCAGTGGGCCATATTGGCCTCCCTATGCACTTTCTACATTTTGAAGGGGATCCCTCAGAAAATTTAACAAAAAATCTAAAAAATATTTCGTTTCTAGATTTTGATGCAGATTGGTGGAGAATTGATCTAGAATTCGTTTGAGGTACTTCGCTCAAGAATCGGATGCGAACTGGCAAAGATATAGCCTTCGCAGTGGGCCATATTGGCCTCCCCATGCCCTTTCTACATTTTGAAGGGGACCCTCAGAAAATTTAACAAAAAATCTAAAAAATATTTCGTTTCTAGATTTTGATGCAGATTGGTGGAGAATCGATCTACAATTCGTTTGAGGTACTTCGCTCAAGAATCGGATATAAATTGGCCAAGATATAGCCTCCGCAGTGGGCCATATTGGCCTCCCCGTGCACCTTCTACATTTTGAAGGGGACCCCTCAGAAAATTAAACAAAAAATCTAAAAAATATTCGTCTGTAGATTTTGATGCAGAACGATGGGTAATCCATCTCCGAATCATTTAAGGTATTCCGCTCAAGATTCGGACTCTACATGGCATAGATATGAGCATATTCCCTAGACGAATAAAAAAAGCGAGCAGAATTACCTGCATTTTGCGAGCAGCCTTCGACTTCTGTGTGGCATGTGTGGCAGCCTTAATCAAGCCGGATAGAGAGTCCACAAAATGCAGAGCTGCCTTGAGCTGCGAGTCTGTGAGCACCCACAGCAGATCGTCCAGGATGAGGACCAAGCGGGAAGCGAGCAGAGAACAGTCCGAGAGCCGTTTGCGAATCGTGATCCGGCATCGGGCATGATTGGTGAGGAGTCGCAGCGGAGTCAGCGACTTGTCCTGAGTGGAACTGGCCTCGATGCGCACCGTCTGCCAAGAGAGCTCCTTGAATATCAAAATAATTCCCTTCTGGGCGTCCTTGAGCCGTGTCAGGCGGAGATCAGCGTTGGCCCATTTCGGCGTTTTGGATTCCACGCGGATACGGGACATCTGCACCGAGGCCGTGAAGGCGGCGCTGACGAAGTTCACGTTGACGGTGTTGACCACAATGGTGATGCCGTCGACCACCTTGTGGATGAAGCTGTATTTACCCTGAGGCACTTGTGGCAGAGCAGCTGCGGCGGCTGTTGGAGATCCAGCTCCTCCTCCACCCGCATCCCTAGCCGTGGGATTGCAGGTCTCGATTGTGATGCGCACTTCGTCGAGGGTCTGAGTGGAAGAGAAAAAAAAAAAAAATTATAGATTAAAATTGCTTATATAATCCATTAAAGTTGGATGCCAGCCAGTTGCAATCAAACCAAATGGATAGAAAGTCCTTACTGTATCCACTTTATGGTTTTTAATCCCCACAGATTACTCACCAAGGTGATGGGCACGCTCTTGAGCTTAGTCCAGCTAATTCTAAAGGAGACATGGTTGCACCAGGCGGAGGTAAGCCGCAGCCAGCTGGGCAGCTCCAGCAGCTCGGTGAGCACTCGCTCATCCAGCTCCAGGTTAGATAGCTCACCCTCGCCCCGGAACGTGCTTAGGTTTATTTTGTCCGAGGAGAGGTTCTTCGTGTAGCTATATATGGGAGTGTGGTTGGGAAGATAAGAGAGAGAACCATATGTGAGTCGTCTGCTTGTCTCGCCAATTATTTCAGCCTCGTTGCACATGTCAGATTGCGTTAAACAGGGGATGGTAGAGTGGTAGTTGAAAGGGAGAATGTCTAACTAACTTAGGCCAGAGTAGCTTAAGACCAGATTGTTCTATAAATAAATAGTCCCTATGAGAGTAAGACTAGTATCTAGAGGTAGAAGGTGATAGCAGGTGGAAGAAAGATATGATTATTTTGGTGACTAACTCACTACTATTACTTCCATTGTTTATCTGGAAGTATTTCTTCATTTCTCTGTGTATAAAAGAAATCTTAGTAGATACAAACTAGGGTAGTAGGGTGGCATATGGGAGGTGAACTGTCGGCGCCAGATGGAAGCTGGTTGCCATCAATTGACCCATTTCTTGCTAATGGCTGAGCATAATTGAACTCAAACTACCGACACTGATTGAGTTAGAGCGGTGGTAGCGGTTCAGGGGTTTGCAATTTCCTTAACTTATTACTTAAAAACTTTTATTCAAGAATTAAACTAAATCCCAATTCCGAATACCCCTGCCAATAATAAATGCAAGGACCAGGTGAGTTGCCAAAACTTCGACATCTCGGCGGGGGAATAAAAAGCTTTTCTTTAACTTTTTTTCCTCGAAACTTCAGCAACAAGTTTGCTTTGCATTAAGACCTCAGACCTGAGTTACAAACTTGGCTTGTTTGGCAGCGTAATTGCTTGGAAACGATGCGAGAAAGGTGCTAAAGAGGCCTGGAGGGATTCCAGTGGCAAGTGTCGCACAAAAAGTGCCCACAAAGGGGTCCCAAGACAATGTCAATATGTAAACGGATAAATATGCCTTTGTTTAACCAAGTGGCAGGACGCGGTGTCTTGGAGTTCATGAGTGGGGAGAAGGTTATATAAAAATAGATAGAACTCGAGGTTCAGATAGGCAGAAGGTTAAAACTAATTGACAGGGTTTAGGGTATAAAAATATGAAAATTAGGTATTTATTGATACTTTTATAGTTACTTAACTATGCTACTTAATAAATACAATAAACCTTCTGACAGAATTAATAACAATTTAATGTCCCTTCTTGTAATTTAAATTTTTAAATAATTATACTAAATTTTGGCTCAAATGTGAGTCATTTTTTGCTTATTCTTGAAGAAGTAAGCATGAGTGAGTGGGACTTTTCTGTTTTATGGTCATAAATAAAGTTTATAGATAAGAGAAAAGGTAAGTAAGATTTTTTAATAGAAAATTATGGATACTAACTACTTTTGTTTAGGCAGAAGAGCAAGAATTGTTTAAAATTACAAGTAAACATTTGTTTTTCGTGAATATGAAGCTCCCATGGCACATATATCTTTTTAAGACCTCTAACCACCAGGTTATCGGGTAACCATCATAAACCATATTGAGGGAAAAAGGTAAAAAATTGAATTTCAGATGCAAATGCCCGAGGCGGATGGGAAGGGGGAACATTTTTCAATTTCAAGACGGCGCCAGTAAAAAATAATAAACTTTTCCAAGCGGCGACCAGAAGAGAGAGGCCTGCAGTGCGTGGGAGGAAATTGGCAATCCACTTGTTACTGTCGAAGGGGCCAGCTCCAGCGATGGGGGCGGGAGCAGGCCGATGGGAAACAAATTAGCAAGGGGCCAAGCAGCCAAACGATAAAGGCGGCATAAAAGCGGGCAGGGACAGGTGATGAGTGGGAGTTGATGGGAGGGAGGCTGTGAAAAATACACACACACAGATACACTGCCTAGCAGATAGAGGGAAAAAAGCTGGGAAAAATCAATTCAATCTCCAAGCGCTCCCCGCCTTGCAATCTGGCGCGACACGAGTGCAGTTAATTGAGTTTCAATTCTGGATGCATAATTCAGTTTTCCATCCGACTATAGATTAACACTTATCGCTTACATTGACAAATGCTTGAGAAGTTGATTTTTTATCAGCGAGACCATCTTGTGACGTCAGCAGCTTTCGGGGATAAAACAAACAACAATAAGCAACTGGTCCGGGGGAGTTCGATTCAACTTGATCCGCGTCGCATCCCTGGGTTTCACTTAGAGGCACTTGATTCGAGAACTGTTTAGCTGGCAATCCGCTGTATAATTTTTTTTTCCTCTCCTGATGTATTGGAATTTTCGGTGGTGCAACTGGCACTCGTATCGAATCCGATTGGAATGCAATCACTCGCGAGTCAACTGGGCGCTGTACGGCGATCACATAGCCAGGCTCACACACGGGAGTGTCGGATGCAATCAGTCTGCTCTGGGATTAGTCATGTTTTTGGGGACACTCTCGGCGATAACGGTGGCAGTTCTGATGGAAGTAGACCCAAGGATTTCGCAGTTGGTATTGTTTGGAATTCGTTGGTAGTGTGGCTGCCTCCAATAAAGGGATTGCGCCGAACTGCCGGCAAAAACGGGACATTTGGTCACATCGGGCATATTTTGTTTCCTCAAAATTCAGATATATGATGGGAGAAATGTTAACCTAGAAACCTAGTGTAGCTATTTCAAATATTATTTATATAAAAGAAAAAAAAATTAACAAAATCTAAAATTCTAATATTTCTTGAGTAGGTGCTGTGCAACATCGCAAAGAGGCAAAACAGTGTTGAGAAATACGCAAAGTGGCCCGAAGTCGTTTTCCCACAGCTGTGCGATTTATCTGTCCCTGGAAAATCGCTCGTTTTGCATTTTGTGTTTCTGTCTCTCGTTCCCGTTCCTGCTGATAAAAAGGATTCAACCACCTTAACCACAACTAAAAAGCAGCACTATGTCCAGTAGCGAGGCGCCTGACGCGCTGGTGGAGCAAGTGGTTGAGGTGACTGCCTGCTCGGCGGACGAAGCTAGGCATTATCTGGGTGCCTGCGCCAACGATGTGGCCGCCGCCGTTGCTCTTTTCTTCGAGCAGGCTGCATCCACATCTGGCGCTGCACCAGCTGCCCCCTCGCTTCCCTTACTCGACGACGAGACGGAGGTGAGGGCGCCCATTGCCCCAGTGCGCGAGCAACTGATCATGCCTGAGGACGATAACTTCTTCGCGTCGGGCAGTAGCAGCCGCCTGTCGCGCGTATCGCAGAGGGTAAAGGTGTGCCCGCTTAGGGACTTTGCCCGTGAAGGGGCCCTGATGGAGGAACAACTACAGGCTACTGGTGTCTACTCGGATCCGAGCGCCCATCGACGGCGTCGAGAGCGCTCTGCACAGATGGTTGTGGCCGGGCAGGCTATTGCCCTTAACAATCGCTCCACAGCCGGCTCTACCAGCACAGCTCGTCTCGGAGACCTGTTCCGCCCGCCTACAGACATCACTTACTCCGGAACACTGACTGCTGCTCGGGAATTTGCCACCAAGAGGCAACGCTGGTTGCTAGTTAACGTCCAAAGCGACAATTTCCAATCTCAGACCATGAACCGAGATGTGTGGTCCGACAAGGAATTAAAGAAACTGGTGCGCCGCCAGTTTACTTTCTGGCAAGTGGACAACGACACTTCCGAGGGCAGGCGCTTTGTTGCTTTCTACCGATGTGCCACGCTTCCCTATCTGTGCGTGATCGATCCCCGCACTGGCGAGGAGGTGTGGCGTAGTCCACAACCAAATCAGGAGAATGTTCTGCCCGATTTGCGTCAGTTCTTAAAGGAGCATCGCGATTTCATAGAGGAGGACGCTCCCAGCACCTCTAAGCGGGGCGCCATTCAAATTGATGATTCACAGGATGGCGACACAGAGGCATCCTGTTCCTCAACAGCCAGCACTCCTAAAAAGAGAGCAAAGCTCCTGGAACTAACGGAGGAGGAGCAACTGGAGCTGGCCATTAAGAATTCCATGAACGAGAACGGAGGAGGCTCTAAGCCAGGTAGCCAGGTGGACGGAGCCAGCGACAACGAGAGTCTAGAAGAGTTTGATGATGAAGAGCTGAAGGGAGTAACCGCCGCTTCATATGAGAACCAGCTGGGAGAAGCCAAGGATGAACTAACTGCTCTTAAACTACGCCTGCTTAACGCCGCCGGATCGGATGAAATGGTTCAGCTGCGCTGGCCCTCAGATACCAAGCTGGAGACTCTACGGCTCTACATTCGTCAAACGCACAAGCACATCCCCCAAAACGGCTACAAGCTCATTTGCGCCTTTCCGCGAAAAACGCTCGAGACGGAGCACAATAACAGCTCACTGAAAGAGCTCGGTCTGCATCCTTCGGCCAACCTGCATCTCACGCTGGACGATTAAGCGCCAGCAATACATATTCACCCACTACCCTCGTTGGTCTCAATTCGTTGTCAAAAAAAGAAAATATATGATTGAGCATATTTATTTACAAGTCTGTCTTTCGTCTCCGTCAACTTGATGGCGGGATTGTCGCCGCCGAAGAGGAAACTCCCTATTAATTAACACTCTGTCTTAAATTTAAGTGAACGCGTATTGAATAAAGTTTAGAAATGCTAATGCCTACCGAAATGTTGTATTTCCACAAGCTATCTAAAAAAAACAAAAGAAAATGAAATAAAATGATTAGTCTAAGAGGTCTCGATGTATCAAATTTTTTTTATCATAGTCATTTTCAAATTTCGATGCATTCCAGTAGCTGGATTCAAACGCAAGGCAGGATTAATGAAAAAATAAATGTTTAAAATCCTAAAACTTATATTTTTTAATAAAATATGGTACTATTTTTTTCCCAGTCACTGTAAAAAGCTAAACAGAAATCAGCTGTTGCCACCGCATGCTTGATTCTGAGTGGCTCATGCCTTAAATATCATATTTATTAAATATATTAATTAAAATAAAAACGAATCCATGTCGAAGCCAATTACCTTTGTGACGGGCAATGCCAAGAAGCTGGAGGAACTGGTTGCCATTCTGGGTCCCACTTTTCCACGCACCATTGTCTCCAAAAAGATCGATCTGCCGGAGTTGCAAGGTAAAATGTATTAGCTACGCTATTAAAACATAAATTAATTAATATATTCTAGGAGAAATTGATGAGATTGCAATCAAGAAGTGCAAGGAAGCGGCACGCCACGTAAATGGTCCTGTTCTGGTGGAGGACACCAGCTTGTGCTTCAATGCCCTTGAGGGTTTGCCGGGTCCGTATATCAAGTGGTTCTTGGAGAAACTGAAGCCGGAGGGCTTGTGCCGGTTGCTTGAGGGCTGGGAAGATAAATCTGCCCAGGCAATCTGTACATTCGGCTATTGCGAGGATGCGGATGCGGAACCGCAGCTCTTCAAGGGAATCACTGATGGCGATATTGTTAGTCCCCGCGGACCAAGGGCCTTTGGATGGTGAGATATCGCCCACAATTGCAGTTGCATAAGCTAACTGATTATAGTTCAATTAATTATTTTTATTGCGATAATTGCAGGGACCCCGTGTTCCAACCCAAGGGCTATGATAAGACCTACGCCGAGCTGCCGAAAGCAGAGAAAAACACCATATCGCACCGCTATCGTGCCCTCGCCCAACTGCAACAGCACTTCGATAAGCTGGACAAACTGGAGAAATAAAATCGCAAACTATGCAAACTAATGATCTAGGACTCTTTATTTGAAGTTGCTCATTTGTTCTACAATGTCGAGAAATCGTTGCTAACTAAGTTTATTTGTTTTCGAGTTCACTTCTCTGTTTCTGCATCGTCTTCCTAATCATCCTTCTTGCTTTTGGGCTTCTTTCCTTGGGCTTTCGCATCCTTGACAACGCCGGCTGGCTTGTTCCAGTAATAGATCAATTGTGACAGGATCACACCGTTCGCAAAGGTGGACGCAATAAAGGTGACGATGATCATGGTGTCACCAGTCTCCTGAATAGATGTGAAGATGCGGGCCACCGACCCGGCAAACATCATTATCACAGTGGCAGCGGACAACTGTCCGGTGGATCCAGCCTGGTAGTTAGTGTACGCCTGCGAGAGCTTGCCCACCAAGAGAATGGGAATGTTGCAGCTCTGGATGGTGAACAAGACTTTCATAGAAGTCAGTCCAGAGTTAAGGACGAACATCAGCACAAGATATCCAATTAGAAACGCTCCGGCTTGTAGCTTGCGACCATTGAAGTAAATAACCAGAACAGCGATGGCAACAGTCTGAATGGCCAGGAAGGTGTTGTCGCCCCAAGCACTGAATGGGTAGCCGTGCATAAAGTTATATGACAGGTGGAACGAGATGGCCAGCAAGTCTAGCACCACTCCCATAATGTTAATGCCCTCGCCAGACTTGCTGTTGAGGATCTTGAGCACTTGCGGCACCTTCACCAGCACGGACCCGGCAATGATGGCCAGGCCAAGGCCCTTGCTCAGCAGAGCCTTGAAACAGGGAACTGCGAATGAATATAATACGTTATTAATTTCCCAATCTGGATTACCGGCAACTTACTGTCCAAGAAGTTGTGCTCGAGGAAGTAGTTGTCATAACACTTCTCGCTCATGAGGAAGAGCGCTCCTTTCTTGATAATATCAGTCATTTTGTGCTTCTAGTTATCACAGAGGTCGAAGTTAATTAGTAAGTGCCCTCTATTTTAGCTCTGCCCGTATCCGGTGTTATCAAGCCGCTTGCCGTGATTGCTGTGGCTGGCGAATGAAATTGAAAGCACCTATATAGCTGAACACGTAATGCCGAAGAAGTTAATCCCCAGTGGCGAATTTGGCGTGAAATGAGCCGATAAGGTCAGGTACTTATAACTTATCCGTAGCTTCGTAGCTAAACTATATATTGTTGACAAAATATCAAGATTATGACAGCTTTCCCTTTGAAGTATGCCAAAAGTTGAAAATGCGATGTGGTTTTTTACGTTGTACAACACTGGCCACAGTAAAACTAAATCTGAAAATATTGATATTTTGTAATAACAACTTTAAAATTTTCTTTCATTATAATGAAATAATCATTTATTATCTAAACAAATGATTATAAAAGAACATTCCTTAAAATAATTCAGGATTAATTTTGTTCTTTCCCTTAGTTTAAAAATATGTATCATATAATTTACTGGCTTGTCCCACTGTTGAGTGACCTTTTTGGTATTTTTAATTTTTGGTATAAGAGGCGCCAAATTCAAATTGTTTTGTACCGAAAAAGTAAGTTTTACCTTTATGGCTTTATGATTTATGATTGAACACAATAAAGTCCCCTTGGCCCAAATAAAAACCATAAATTCATTTAAAAAAGTTATCTAATTACGTTTTATTATGACAATTTGTCTGCATGTTTGATGTACATCTTTTAATTTCAATTATCTCCGTGTCGTGTGTTGTCTTTAAAATATAATTCAATTGATTTAATATAAAACAAATAATTGCATTGAAATTCAATGAATTCGCAGAAATATTGAACTTAAGCAATGTAGTCTCACACTTTGAATATAACTAAAACTATTCAAAATAAAGGTGTCTCTCGTGCCCATTTTTATGTAATGTACGTTGTTTTCTCGATTTTGGGATGAAGTTAGCAGCCAAACGCCGCAAAACGCGCGTATTTGTTGTGTTTGGACAGAGGACGTGGAAAGAAAAACAATTCACGAATTTTAATTATTTTTTTTGTTGATTTTTTTTTGTTTTTAATGGGAGCGAGCATGTGAGAAGTATGATGAATTAATTAATTATTGTTGATTGCATCGCGGGTGATTTTCATGCCTGCTTAGAACAGCAGCGTGCCCATACCACCCATCTCGGACTGCTCCTTGACGAAAATCTCAAAGTACTGGTAGATGATGGTCACCGCCAGCAGAATACCCGTTCCGGAACCGATGGCTCCCAGGAAATCGGCCATCACCGACAGAGCGCCGATGCAGAGACCACCGAAGGCAGCCGCCGTTGGGATGTAGCGGTTCAGCTCGTGGATCATCGAGTTTTCGCGATGGCCGCGCATCACCATGTGCTGTTCCTTCAGTTGCTTGGCAACCTGGAGAAGAAATGATTAGGTATTAGTTTTTTGAACTTAAATATGCCGTTCTCTTTAAACTTTTAAATATAATCCTTAATTAAAATTCAACTTACATCCTTGGCTGAGCTGCCAGACACATCAATCCAGGTCTTGGAGAAGAAAGCACAGGAGCCCAACATGAAAACGATGTAGAGCAGGGCGTGGATGGGATCGGTGAGGATGTGTCCAACACTCTCGGGTGGCGACAGGTAGTAGCAGAGACCACCAATGGGGTAAGAGCGGGCTGGGCCGCCACCGCCAACATCGGCCCACACACCGAGGAGGTTGATGAAGAAGTTGCCCTGGAATTTGACGGCCAGCATCTGGGAGATAACGTACAAGTTGGAAACGAGGGCAGACTGCAGAATGATGGGAATGTTGGAGGTGTAGAACAGCTTGATGGGATAGCTGCTGTACTGGCCACGGTAGCGGGCACTCTTGATGGGTAGATCCACGCGGAAACCTTGGAAGTATATGACAACGGCGAAGACCAGAACGGTGGCCAGCAGGTTCATCAGGTTGGGCAGGTTCTGGCGGTAGAAAGCCTCACGCAGGGCGCGCACCTTGTCGTTGCGGGTGGCCATCAGGTGGAAGAGAGCGATCACAGCTCCCTCGAACTCAGTTCCGCGTCCAGTAGTCACAGTGGTGGGGCTGAATGCCTTCCAAACGATTGTCTCACAGATGTTGGTGGCAATGAAGAGGGAAATACCAGATCCCAGACCATAGCCCTTCTGCAGCAGCTCGTCGAGCAACAGAACAATCAGACCAGCGGCGAACAGCTGGATGATGATCAGAAGACAGACACCGGCTCCAATCTCGGACGGATCACCGTACATGCCGGTCATCACATAAACGATGGCCTGGCCAATGGTGATCACCATGCCGAACAGCTTCTGGGCGCCGTTGAACAGAGCACGATCCTTGGGGGTGTCACCAACCTCAATGATCTTGGCTCCGGCCAAGAGCTGCATGATCAGACCGGAGGTGACGATGGGCGAGATACCCAGCTCCATGAGGGTACCACGGTTAGAGGCCAGAATAACACGGATCCAGTAGAAGGGATCGGCGGAGTCTGAGCTCATAATACCGAAGAGCGGGATCTGGCAGCAGACCAAGAAGATGAACAGAGTGATGGCAGTCCATAGCACTTTCTCTCTGAATTGGATCTGTGGAATGTTACAAAATGGAAGAGTTTCGGATGAGTAATGAGTATAAGCCTTATATTCTTCAGTTTAGATTTGATTAAAAAGCCTCTCTTTACCCTTGAATGTTAACTTGGCAAATAAAACCGCCGCTATGTTGACCCACATGTTCATGTTCCCTTTGTGTGTACGTGTTGGAATTATTCAAACAAAATCAAGTTGCTGGCTCGTTATAATCGTCGTCATCTTCGGCAAAAACAAAATACAGAAGCTGACGTCGCAAGTGCTTCGGCTCTCTGGCCGAAGTTTGACGTTTCCACGTATGTAGTTCGCTTGTCAGAGAGTCTCTTCGTGTGTGTGTGTGTGTGTGTGTGTGAAATAGGAGTATGGCAACAAGTAGTGATAAGAAAAGTAGTAGAAGCAACCAGTTGGAAAAAGTAAGATTCATGAATGAAAATTACTGTTAAACTGCAAGTTATTTAACCGAGTTACTAGGACTATCTTGTAAATTTCAATAAAAATGAAATATTTAACTAATAATTGTTTTTAGTTGGTAAAAATAGATGGAAAATGTCTGATATTGAAGAGCCCTTCTCATTTCATGACTAGTTTCTCTCATTCGAGCACTGATTTGTTGTTGCTTCCGCTTTTCAACGAAGGGAGAGAGAGCAAACTGTTTGCGTGGCGCATCCAATTTTTGACAAGTGAAAGCCACCCCGTGCGCTGGCAACACTGGACTGGTCTCAGGGGGAGGGGTAAGGGGCAGCAGAAAACAGAAAAACGCCGCAAATTAACAAACAAAATGCACTTTTTCGTTAAAGACACTACCACAAAAAATGTTACTGGACTTCACTTAATACTTATTAGTTAGTTATAATGGTAATACACACCTTGCGCTCGGGCTTTGCAATTTCCGGCAGTATACTGCAGAAAGGCTTGATGACTTCCAGGAATTTGACTGCGAAAAGTGAATGGAAAGGCAGGAATTAGACGGATCCATTGCTAGCCAGGTTTCAGCCATCAGTGCACTATTGGTGGAACACGGCGGAATCGAATTTTTTTTTGTATACGTAAGCAAAGGCGTCGGGCGGCCAAAGGCGGCACTCGACTTTGCTGCACTTTCCCGATTTTAGTTATGAGCCGCAGTCTACTTACTTCCCATCTTGGTGGATCTGTGTTGACGTGGGTGCCGAGGGAGGAGTCCCTTGGGTAATGTACTTTCGTAGAACTACTAGAAAGTTTCACTCGAGAGCGCAGCGACGCAACCACCGCTTCAAAATTCAAAAATTCGAATGAGTATGAAGTCTTGAGTGGGGGCGAAAAGGTGCGAAGTCGACGTGTCCAAATGTCAAAAACGAGGGCTGTCGAAAATAAATGTCAAAATATCGATAACAAAAGTATCGAATATCAAACATATCAGTACTGCAGCAGTATTTTCTAGTATACATCGATAGTTCCACAGTCAGCCAACAGATGGCTAGTTCTGCTCGAATCCGGGTTTCAACCAAATCTGGTTTGAATATTTTGAAGTGTGATTGATTATTGAAAATAATTTTAAAGAAAAATATATTTTGTATCTTCCAACTCTTTTCAATCAGAGGCAGAAAATCTATCTAAACAATGCTTAAAGTTTTAAAAACTTCACCTAGAACTTCTACTTATTTAAAAGTTCCATCTTTGGCTCCCATCTCTGACGATACTTTCTCCATATGTGCTCCAGGTGGCAACGCCAACTAGGGTAGAACTCTCCAAAAACAAATGCAAAGCAACAATACAAACACAAGACAATTTTTATAATCGGACGAAATATATATGGGTTGTCATATAATAGTGAGAGCTTCGTGCAGACACAGACGCGTCGTGCCTCACACATATGAGTGAAAAACTAGCTGGCAACAACGGGAACGAGTCCAAATGTCAAAAAAATCCAATTATTCCGAGGTGTTGCGAGTAAAGTGAACAAATTGCGTGCGAATCGTTTTCGGTCGGACAATGTCTGCGTCGGTGATTTGCGTTGACTCGAGCTCGGACTCGGACGAAGAGGTAATTCCCAGGGTTGGCTAGTGTGGGTAAAAAAGTACAGTCGGAATTCAAATAGGCTCGCTGCCTGGCTGCGTGTGTGTGTGTGTGTATGTGCTGCTATTAAGAGTGGAATTTATTTCTTTTCGCGCTGTTTTTTTTTTTGAGAGCGGACTCGCATGTAAACCCACCCACACAGATGCAAATGGGGGTGAAGCTGCCAGACCGCCGAAATGGAGAGTGTAGAGTTTGCACTCTACACTACACTGCACTTTAATTGCAAGCGTTAATTTCATTAGCCGAGAGCTGAATGTGTCTGTGACCCGACCGTTTTTTTTGCACAGAGAGCAGCCTAAATTGGAACGACGCAATTGGGGCGTTTTTACGACCACATTCCATGACTGATACGCTTCAAAATCAAACTTGTCTCCAACGCGCGGGCTCGCGACTCTCCAGTCTCCACCACACACACACACATACTTGCAGCTGCGGGCGTTTGCGGTTTTTGTTTGTTGATATTTTGATTCAAATTTAAAATGCAAAAGAGCCAACAGGTCCTCTTACCAAATAATAGTTTTATTTAAATTAAAATTAATATGGTTTTGTGTTCTAAAAAATGATTATTAAAAGCCTCTAGCTAAATGTGAAAATTTCTTTAAAAAAAAACATCCTTTTTACTTTAAAACCTCAAGTTTAATTTTCTAATAAATTGTATTTTTTTTATTATAGTCCCCACCTGGAGGAAAACGTCGTCGGCTGACGGATCCGAAGCAACAGGTGACCCCATCTGGTGGTTCGGCGGGAGTGCCTACCAAACTGGTGAACATTCTGAAAGCATCTCTGGGACCATCAGGAACCGGAACAGGACCTCCCAGGGGTTCTCCCATCCTGGCGGATCCCCTCCGATCGATGCACATACCCAGTGGGATCACAGTGACCAAACATCAGAAGAACAACATGACCGCCAATGGCAATCTCACAATATCTCTGGCCGAGAATAACAATAACAACACAAACAGCTGCAACAACAACGTGATGGGGAAGCCGGTGAAAATGGTTGCGGCCCAGAATGTAGCCTGGTCAGTCAGCAGCAAGGCGCCCAGTTCGAATGCGGTGATAACAAGTGTGCCCAGCAATCAGGTCAAGATCACTCCCAGTCAGCCGATCCGTGTAACGACAACCGGCAAAGTTGTTTACGCTGGCACCGGAGCATTCCCGAAACAGATGCCCGCGAAAATAATAACACCGGTTGGGATAGGTCAGCAGCAGCAGCAGCAGCAGCAGCAGCAACAACAACAGCACCAACAAAAGCCATCACTTAAGATTAGTGTTTCGAAACCAAAGACGCCAATAAAGCAAGAAGTACATCAGCAGCAGCAGAAGCAGCTTGCCGGGCAACTGCAACAGCAACAGCAACCACCAAAGCCTATTGTAGGAGCAGCACCCCAGCAAAAAGTAACCATCAGTCAGCTGCAGCCAACGCAGAAGGTTATGGTTGGTCAGTTCGCACAGCAGCAACTGCAAGCGCAGCAGCATAAGATGCTAAGCGGTAAACTCCAACAGATACAGCCGCAAAAAATTCTTGCGGGGCAACTTCAGCAGCCTCAGCAGCCGAAACTTCAGGCCGGACAAATTCAACCAATAAAAAAAATCACAGAACTCCATGGGGCGACGCTCAAGTCGCCAATAATGCCACAGAAGCAGAAGCAAAAAACACAAAAGTCACCTATTGTACAAC
Organism: Drosophila ananassae; assembly: GCF_017639315.1. Lineage (NCBI taxonomy): Eukaryota > Metazoa > Arthropoda > Insecta > Diptera > Drosophilidae > Drosophila > Drosophila ananassae. Next base: position 15,053,441 of record NC_057930.1, read on the forward strand.
TGCAACAGCAGCCCAAACAGCAGCAGCAACAGAAAGTATCTATTGGACAATCACCACAGCAACAAAGAGTATCCTTGGGACAAATTCCACCCCAACAGCAGCAGCAGCAGCAGGTCTCACAGCCAACGAGAGTATCCCTCGGACCAGTTGCACAACACCAGCCAAATCCATTCCTAGATCCAATCCAGCAACAGTCTTTGGTGCAATTACAAAGTCAGCAGATGCGAGCCTCCATTGGACAGCTTCAAATGCAACAAATGCAGCAAAAGGCTAACCAGCAGAACCCACAGCAGGTACTGATGGCCCAGCAGCAGCAGCAGCAGGCGGCAAAAGGAAATCAAGGTCTACTGCAGCAGATTCCGCAGCAGCCGAAGAGCTTGACGGTGGGTCAGCTACTGCCACAGAAGAACTTGAAGGTCCAGCAGCAGAACAAGACTGTGATAGGTCAGCAGACTCCTGGACAGCCGCAAGTGGCTTCGAAATCAGTCAACCCGTCCATAAATCAAATAACCCACAAGTCAATGACGATACAAAAGCTGCCCACGCTGCAGAAGTCACCCACGGTGACCAAGGTGCCACCCAAGCAATTGGTTCAACCCCAGATGCTGCAGCCTACTAGTCCCTTACAGAAGCAGATGCCACTTACAGTTAATCCTTTGCAGAAGCAGCCACCACTGACTGCTAATCCCTTACAGAAACAGTTGCCACAGCCCGCTAGTCCTCTAAGGAAGCAGTTACCACAGCCAGCTCATTCTCTGCAGAATCAGTTGCCCCAGCCAGCCCATTCTCTGCAGAAGCCACCAGCACAGCCCGCTAATCTCTCCAAGAAGCAATCACCAAAGGCTGCCAATCTTTTACAGAAGCAATCACCACAACCCGCTCATCTTGCCCAGATGCAGATTACGCCCATGGGCATTCCAACGCCTCCGCCACCCCAGAAGAACAGTGGGCCAATAGTCAGGCCACCCGCCACGGTGGCCAAGATCTCGCCCGTGTCGCCCGGCAACCGACCCATCTACCCAATACAGGCCCAGATGCCGAGTGCAGTTAATCCCTTAATGAGTCCCTTCATGAGTGCGGCACGTACCTTGCCTTTCCGAAGCACCCCACAAAATGCTGCACCAACGCCCCTGACATCAGCTCAGCTTCAGGGATTTACGGTGGCGAGTGCCACGCCCCCGCAGCGGTTGCTGGCCACACCCCCGCACTGTGCGGCAGCCCTCAATGAGCCGCTGCTGCTAAATCTGCCGCCAACCACCAGCATTACGCCACAGCTGACGCCCACAACGACACCTCCGCCGGCGGCGATTCCCCTGTCAGTGCAGCAACAGCACCTGGCCAAGGCGGCGGCGTTCAAGCTGAATTCACTGCCGGGAGCGAGCATATCTTCGGTACCGATACCATCACCGAAGCCTTCAGCGAAACGCATCCAGCCGATTACTGTTCTCAAGAAGTCCGACGAGGAGTGGCGGCGGCATCTTCTCGAGCAGCAGCAGCAACAAAAGCAGAAGGAACCCACCGGGGCCACGCCGACGATTGTTCTGGTGGAATCGCCGCCCACCACACCGCCCACGGAGAAGCTGGAAGCTCAGAGCAATGGAAATTCCACAGCAACCATCCAGCCGACAATCCAACCTAGTCCTAGAGATAAAAGTCGAAAGCTCAAGTCACCAGATGTCACGGAAGTGGTGGACTTGGTTGAGCTGCCGGAAACACCGCCACGCAAGAAGAAAATGCTGGAAAAGCCAACGGAAAAATCACCTCCAGCTAGGGCGCCCTTCAACCCCGAGTATGCGGCATTCCTGAAGCTCTGTCTCGAGGTGGACAAAAGTAGTGATATGGAGCGCCTGGTGCAGGGAAATCTGACCAAGTACTACTACAGTGTGAACGAGAGCTTTCTCCAATCACGCGGTTTCCACAAGTTACTGGAGGTGGCCTCGCTGCGGATCAAGAACGAGTCAGATCTGGTCTACGTCCACATAAAGAACGTGGTGGATGAAATGAAGGCGAGGCGACTGCCGAAGGTGAAGGCACGGAAGCCATCTAGAGAAGTGTCGGCGCCAAAGGCAAGCACTCCGGTGGCAAAGGAAACCACGACGCACTCTCGATGTGGCGAGAAGCAAACGGAGAACCATATGGCAGAACAAGAGCCGGCGCAGGAGCAGCAAGAGGAGGAGAACGACGAACCTGAGCCAGTTTCTCCCACAGGGGATTTACGGCGCGACGAGCGTATTCGCAAATTAAACCGCACTCTGTATACCATTACGAAGCGGATCAAGATGCTGGAGGAGGCGGATGTTGATTTTAATGACGAGGACTCTAGCTATCTACAGGTGGAGCGTTTCAAGAAACGCGCCTGCCAAATTTATGAAAAAATCTGTGATCTAACCGGCGAAAGCAAGAGCGCCCATCGCCACCTGAAGCAACCTATCGTTTTTAAGGATACTCCCTATGAAGAATTTAATCGTACTTTGTCTGCTTTTGTCAATCGGATGAAAGAGTTCCCCGACTACCATGACGTCCTCCAACTGTTGGAACATTGCAACAAGGAAAAGGAACTGGGTCTAGCCAAATTCGAGATGAAACGAATAGGTAATAGCTTGAATCTTTAAGATAGTGTTTCCCATTCTAATGTGACTCTTTTTTTCCAGCTTACGATGCCTTTAACAAAGTGGGTCATCTCCTGCAGTCGCGGCGCAAAACTGATCTCTATGAGACCGTTACTCATTTCACCTCCAACGGCAAGGATCCGGCTGCCAGTGATCCGGAGCTCTTGGCCAAGCTTAAGGAAAACAACAAGAAGCAGAAAAAAATAAGTGATGTCCTAGAAAAGTGAGCATAATACGAGAATATCATCCTTGTTTTTGGTTTTTTTCTGAAAGCAGGAGTGACTGTTTATGTTTTGATTTTTGTGAAAACCCCTTTAATGAATCCATTTCTTATAGGTATGCCCGAGAGCAAGACTTAAATGCCGAGGAGCGACAAGAGGCACGGCTCAAGGAGAAGCTGCTTAAGCAAAAGATTGCTGAGGAGGCGGCCGCCAAGTTGGCTGCTATGGCCGAGGACGACGACAAGCCATGTACCAGTGCCCAGGCAGCGGCTAAAGCGGCTGCTGCCGCCGCGTTACGAAAGGAATCCGAGGGGATAATTCTCAAGGATGAGAAACCTGGCGAAGCCAACGTAAAAGAAGACGAGGATGGGGATGAATCGGAAGAGGAGTCTGAATCGGAAGATGAGGATGTTGACGAGTTCGTGGACAACTTCAAGGTCAATGGCGAAGTGAGCGATGCCGAGTCTGAAGCGGATGAAGATGCTGACGTGGCAGAGGCAGATGCTGTTGGGGATGAAGGTGATGCTGCAGAAGAAGGCGATGTTTTAGCTAAAGATGCAGCAGTTGACCCCGATGCAGCTGTGGTTTCAGAAACAGGAGATGCATCTTCTGCAAAAGAAGCATCAAAGACAGATGCCGATGTGATAGACATAACGAGATGTGAGACTGAAGCTAAGGACGGCCAATCCCCGCCCAACGGCAAGCTAAAAATCATGTCTGTCACCAGTCTGAACGCCAGCGTTGTCCACGAACAGAACTTGACAGCCAAACCAAGTGCAAAGCCAGCGATGGACGCAGAGATTGTTATTTCGGACGAGGAGCTGTAAACGGTGGCGGCGCATCAGCAGGCCGGCCTGCAAACCCTAGTTGAGTTATTTATTCAATTTTGTTTATTCTTATAACTTTTAAAAGCAAAGATATTCCTTTGTTTATTGTTTTTCAAATGTTTCTAAATTGTCTTTGCTGGCAAACTGTTTCACTGTTCTTGGGAAGATGAGAAAATAATAAGCACCAAGAATAAGCAGTACAAAATACATAACCAATTTATAAACCATTTAACTTTAACATCTACCATATACTATTATAATTTATACAAATTGTTGTGATGAGGACAAAACGAAGATTTATTTTGTAGATTTTGTTTTCCTGTATAATTTATAAATTGAGTTTAGTCGCCAAGAATTTTATTTACTTCTCTTAGTCATCAGTTTACTTTAACGAAGAGTCCGGTATTAATTAGAAAGTGTATATATGAAATACTACTAAACTAAGTTCATTTTATAAAAAACAAAAAAAAATCAAAAAACAAACAAAACAAAAAAGAAACAAAGAAATAACTGAAAATATTTACAATTTTATTATTCATCGATGCTGCGTAAGAATTGTGAGATTTCGGATTTATCGTCGGATGTTTCCTCGATAATATCAAAGTGATCGTATTTTTTGAATATCTTAAAATTGGTCTTGAATCCCTGATGTCTCAGGGACTCGGCGAACCGGCGACTTTGCTCAATAAAGGTGACACTCTCGTGCTCCGCCACGATGACATGCATTCCGGTGAACGTCCAAAAGTCTACATCGTTGTACTCCCATAGGATCGGCGAAAGGGCCTCCGCTTGGGCATGGGTGATGCCTAAAATGTTTTTTGGATTCACCGACTCCAAATTCCAAATCTCCCGCAGATCGTAAATACCACTTATGAAGATAATAGACGAAACCATCCTGGCTCTAGCGAGAGTAATGATTCCCGGGGATTTAAGGACCTCGGCTAATAAATGTGCTCCAGCCGAGTGCCCGGCAAAACTAATTCCCTGCGACTGACAATGTTCTGCGTAGTCAAAGATCCAAGCGATAAAGTCTCTAAACTGCTCCATTAAATGTCCAAGGGTAACGTTTGGACACAAGTTGTAGTCCATCACGGCCACGCGATATCCACGACGAACATAAGGACCGACAATAGAGCACGAGTTGTTCTTGTCCAGCATTTGCCAGTAGCCACCGTGAACGAAGACCATGAGTGGAGCTGCCTGGGTGCTGTTCTTCAGGGAATAGAATATATCCACCACCTGTCTGTCCGGGCCATAGCGACGTTGGTCCACTTGAATCCCCTGGTTGAACAGAGCCTCTCTATCTGAAACAGCAGAAATTTAAATGTAGTTATTTATGGTAAAGTTTATGGTAATTAATTTAAAGTTCTTAATTTTCAAATTTTCTATTTTAAGAATAGGAATATTCATAATCATTATTTATTTTACAATTATAATGGAGGAGAGCATTTAAATTACTTAACGGTCGCGAACGGTACATTCCTACGGTATAAAGTGGAAAAAATATGACAAAAATTGAAATATTCTACAATTTAATATTGTACCAGTACTATTTGTATTTAAAATAGAAAGCTTTAAGGACTTGGTTGTTTTAAAACTATTTAAAAAAGAAAAATTGCATCGCAAACAGTACAATGCATAACAGTCTTGATTGGCTTCAGTATAAAAATTACGAAAAACTGTGAAATGTGGCGAGTAATTTGAAGAAAGAACATATAATGTCATAAAAAAATAATGTAGTTTCCGATATACAGAATAATATTCAATTATAACTATTATATTATTTTAAATTTTATTTTACAAGCGAATTTCTGATTTGTAACGGTACATCGCTAACGGTAACAGAATTTCAGTGTTAATAATCTGTGAAATGAACATTTTCGTAATTTTTGAATTTTAAGTAAATTAAATTAAACTTTACCGGTTTCAAACATTCTTTTACAGGAATACTAAAAAAATTGTATGACATTCAACATTCTTTTTTTGGACCTGGTTAACAGTCTTCTGAAAATGCTCATATTAGAACACTATAACATGATACAAAATTATCTAGGATTTTTGTTTGTTTTACTTTTTATGAGTGCCAGAGTTAAATTTAAAGGTGACCTTGATGGCCCCCATAGATAATAGACGGGCCTCACCGAAAGTGTAGCGCTTAAGCACCCCAACGAGCAATATTATACCAAGAAATATGATTAGAAAGTGGGACAGAAATAAATATATGTAAGTCGGCAATGAATTTTATGAAAATTTGTAAATCTAAACATTACAACAATGAGTTTGATGTCATAAAAAAAATGTCTTACGCTGACGAGTTATCTTCATAAAATTATCCAGCACGGCCACATTCGGCTCCTGGTGGTCCTGGAATCGGACGGTATTATGACTTGGAAAATATTCCTTGTTAAGGTCTTCGCACTCCGGATTATACATTGCTGATTTAAAATTTAGAAACGAAATTTTAAATTAGAAAAGAATGTCAAACAGACAGAAAACAAAAACAGATAGAATAGTTACTAATTGTGAAGCAATTAATATCAATTGAAATTCAATATCAAAGCTTTTTATAAGTGTAACAAGTCAAACCGGATTGGAGCTCCAAGATTCAATCTCTAAGCTCCAAGTCGATCTTAAGAATACATCTTTTTACAACACTTTTTTACAACTTTTACAACACGGATTGTGGGGCGAAACAAGAATACGGTCTCACTTTGACAACTTGGAAAGCCAACTCAGCCAACATAAATCCGTGTTTTGATTTTTATAAGCAGAAAAAATTTACAAAATGAGCCGTCAGCAAAACGAAGAGGACACCAACTCGGCGCTGTTCGATGCCCGCAATGAGTACTACATCGGAAACTTCATGGGCTCCATCAACTTTGTGCTCCCAGACCAGAGCACCGCTGGACCGGAGTTGCTATCGTACATGTACCTGTCCTACCTGGCCATCGATTCTGGCCGAATTGTGGCCTCTGACATCAAGGAGAACAACTCCACCCCTCTGCAGGCCCTCCGACTGGTTCACGAGGCCTTCGAGCAACCGTCGCGGACGGAGGAGCTGCTAGAGAAGCTCACCGACAAGGTGGCTGGAGATGAGGACGAGACAAACATCTGGCACCTTGCCACCGCAATCGTTTACTGCCGGGACGGACAGTTCGAGAACGCTCTGAAGATTCTGCACGGCTCAACGAATTTGGAATCCATGGCGCTGTCCGTGCAGTGTCTGCTCCGGCTCCAACGTGTGGATCTGGCCAAGCAGCTAGTTGCTAAGATGCAGGAAATCAGCGACGATGCCACTCTGACGCAGCTAGCCCAGGCGTGGGTTGCCCTCGCTCAAGGCACAGAGCAGATGCAGGATGCCTTCCACATCTACCAAGAGTTTTGCGAGAAGTTCAAGCCCACTCCGGCCCTGCTTAACGGACAGGCAGTGGTTCACTTGGGTTTGGAGCGCTACGAGGAAGCAGATTCAGTGCTGCGGGAATCTCTGCTGAAGAAACACAACGACTACGACACGCTCATCAACCTTATGGTGCTGGCTCATCTCACGGGCAAGCCAAGTGAGGCCATCACCAGGAATCTTGAACAGCTGCGACAGTTTTATCCGAAGAGTGACTTTGTCACCGACCTGGACAAAAAGTCTGCGGAGTTTGACCGCTTGTGCCTGCAATACGATCTCGGGGGCGAAGAAAAACTGTTGGCCGTTTAGATGTAAATGAAAATTCCAAATATATATTATCAAAATCTTCTATCTTTATGTATTAAACTACAATAAAAATGCTTTAGCAATATATGAGGTAGTGGAGAGAACATCAGTAGCTGAAATGGAAATCAAAACCATTATTTGGTGTTCTTGAAATCATTCAACTGTAACTTACTTCTGTTTGAAGCCGTATTTCTTGCGTTCGTAGAACAAGTCAGTCTTGGAGCAGCCCAGATTCACGATCTTCGGACAGCCATCACGCTGCAAAGGAAAGAACGGTTTAGGAAAAAGGCTCACTAAAAGGACTGCTTGCTACATACATCCTTCTCTTGAATGGTGCAGGATTTGCAGTAGTAAGCATCGGACACACCGGGTCCTCCGCAGATGACGCATCTTCCCTGATAGGATCCATAGTTACACTCGTCGCAGATTCGCACCAGGGTACAAGGACGCACATATGAGTCGCAGATCACGCATTTTCCATCGTCCTTTTCGCACAGGCGTCCAATGGCTGTTCCATGTGGGTGGTGAAGGCAAAACATTAAAACTCATGCTTCACGGACTTTTTATGTATAAACTTACCCACGCCAGGCTGCTTACGACAGAAAATCAAATCAGGATGATGCTTAGCCATATTTTTATTGTATTTTGTAAGTAATTGTTAAGAAAACAAAATTTACACGAAAAACTGCGGCTTTTCTAGTGATACCGTTCGTGCCAGTAAAATTGTTAGGGTTGTCAAGCGCACTAAATAAATACAAGGGGTATTGTAATTAGGGTTTTTCTATTATAAAAAGGCTTTATTTTTTTTCAGAGCTTATTAGATTTAACAGAAATAGAATTATGCAATGTTCTTTTAGATTGGCCTAATTCTATTTAGCTGCAAGTGTTTATACACGTGCCATTTGTACCTGTGAGTCCGTGTTAGCTAACGCCCTTTTAAGTCACGTCAGTATTGGAAACCGCGAAACAACGTCAGTATACCTAAAAACAAAAAAACAAAAGAAAAACAATCGAAGAATGCAACGAATCAGCTAGGAAGATTGCATTTGAGAAAGGACAGTAACCAGAAATTAGTAGAACTCTACTAAAATGTCGCAGGCTGCATCTACGACTCAGAGTGCGGCAGCTGCACCGGTGGGGGGCAACCGACGGCCCCTTCCCAACGATGTTGTGGGCGGCGTAGGCGTCATGGGGACCACCATGTCAGCTCGATACGGGGAGACCGAGTGGGAGGCCCGAGAGGTTTGTGATAACTTGTTTTATCTCCACAAAATGTCTTTTCTATCAAATTTGTACTTCATAGTCCCAGAGGCAGAGGGAGCTGCATGAAGCTCGCGCCAGGGCGGCTCAGATGGAAAAGACCATGAAGTGGTGGTAAGTGACTGCATCTGAATCTAATTACAGCTCTCCGCCTTACAAGAATACATCGCTTTCAGGTCCGATTGCACTGCCAACTGGCGAGAGAAGTGGAGTAAGGTAATTATGGAAGTCTGGTTGCCATGGCTCTAAAGTTGGTTCAATATGCCCGGTGTCCAATAACAAACAACTTTTTCCAGGTGCGTAACGAGCGCAACAAAGCCAGGGAGGAGTCCAAGCAGCTGAGTATCAAGCTGGACGTCGCTATGAAAGATGCACACTCCCTCAAGCGCGAGAAAAACGATCTCGAGCTGCAGATTACGCAGCTCAAGAAGGAAATGGAGAAGGTGCACTCGCTGATGATGAAGCATGCCGGTCAGTTCCATCGCGCCGACACCAGCGAAGATGCAGAGGCCAACGGGCGGGATGCTAACTGTTCACCGGACATCTCGTCGGATGGACTTAAGAACGTTAATAGCGAGGATGGTCTGGTCATGAAATTGCCCAGTGAAGCCAAGGATCAAGACATCGAGGAGTTCGCCTTGAAAGGGGCCATGCCGAAGCATCTTACAGAGTTGGATGAAGCGGCTGCTGCTGAGGAAAAGCGTCTGATTCAGCAGCTTTCAAAGGATGACTTTGATGAGGACTACTTGACGCAGAAGATATCTATGCTGCAGTTGCGTTTGGATGAGGCGCAGAAAACCCTTCAGGCGGAAAGAGAGTACGTTCTAAGCTCCATTACCTTATAGTTTAGATACTAATTTATTATATTTTTTAGTGAGAAACTGGAACTGCACAAGAGCATTGAGAAGCTTACCCTAGAGATCCAGGACGTGCGTGGCCGACAGGAGGAGATGCGTTCGGCGAAACAGGAAGCAGTACGAGAACTTCTCACTCTGCAGGAGCAACATCGCGCCGAGATGCGTATCGTTAACAACTCCCTACAAGAGGAGATTGCCGCTCGCGAGAACCTTGAGCGTCGGTGAGTTATATGCATCCTCTGTATTGAGTTTTAAACTAACTGAGTGGCTGACTTAGACTCACCGAACTTCGCACTGAGCTGGAGCACTTGCAAGCAGAGAATGCATCCGAGTGGGGTAAGCGGGAGCGCCTGGAATCGGAGAAACTTGCCATGGAGCGGGATAACAAGAAGCTGCGTGCTGAACTGAGGGACTACCAGGAACGATCTGATCGCAAGTGCCGCCCCATGCAGGCCAACGACGTGGAGCTGCGGGCCTTGCAGCAGGAGCTCTCGGAGCGCAACAAGGAAATTAGCGAAGTAAAGATGTCACACGCCAAGCTAAAAAAGCTGCTGGCCGAGACAAATACCGAGCTGGGCCATGCCGTTCGTCGGGCGGAGCAGTACGAGGCGGAGGTAAGTGGAGACCGAGTTCTCTTCCAAAAATATTATCGGATGATTTAGGGACCAGATTAGGCGTATCAGCTTATCAGAGGAGGAAAACTGACGATTATGACGAGATGATAAGCCATCCCTCTTGCCAAAATAATTTGATTTAGTTAATTTTTATTCACATCGACACATAACACTCGAACAAAGTTTTAAATGCAGTATTTTAGGAGACTCCCTTCCACGTCGGAATCAGTTGGCAAAGGCTGCCAGTCCTGTAATGGCGCGTCCCAAGATTAGAGCATGGATATCGTGGGTTCCCTCGTAGGTGATCACCGACTCCAGGTTCATCACATGCCGGATCACATGGTACTCATCGCTAATGCCATTGCCGCCCAGCATGTCCCTCATCTGGCGGGCAATGTCCAGGGACTTGCCTGTGTTGTTCCTCTTCAGCATCGAGATCATCTCGGGCGTGTGCAGTTTCTGGTCCTTGAGACGACCCACCTGCAGGCAGGCCTGCAGACCCAAGGCGATTTCCGTGGTGGCATCGGCCAGCTTCTTCTGGATCAGCTGGTTGGCGGCCAGAGGTCGTCCAAACTGCTTCCGGTCCAGGGTGTATTGGCGAGCGATCTCCACGCAGGACTCGGCGGCACCCAGGGCGCCCCATGCGATTCCATAACGAGCATTATTCAGGCAGTTGAAGGGTCCACTGAAGCCCAGAGCATTGGGCAGTAGCTGCTCCTCCGGCACGCGGACATCGTCCATCAGGATCATGCCGGTGGGGGAAGCGCGCAAAGAGAACTTGCCCTCGATCTTGGGTGTGTCTAGTCCCTTTCCGGAAATCTTGCGATCTACCAGAAAGCCGCGAACCTTGCCGTCCTCGCACTTGGCCCAAACGACAATTACATCGGCGATGGGGGCACTGGTGATCCACGTCTTGGATCCATTCAAGATGTACGTCTTGGACTTGCTGTCGTACTTGGCACGGGTTTCCATGCCGGCAGGATCGCTGCCATGATTGGGTTCCGTTAGACCAAACGCACCTGGAGAGGACAGGGTTATCATTTGTTTTCTGAAGGATCTTCGATTCCAAACTCACCAATCAACTTGCCCTGCGCCATGCTGGGCAGATAGCGCTGCTTCTGCTCCTCAGAGCCATAGTCGTAGATGGCGCCCATGGCCAAGGAACTCTGAACACTGACAGCCGATCGGTAGGCGGAATCCACTTTCTCCACCTCGCGGGTGAGCAGGCCGTAGGCAACACTGGAGACTCCAGCGCAGCCATAACCTTGCAGGGTGCATCCGAGTACTCCTAGACTGCCGATCTCCTCCATGATCTTCTTGTCGAACTGCTCCAGACGATTGGCCAGCTTGACGCGCGGCAGCAGTTCCGATTGGCAGTAGCCGCGGAAGGCATCTCGTATGGCCACCTCCTCCTCGGTCAGTTGGCTCTCCAGATTCAATGGATCCTGCCAGTTGAATTTGGCGGCTGCCGCCTTAGAGCTCGTGCTGGCCAGGCGGCGAGCACAAGGACGCAGCTTACTGATTACACTTTGCGCAATCATTTTTCCAATTTGTTTTCCTTCTCTTGGTTGGAAATTATCAGCAGGTTCCCCGAAGAACAGCTGGCTTGTTCTTCGCTCGTGAAGTGGTTCGAGAATGAAAAAAGCTCCAAACGGGAGGCCCCCTCAACGGGCTTCGTGATGGTTTAGTACTCTCGCTCTCTCTGAAAAGCTCCAAGCTCTAACTGTCTCTCCTAGTCTTTTTCTCCCGATCTCCACTCTTTCTCTTATCTCTCTTCCTTTCTGTTTATCCCTTAGTTTTGTTTTTGTAGAATCTTAATCTTTTGGGTTCGAAATTTTTCGCATTATCGCATCTATTTATTTCTGACTTGACGATAGAAACCAAGAGTGAAGTAAAGGAAATTTTTCCCATTTCGATTCTTATCACAGCTTGGCGGGGGTCGATGGCTTATCAGTTGGATAGAAACTCTGAAAGCACGCCTCTTGTTTTGTTTTTGAGATTATAACGAATGCCCTAACCTATTTATTTTTAAATAAATATTAGAAAAATAAATATAAAATGTTAACTATTTAAGGTGAAACGCCTTCGTCAAAGGGTGGAGGAGCTAAAGCGAGAACTGGCTGGTGCCGAGGATGAACTGGACTCGGCAGTCAACCAGGTGCGTCGGCTGCAGCGCTCCAATGACGAGCTGGTGGGCCAGACCGAGGGGTTGCAGGTCCAGATACAGCATCTCCAGAACAGGTATGAAGCGTGACTCCTCCACTTAACACAATATATATCTATAACCACCTTTGACTAATTCTTAAACCCACTAACTTTTCTCTGGTGCTGGACTGGCTAACATCCTAACACAATCACTTCTAACCCACCTAACTTAGACGTGCCCCGAGCCCACAGATGAGGGGACTGGGCGGGGTGCAATTAAGGAACAAGATCGCCGTGGAGCTTCCCAACGACTGCTTGCCGAATATAAACGATCTGCGACAGATCTTTGATGACTCGCAGGCGGGACTAAGGAGCTCCCATAACGGCAGCGATGCCGCTGTCCATCATGCCGCCTCGGTGAAGAGATCCAGTCACACGGAACGAACTCTGCTCCAGCAGCAGCAGAGCAGTGCAGCCGCATCCGCGGCGGCGGCAGCTGCAGCAGCAGCAGCGTTTTTTGATGCGAAGCCCACGCACCTGGAGGAGAACATCTTCGAGTCGAAGTCGAGGAACCTGGAGTTCGAGCGGGCCAAACAGAAGTTCGATAATCCGCATGGCCAGCACCATCATCACCAGAGGCAGCGCTCGGGGAATGGACGGTATGGCAGTGCAGGAAGCGGAGCTAGTCGGGCGAATCTTGCCCTGCCCCTCAAGGGCATAAACAATGGGGGTAGCTCCACTTCCTCCTCCACCAAAGACGAGCTCAACCGACAGCTGTACGAGGCGCACGAGAAGGAGCAAGCACCTGGGGTGGGATATGCCAGGAATAGTATTAATCTAGATGGTCTTAAGGTATCTGATGATGAGGTGAGACTTGTGGAGTGAAAAAATGTGTCTGATTAATACTTATCATTTTTAATTATTTTCTTATTAAACTCTTAATTATTTTTGTGTAAAAAATGGCCATTAAATCGTGATTTTTTTAATCTTACAGACTCCGTAGCTATGGCTCGACAAGTTTGCTTCTGGACGATGAAACCGAGGGAAACAGCGATTGAAACAAATACATTCGACAGAGAGTTAATGGTATTAATTAGTATTAATTTAAAAAAAATTTATAAGTAATTTTAAGTTGATAGATCGTTAGTCCCCGTAAGGATATATCAACTGGTTCCTTAGTTTTTTCTTATGTAAGAAAACATACTTTTACGTACTTTGAAATTCTAAACTAGTGACTTAAGTTCCAAAATATCTTTAAACCAATTCTCATCATCGAATTGTTAATCTAACAATTTTAAAAATACATTTTATCTTCAATAATATTCCATAAACTGCTTCCGCTGGCCATATCCTTATGAGCTTAACTCGCAGATAATACGGTTGTAAGGAGTCAGTATCCTTAACCTTCATCTAGATCGGAAACCCTTGCCTTGAGAATAACCATCAACAGACTTATTAAAAGATATACCAACATATATACGTATTGAAGCATAATGCAGGTTCGATTTTTACAAAATAAATAATTAGTGCCAGAAGTCTATAGAAATTTGATGAGATTTAAAATAAAAGTCCCTATGCTGCTGATCTTAAATCGAAATATAAGTTTATTTTCAAATTCTCAACACTCAAAAAATTGTTTTTTTTTAAGTCTAGTCTTTTTTAGAGTTTTGTTTTTAGAATTCTAGCAGCATTAGGGACCGCCTATATACGCAAAATTAAATTCTGAATATTTACTTATCAATAGCAATACTAATGTATTTTAGTTCTTAAATGGTATGCCAATAAAGTTAGCATGTTACAAACTATATATAATATATCTCTGATTCAAATGTCTCTCCTCACTTGCTACTCACTCCCTGCATTAGATCTGTATAAAATAAAAATTTCAAGTGTTTTTTTCGTTTGGGAATCAAATTTCAAAAAATCAATCATGGTGCAAGTCTCACGTACCACCAAATTTACGGGCATCTGTATCGGTGTCTATGTGGCCTACGCCGTCTTCATATTCTTCTTGATGCCCCTCCTGATGCCCGATCCGGTCAGCCTGCAACGCTCCATTGTAGCTTTTAAGACCCGTCACCTGGGCGACATTAGCAACTATACCATGGAGACGGGCGGAACACCAATACGTTCAATGCTGGTTACCTTTCGGGGATCGGGAGCGCTAACGCTGTTGGATAGCTTGGCCAATCAGCCGGGTTGCTACCAGCATTACGCTCCTTTAATTGCCTACGGCGGTCGATCCGCTGTCGAACACCAGCCCGCTCAGGTGTTGAAGGAACTGGAGGAGCTCTACAACTGCGACTACAATAGTTCCATGAAGATGATACAATGGGGCAAGAGGTCGCCGATCTTCCGGCGATTCTACGGTGCTCAGTCGAAGCTCTGCATGACTTACAGCCACGATAGCTGCTGGGATCCGGATAATTTGGCGGCCATCTGTAAACTCCATCCTTTCATAAACATGGCTGTCTACAACATGAAGCTTAAGTACTTGGCATTGTTGCTCGATCGGAAGTAAGGTCCTTGCTCGATTTCTGTGTAAAAAAACTAAATTTTTCTCTTCCAGATTGAATCTTCGAATCCTTTTACTCGTCCGTGATCCCCGGGGCACGATGTATTCACGGAAGAATCGGAATTGGTGCGATGGCCTGAAGGACTGCGAAGCGTCTAGCCTCTGCATGGACATGGTCAGCGATTTTAAAATGGCTCAGATTCTCCGAGAGCAGTACCCGGACCGATTTAGGTAAGAACCTCATGAATAGTTTACATTATTATCCTTTTAATGCGATACTTCCCACAGCACCATACGGTATGAGGATCTGGCAATGCATCCGGCTCAGGGCATTAAACAAGTATTTGAGTTTTACGGCATACCGCTACAGCGTTCCAAGGGAAGGCACCGGGGCATCCATCCTCGCAGTTGGATAAATCCAGAAAACTATGATTTGGACAATGCCTGGGGATATAGCACCCATTCCGCCTACGAGTGGATGAGCAAAATGAGATTTGATGAAATCAAGGCTGTCCAGAAGGTCTGTGTCGATGCTATGGATATGTGGGGCTATCGCCAAGTCGAGGACTTTCACAACTTTTCACCCAAAAAGTTTGAACCGATGCTGGGCAAGGCTTGATCGTATTTTAACCTAATGAGCTTGCTTTATATTTATCATGTAGTTATCAATTCTAGTTGAGATTGGCGGAGATTATCTAATGGAGTAGTTAAAATTAAATGCATGTGTGTTTTATATTATTTGAGTGGTAGCCAGAAAAAGGTATATTGTCACAATGCTAAGCTTAAAGATAAAGTAATAGTAAATAATATAAAATCATTTTTTAAATGTAATATTTCAAATTCATGTCCTTTTTTGCGGACTTGTATTCGCCAGCCCTGGAACGTATGTAGCGAAGACACGAACCTTCAAATATGGCGCTATCAGCTGGAAAATGGCTGCCCTGCTGAAAACTTAGCAACATGGCAGCACTGTAGCCCCACCATCTGTTCGCAGCTCCACCAATGCTCCCCATCTGTTTTTTGTTTCTCGTTGCGTTCGCTTCGCGTCGCGGAAAGTCGACCCGCTCGCCAAAAAAGAAAAACAAAGATATATAAATAATTGTTGGTCGCGTCTTCTGCAATCTGCAATGCTCTCGAGCTGAGGGCGCGGGCAATAGATATGTGCGTGTGTGGGAGTGAGCCAGCGGGCCAGTAATGTGCGAGTGCTGAGTGCCAAGTGCGACGTTGATTGTTTTCATAGCCAATTAGCCTGGGGGGCCATTAGCCAGCCAGCCAGCCAGCCACCCAGCCAGCCGAGTTCCGATAGAATCCAATGAGCACGGAGGAACTGGACCCAAACCGGGACTTGGAGACGTGCACCCTCCTTAGCAATCCCTCGTCCTCCACATCGTCCGCCTTCTCCAACGCCGATCCGGCGAACGTTGAACCCGGCAGGACACGCGCTAAGCAGCGGATCAGCTTGAACGGAAAGCGGAGACGCAGCCGGATGTCACGCAGAGCCAATCTGATCGGCATCTGCGCCGTGAGCAGCCTGTGCATCCTGCTGCTGATCGCCACCACCCAGCACCGTCCGCTGACAACCCCCTTCAATCAGGGTGCTGGCAGGGATCAGGGAGCTGGCGGCGGGCCGGGACAGGCCGGCGGATATGGTGTGGACGGTGGTCCGTCCAATTCGCTGGCGCGCAGCTCCTTCTACGATCGCTTCCAGCAGCAGATGCAACAGCAGCAGCAACAGCCGTCGCAGACGGCCGTCTACAATCTGACAGCTACTATAGTGGATGTCCTGTCGGCTCAACGGTCTCGTATCCTCACCGAGATGGAGAACTTCGAGTATCCACGCGGTGGCGCCGAGCGTCTAACGGACATGACACCGGAAACGAACGGCACTCCGGTGCGCAGTGTGGTGGTCACATCGTGGCGCTCCGGCTCCACCTTCCTCGGGGACATACTCAACTCGATCCCCGGCAACTTCTATCATTACGAGCCGCTGCTCGACTTCGGGATCAAGCAAATCCGTGATCCCGACGACCAGGAACTGGCCGTCCAGAATCTGAAGAACCTGCTCAATTGCGACTACGCCGATATGATGGACTACCTGAACTTTGGCAAGACGCACACATATCTCTTCGAACACAATACCCGGCTGTGGGACGTCTGTCGGGAGTTTCCGCGCTTCTGCTGGCGTCCCGCCTTCTTGACGCGCTTCTGCCGGCTCTTTCCCATCCAAAGCATGAAGACGGTCCGCCTGCGACTGGCCCAGGCCGAAAAGCTGCTCGAGGATCCAAGGTGAGTGGATGGCGGAGAGATAGTAGAAAGTGAAAGGTGCGGCGGCCATAAGCTGACAGCCGAGAGATGACACGCATCGCGGATGGAGTGTGGGCGGATGCGGGGCTTCAGGTTCGTGGCATCAGGAAGTTGGCCAGCTGGGTATTTCAGTCTTGACTTGGAAAGTTAAGAAATAAAGAGTTTTGTAAAAGAAATCCCTATTTTTAAGACTGTATTTTTTGTAAAAAAAATGAAATAGTTTTAAGAAAATATTAAAAATACATTACTCTGTAGTCTTACTATTTTTTTTATGGCTCTAAAACCTATATAGTTTATACGCCTGATTAGTTATACTTTGTTTGCCAACAGGTTAGTGATGTTTGCAATATTTTTATGGCCAGAGTAGTGCCGTTTTTTAGGTCTGTGAAGTTGGCACCCCAAATTTCGAATTTCAAGAAAATAATAACTGACCATTATTGACCATCGTTTGACCACTATTGACCACAAATATTTTCGTTTTACCACCTTCCGAAAAAAAATTAGAGCAAAAAAACTTTCCGGGGGCCAACTTCACACTAGCCCCCGGGCATCAGAAAACATCTTTTGACATTAAATTTTAACGCATAGACCAGTTTAAACGATTGACCATCCCATAAAATCGATTGACCAACCCATAAAATCACTTGACCACCAAAAAAAAATTTTTTTTTTTAATTCCTCAAGGTCATGTGTCGGGGGCAAGCAACCAACGTCAGAATATGAAAAAAACATGTAATTTGAAAGCATTTTTGCAGAAATTGGAATTATGATAATTGACCATCTCTCAAAAATGAATGATCAATACATTTGAGAAAAATCTTCGTTTTGCCACTTCGCAAAAAGAAGATATAGCCAAAAAAACTTCCCTGGGGCCAACTTCATACTACCCCCATCATATGTAGAAACATGTATAAAAAACGTATTTTTGCGAATTTCGCAATTCTAATGGTTGACCATTTCTAAACATCGTATCAACATTATCCTTAACAAAAATCTTCGTTTTACCACTTCTCAAAAAGAAGATATAGCCAAAAAACTTTCCGAGGGCCAACTTCATACTACCCCCATCATATGTAGAAACATGTATAAAAAACGTATTTTTGCGAATTTCGCAATTCTAATGGTTGACCATTTCTAAACATCGTATCAACATTATCCTTAACAAAAATCATCGTTTTACCACTTCTCAAAAAGAAGATATAAGTAAAAACACATTTTTTGGCCTGAAAAAAAAAGATAGACATAGAAAAAAAAATTTTTTTTTTTTTAAATTATGGTTTTTAATTTATCGTTTTTTAAAATCTTGTGTACATCAAAATTGAAATTTTTACCAAATGATTGTCAATGTTTTTTGTTTGTGTCGCCTCTCTGCTCATATCATTGTGCACTTCCCAATGTCCAGTTAGCCTCCTGCAATGTGCAACGTAATGCCCAATCCCATCCGAATTTTGCGGTGTCATAAATTCAATAGCTCCATTGAGGATATACGTCTGTCCAAGGATTTGTAATTTTGTTGGGATATGGGAAAGTGGAATTGAATCCGCAACATTTTTATTAAACATAGCATGCGTTTTTTTATCCATGGTGTACTCCACATTAAAAAAAATGTGTGGCCCAGGATTCGTTAATTTATTTTTTTGAGTACCACATGATTGGCATACATATTGTTTCGCCTCAAAATATTTTTGTACAAAATTTTGAATGCCCTGGGTGAAACCACATAGGATAACTTCTTCCGCATCAACATCGATTGTTGTAAACTGCCTGATTATAAAGTCACAGTTGGTACAACAAATGTGCATTGAAGCACTGGGAAAGTCCATTAAATTCCGCTCTATAAAAGTTGATATATTTGCAGCACAGTTCAACACGTTATTTTTGTCTATTTCGTGCTGGGTGGCAAGAAATTGTCCTGGGCCACACATTTTTTTTAATGTGGAGTACACCATGGATAAAAAAACGCATGCTATGTTTAATAAAAATGTTGCGGATTCAATTCCACTTTCCCATATCCCAACAAAATTACAAATCCTTGGACAGACGTATATCCTCAATGGAGCTATTGAATTTATGACACCGCAAAATTCGGATGGGATTGGGCATTACGTTGCACATTGCAGGAGGCTAACTGGACATTGGGAAGTGCACAATGATATGAGCAGAGAGGCGACACAAACAAAAAACATTGACAATCATTTGGTAAAAATTTCAATTTTGATGTACACAAGATTTTAAAAAACGATAAATTAAAAACCATAATTTAAAAAAAAAAAAATTTTTTTTTCTATGTCTATCTTTTTTTTTCAGGCCAAAAAATGTGTTTTTACTTATATCTTCTTTTTGAGAAGTGGTAAAACGATGATTTTTGTTAAGGATAATGTTGATACGATGTTTAGAAATGGTCAACCATTAGAATTGCGAAATTCGCAAAAATACGTTTTTTATACATGTTTCTACATATGATGGGGGTAGTATGAAGTTGGCCCTCGGAAAGTTTTTTGGCTATATCTTCTTTTTGAGAAGTGGTAAAACGAAGATTTTTGTTAAGGATAATGTTGATACGATGTTTAGAAATGGTCAACCATTAGAATTGCGAAATTCGCAAAAATACGTTTTTTATACATGTTTCTACATATGATGGGGGTAGTATGAAGTTGGCCCTCGGAAAGTTTTTTGGCTATATCTTCTTTTTGAGAAGTGGTAAAACGAAGATTTTTGTTAAGGATAATGTTGATACGATGTTTAGAAATGGTCAACCATTAGAATTGCGAAATTCGCAAAAATACGTTTTTTATACATGTTTCTACATATGATGGGGGTAGTATGAAGTTGGCCCTCGGAAAGTTTTTTGGCTATATCTTCTTTTTGAGAAGTGGTAAAACGAAGATTTTTGTTAAGGATAATGTTGATACGATGTTTAGAAATGGTCAACCATTAGAATTGCGAAATTCGCAAAAATACGTTTTTTATACATGTTTCTACATATGATGGGGGTAGTATGAAGTTGGCCCTCGGAAAGTTTTTTGGCTATATCTTCTTTTTGAGAAGTGGTAAAACGAAGATTTTTGTTAAGGATAATGTTGATACGATGTTTAGAAATGGTCAACCATTAGAATTGCGAAATTCGCAAAAATACGTTTTTTATACATGTTTCTACATATGATGGGGGTAGTATGAAGTTGGCCCTCGGAAAGTTTTTTGGCTATATCTTCTTTTTGAGAAGTGGTAAAACGAAGATTTTTGTTAAGGATAATGTTGATACGATGTTTAGAAATGGTCAACCATTAGAATTGCGAAATTCGCAAAAATACGTTTTTTATACATGTTTCTACATATGATGGGGGTAGTATGAAGTTGGCCCTCGGAAAGTTTTTTGGCTATATCTTCTTTTTGAGAAGTGGTAAAACGAAGATTTTTGTTAAGGATAATGTTGATACGATGTTTAGAAATGGTCAACCATTAGAATTGCGAAATTCGCAAAAATACGTTTTTTATACATGTTTCTACATATGATGGGGGTAGTATGAAGTTGGCCCCAGGGAAGTTTTTTTGGCTATATCTTCTTTTTGCGAAGTGGCAAAACGAAGATTTTTCTCAAATGTATTGATCATTCATTTTTGAGAGATGGTCAATTATCATAATTCCAATTTCTGCAAAAATGCTTTCAAATTACATGTTTTTTTCATATTCTGACGTTGGTTGCTTGCCCCCGACACATGACCTTGAGGAATTAAAAAAAAAAATTTTTTTTTGGTGGTCAAGTGATTTTATGGGTTGGTCAATCGATTTTATGGGATGGTCAATCGTTTAAACTGGTCTATGCGTTAAAATTTAATGTCAAAAGATGTTTTCTGATGCCCGGGGGCTAGTGTGAAGTTGGCCCCCGGAAAGTTTTTTTGCTCTAATTTTTTTTCGGAAGGTGGTAAAACGAAAATATTTGTGGTCAATAGTGGTCAAACGATGGTCAATAATGGTCAGTTATTATTTTCTTGAAATTCGAAATTTGGGGTGCCAACTTCACAGACCTCCGTTTTTTAAGGCCTTTGGGCGTTGAGCTAATTTTTATCGTATAAACTCGAATCAGTGCCGCCTTGTAAGTAGTTTCTTCATTAATCTCGGTTTTGTTACTCAGACCATTGCCTCAACAATTTCTTAATCATATATTTTGTTTCTTTTTGTCCCGAAGGCCTTTCTTTTGATAAATTTTTAGGTTTACATATTTGTTTCTTTACAATAAAAAATATATTGCGGCGGAACTTCCTTAGCTGATATGAGTTATTCTTCATTTTTTTATGTAGGAATATAAAAAGAAAAACAAACTATAGGGGAATGAGATTATTTTCTTATCGAATGAACTTGTTTTTTTTTTTAGAAAATAAAGGAGAGTTATTTGAGCATTTAAATTTGCCTTTATTTATTAACTAATTTGTGATTCATTAAGCGCAATTTATTGTCGTCATTAGGGGTTTTCACACATTTCAAAAAAATATAATGATAAGATATCATACTATATAGTTTCCAAGAACTTGTGACGCTATCAGCGGAATTGCGATAATCTTATTAGGTTCTGGCTTCCACTTCAGATCTAATAGTTAGAGCTTCCTTTCCACTTCAAGATACTTTTTAATTGTTTGCTTAGAACTCCAACTACAACACTTTAAAAAGACTTGATTGTTATTTAACGTTGAATATTTAATATCTCTGGAATAAGTCCTCAAAGTCAAATACTCGAGTTCTGTATCCATTTCGTTGTGTTTACCAACCGACTGAGTGGAAAACCCTTTGGAATCAGAATCAGAATTGAATCCTTTTCAGCCGCAAACAAAAGTTTCATTTACATAATTTCCCATTTAAAATGTAAGCCGGGCCAACGGCCAACAAGAGCAAAAATCGATAAAATTAGTGTATAGCAATCCCAAGCTAAACAAACCCACAAAAAGTAAACAAAAAAGGAAAATGTATTTGATTGATGTGTGTGGGAATGGCCATTCCGCCACAACCTCCCCAATAGACCCTCTTCAACTGGCTTTTGTGGTTTCGATTACATTTTTGGAAGCAGCTACAGCTACTCCTTCATCTCTGGTAAGGACATTGGGGATATGGTATTGGATTCGGCTTTTTGTTGGCTCAGGTTGTGTCAATGTTATGCAAAAAGATCCCCGAAAAACAAATTTCAATCAGAGACCGAGAGACCGAGAAACTGTCACTTGTACACTGATTTCAGTTCAATAAATAAACGGATGGATGGAGATACAATTGGCGAGTGGAAAATGTCATTTATGCCAGTCTTTCGATGGCTTATAAATGCCACAAAGAAATGGATACAGGCCCAAGGCATTAAGTCTTACAAAAGACAGAAAAACAATTAACACACTCTGTCATAGTAGGTTCAGACACTACCAGTATCCGGCATTCGGCATCCGGAAGTGGAGTCAGTAAATTAACAAATGGCCTTTATATAGAGCAGAGGGAATTTCTCTTTTGTCGGATGTTTTGGTAACTTGAGAACTGGCTTAAATAAGTTCTGAGACTTATTTCTAGAGGGTTTTAGGTACAAGACTAAGAGTGTTTAGTTCAAATAGTAGGATATAGTATGTACTTCTCTGTAGTTTTATAATAAAAATTTAATTATTTTTGGGGCTTTGCATTAAGACCCTCCAAGTACATGTATCTATCCCCGTTAGATCTCTATTTTTATGACCGATTTTACAACTATTCTCCTCTAATTAGCTCCGAAAAGGGCAGTTGAGTTTCGACTTGAAAGTATTTGCTTTCCACTTGGCGGGCTGCAGTAAAAATTCTATTAACGCAAAGTCTTGCCCAAGCCGCAGCGAAATGCATCAAAATTCCGGAAATGTTGACCAGCACTTGGATTTATGTTTTCTGTTGGCCAGAATACACCATTCCACACACTTACTTTGGCGGCAATTTGGGTCAGTGCGCTCATTGTGGGCCAAAAAGCCGTGTTCGGTGAGTCACTCACTCACTAAGCGTCCGCTAACTTGGCTTCTAATTGTCGATTTGGCCGGGCTCTCTTCTGGTCTCTGTTCTGGCCTAGCTACCAATGTTAGTTGGGTGTGCCCTAGCCCAGAAATTTATTTTTGGGGGCAACTACTAGACGAACCCTTGGCGGCTCTTAAATTTGATGCCAAATGGCCATTTTATTTATAAATCACACATTATTTTGATGAGATTTTTCATGGGCTCTTTCCCGCCAACACGATAAGGTTAATGAATTGTGCCTGAATCACTTTTTATTTGAAAGTATATAATATTTACTACCGAGTGGAGTCGAGTTCCCTTTTAGTTGCCCCGACTTTTGTGGCAGGCAACTTTGTGCGGCTTTTTGCCTTAAAAGTGGATTAAAATTGGGATGGAAAATTGAAAGCCCTCGCAGGCTAGGGATAGAGAATCAACTAACGTCTGGCAGAAAGACCCCAAAAGAACCGCAAAACCACAAAGAGTTTGGCTCAGTTGCCGCTCAGTCAGTGTTAGTTGGCTTATAATGAGCAAAGTGGCCATTAACTCGAAAACTTTTGTGAGCTGTGCGTTTTAAAGCGGGCCAAGAAAATGGCCAACAAACAATGAGCCCTCGGAGATGGGCGGCAAAAAAAAAAAGAAGCCGCTAGATGTCAAGACCCCGCAGTTTTTTTTTTTGGGGGGCTGCTGGAAAATTTTTTAAGTTCTCGTCAGATTATTGCACCACAGACCTCATTCTGGCCTTTCAACAAGTTTTGCTTATTTTTTTTTTTGTTTTGGCTATTCAGCTATGAACTTTTGACTTGACAGCTTTGACAAACAAAACCCGGCTGAGAGATAGATAAACTCGGAACTCGGTGCGATCGCTCGGGTTCACTGAACGTTCAAGTAGCATAATTTGTAGGCACTGTGCGAGTGTCTTTAGGATACACTCTTCCTTAAGGGGGTAGCTAGTTTTGATGACAAATCTTCTTTATTTAAAACTGAGACTTTTTGTTAACAAGTTTATGGATCTGTAAAGTTTATAGTCTTTTGCTGTAGTCCTTTGAAGACCTGACTGAATTTAATCAAGATCGGTTCTGTATTTATATTAAAAACATAGTTTTGTATCTGCCAAAGTGACAAAGTTTTGAAACATATTCTAGAGATCTTGCAGATTCTTTTTTCTCTTTAAAATATTTATAAAATAATGATGAAATATTTAATTTAATGTTTTAAACCGGCACTTTTTACTTACAAGTTTATGGATCTATAAAGTTTATAGTCCTTTGTTTCAATTCAAGTTTAATGTATCTTAAAGATCTGTCTGAAATTTCATCAAGATGGGTTCAGAAGTTCCCTAAATATCATACTTATATTAAAATCATAGTGTTGTATCTATTACCAAAAGTAGGTTGTACTTTGATCCTCTCTCTCTTAAAACCTCTTCAAAAATCGTGTAATATAATGATAAAAATTGTTATACTCTTGTTTTATAATACTAATGTCATGTAATACCCAAGTTTAAAGATCTATAAACCCCTCCTATATGACCGAATTTCGAGCAGTCCATCAAAACTACTGGCAGAGCATCCACTCCACTTTGTTAGCTGATTTTTTTGTGTAAAGTCCCAAACTTTGTGGCTTATTGCATTTGCAAAAAAAACCGAAACGGGTTTCGTTTGTTGGCTAAGCTAAGCTGAACCTTCTTTTTTTATATCTTTGGCGGTTGGCTGTTGGCTTGTTGGCTGGTGGCTGCCTTTTTTTGGTACGTGTGGTGGAGATCGGTTTGGCGTAAATGGGTGAAAAGCAGCAATAAAAATTGTCGGCAGCGGACTAGACCCGGAGCCAGAGACCTGGGCTATGACAAACTCTCTTGGCCGGGCAGTGAAAGTGATTGATTTTTTTTTATTTTGGTTTAACTTTTTCTCTCTGATGTACTCGAAGTTTCGCTTTTTTTTTTTTTTTTATTTATTACTCGGTGTTTGGGCGTAGAAATAATTTCTAAAATCGTAGCTACGTAGCTGCCATGAAGTTGATGAGGCGTTGGATGTTTGATAATAATGGCAAATAATGATAAGTATAGAAATTTGGCCAAAATGGAAATAAAAAACCAGTTAATCCAGTTGCTTGCATGCATAGCACTTGATGGTGAAAATAATCATTCATTGGCCATTAAAATGTGAATGGATTTTGACTGAAATTTGACAGTTTTATTAGGAAATTTCGGATAAATAATATTTGTGCGGTTGCTCTTAGACTTCCCTGTCAAGTCCCTGAAAAAAAATAAGTTCAAACGCTCCAGGCGGTCTCTAATAAGCGGTGTTGTCTTTTCTTCTGAGATGCCTTTTCTTCCAATGCCTTATTCTGGACAGAGCGACCGGCAAAAAGCGTGTGAAAATTACAATGATTTAGTGACTGAAAGCAGCTCATCGATCAATAGAATCGATCAGTCCAATGCAGCTAACGATGCCGCAAAACGGCAAACGACCGCAAAGGCATCTCAGTCTCAGTCAGAGTCTCCGTAACGCACAGAAATTGATGAACCACGGCGGAGGAAGGTCCATCTCCATCATCCATCTCCTCCAGAATCCCCCCGCCAGCCAGCCTAAAACCTCAACCAAAACTAATGTCATAAAGTTGCAGTAGTTGCAAGATGGGGCCGAGGGGATGAGGGCCAAATCGCATTAGGCGATTCGAACCTTGTCTATGGCTACTTAAAGATTTACAACGCGACGCTCTAACCATAAATTCTGCCTGGTAATTGTACAGCGCAGCTCTGAAAAAATAAAAACCAGAAAACCGAAAAGCTCTCCTCAAGGCTGAGTATCACTGATTGGAGTTCTCCTCCATAGACATTCGTCTAAAATAAAGAACATAGACGAATGTACTTCTTTTCATACTTATACTTCTTTGGGTTTTTGCATTTTTAGTGGGCTTGGTCGGTCTGTCAGCGTTTAAAAATAAACAAAACCGAGTGCCAGATGGTGTTAGGTAATTTCCAAATAGTTGTCTATTATCTAATGAGTGTGCTTTTGGTCAAGAAACTGTTTTTTTTTTTTTTTTAACAATTAATAATGGCTAAAATCTATTAAGAAAACAAGATGTCTTGAAAGAGAATGTTATCTGCAGATAATTAATTATAATATTTTATTCATAGACTGTTTTGGAGAGTATACATCGACTAAGTTTACTTTAGTTTGTCTTTCATTTCCTCTAAAGCCCTATAACTCCCCACGAACCTCAGTTGACCTTAACCCTTTGCCACGGTTTCCGAATTTAATTTCCAGACCTCTGACTCCGGCTTTACCTTTTTAATGAATAATTTTGGCTGACAAATTGGCGGTTTTGGGGGTTTCTTTCAAGAGGCTTATTAAAAAATTGTTGATGGCACGAAACTAGGTTTTTGGTTTAGGATTGGATAGTATTCTTAACTTGTTGAAATAGATTTTGTAATGGGATTAAAAATGGGATTTTTCTCCACCACTTACATCGTTCAGACCTCTCTTCCAACTTGAAGTTTAGAAGCGTGAATCCGTGTTGAAGCTTGTTTGTTTCTTTCTATTTTTTTTTTCGAAACCATTCCCAAGTTTGTGTAGTAAAAGTATTTTGTGTTTTACTTTTAATGACCGAGAAAAAGTTGCCGGTTTTACTCGGTTTGTGCTCGCTTTTAATTGCAACCATAGAATGAATCGTAGTCGTTGTAGAAAGTCTTCAATTTCTTTTCTGTGGAAATTTTTTATTTCGCCAAAGCGGGGAAATGCAGTTGTCAATGTCATTGTCTCTAACCTCATCGTACCTTTGTTTTGCTTGTTTTTCTCTTTTAATAATTATGTGAATTTCACACACAGTTGTAATGCAAAGTTTTCCACCAGCCGGAACTCTACTGCGGCCGGTTGAACAATTTTCACTTGAAAAGTTACTGGCTTCTTCTCCATCCATTTATCATTTATCATATTTTTTTGTGGGGCCCGGTGTTCGAGGCAATTGATTATTTTTATTCTCGCCTGGAGCTCGTTTAATGTGGCCTGTGGGAAAGTTTTTTGATTGCCTCTGGTTAAGTAAGATTTTATGGACCATAAAAAAAAAGAATTGCCATTTTTTTCGTCACTAGTATTTAATTCAGAACAAAATTGTTCCGCAGTTAGTGTCTGCTTATGGACCATAACCAGTTACCCAGCTCTTAGTAGATATTAGAAACCCAATTTTTAATCTGAAATAAGCAAAAAACACTTGGTTCCGTTTTAAACGAAAACTTTTTTGCTTTCGGCACTGGCCAGTACTATTCTATATGCAATCTTTTTTCCATTTCAAAGTCCTACCGGACTCCCGGACTCTGCATTCCCCCGCTTTTTCATATTTCCGTAACATTTTCGCTAAGCTCATTTTTGTTTTATGCTTTCTATTTCGTATTTTTATTTTTTTTGTTTTTTTTAAGGAGCGTATCCAACGCGAAACAAATTTCCTGTCTTCAGTTTCTGGCTTTTTTTTTTTGGCGGAGAAGTTCGTTCTTGTAACTAAAGCCTGGGTGTTGTTTTTGTAAGTGGGTGGTTGTGGGGTCCCCCATGTCGGAAATCCGTTGCAGTTGGCTTACCCACCCACGAATACTTACACACACTCGTAGTACATGGTAGGATCCCCCCCTTAAAGCCCCAAAGGGCCCTCCGTTTGGACCGTTTTAAGTCGAGTCTGTGGCCATTTATTTATGCATGTGGAGCAAGTTTTTTCCCTTTACTTTGGAGGTCTCTTCACTTTTTAAATGATTCTTGCAGGCAGAGGCGAACAAAAAATCGAATTGAATCGGATGGGGGCTCAAGAGGAGCTGGGTCTGGGTCTGGGCCTGGCCTGGACTGTCCAGTACCATGTCCATGTAAGTGGACTGTACTCGAGGCCGGAGCCGAAGCGTCGAATCTAGTGGAGCGGAGTCAAGAGTTCCGATTGCATAAGAACATTTTTGTTTGCCTCCCGGCAAATTGTTCCGTTTGTGCTCTCCAGTTATGCCAAAAGGACCTTCCGTACTTCCTTCCCATCCGGCCAAGGATCCGGCAGGACGAGCTCCACTTGTCCAACGATTTATGGCCGCTGGCAGTACTCGACAACATTCTACTTACCTTGGCATAAACGAAATGAAATAATTGAAGAATGTGTGTGTACTCTCCGTACACTAGCTGTGTACTGGCAAGGGTCCTAGATTATGGATAAGGCCAGTGCCGCCAGGACAATGATGAACAAGACTTGCAGGGACTCCCCTTTTGAAGCCTGATGGCAAGGGCTTGCCTGGGAAGATTATAATGAAATTATTTTAATATGCAAGATTTATGGTAGGTGCATGTACTTTATGATCCTTTTGAATATGAATAGAGGAGAGTAAGGATATTGCTTACTTTTGGCGCTCAAAAGGTAAACTATTCTGAATTATTTAACCAAAAATAGTGAGTTTCATTTCTCACTTCATTGCAGGTTTAAGGTTTGCTAGAGATTAACCTATCTCTATAATAATTTTTATAACAACCAATTTTATTGAAAATTCCAAAAAAGTAAGCTAAATATTCATCGACCTTGCGTTTAAAATATTTCTAGCAATACATTATAAATTCTACCAAAAATTCTACCAAAAATATCCCAATATTGTTCGATTATTGGAATCCACTCTTGTGGAAAGAAAATGTTGACAAGAGCACCAAAAAATATCACAAGCCCTGAGATTAACGACCAAAGGACGAATTTGTCTGTGGTTTTCTCCCATTTTTCGAGCCACTCTCTGTCCCCTGGGAGCATGAGTACTTCGCCAGGCTTCCTCTGCTGGCGGAGGCGGTTGACCTTTAAAATGCGTTCATGTAGATCAAGGATCCATTCTAACATTAATTCCTTTGAAGGGTTTTTAGGGATATTGTCAGGAGTTTGGTCCTTAAGGGTTAAGGCCTCCTTTTTTTTCGGTTTTTGATTTGGAGGTAGTACTTTAGCCACCTTCTCCTTCCCAGCCGATGGAATCTTGGGGGACGTCAGTTTAGGACGTGGATCCGCCTTCTTTGCCGACCGCATTACTTTAACAGTCTGCTCCTTCCCAGCCGAAGGCACCTTGGAGGACGTCTTCCCCTGATCGAGATTGTCTGGCCTCGCTGTGGATCGTAGTACCGTCACCACCTTCACCTTCATAGTAGAATACATCAGATAGGACGTGATTTTAGGAGCGAGAGCATTTCCCACCGTCCGTGTGGACGACCGTACCTTTTCCTCCTTCTCCCTTTCAGGCGTAGACATCTTGGAGGATGTCTGGTTGGGATCCTCTTTCTTCCGTATGGAACCCAGTAGCTTCACCACCTTCGGCTTCCTAGGCGAAGGCATTTTGAAAGTAGTTTGTCTTTGATCGCCAGGGGACAGTGCTTTTGCCACCTTCTCTTTTCCAGAAGCGGGCTTCTTGGGGTATGTCGGTGTGAGATCATCTTCCTCACGTATGGAAGCCAGGACTCTCGCCATATTTCCCTTCAAAAATAAAGGTTTCTTTCTGGCCGCTTCAGACATCACTATTTTTAGTGAATAGAAATTTTCGAAAAAAAAATATTAAAATCGGATAGATGTTGATCGGAGAAATATACGATACGGAATGAGAAGTTTGAAAAGGCGGAGGTCGTACGTATATTTGAAATTTCACCGCCAGACTGCTTTGTTTTATTTTTTTTTTTAATTTTTCTAATACCTTAAGGAACCAGGTCTTTGAATCTTTATTTCTGAAGTAATGGGATTCTTGGGGCGATATTTATCCTAATATCTCCAGGTCCGTTTTCCCAATTAGAACAAGGACTTATCCCCCAAAACACACTATATCGGGTTAAGGTAATACACTTATCTGTGACCTCGATAACTCTTTATTCTGGCAAGGCAAAAATCTCTTGCCTTTTGGTCGACACATTAAGACCCCAACAAAGTGCTCCAACAGCTGCCCCCTGGAGGCCTTCATTGCATTGAGCCACCAATCTAAATTACCACAAAATCCCAGCTGCTCTATCTACCTACCTGGGAGCACCACCACCATGCTCCACTGTTGCCCCTCCACTACTGCTACCCCCAGCTGGACTGACAGCTTTGTGGCTATCATTAGCACAAGGTACAGATCCTGACCTCCCTCGCTGCTAAACACTGTAATCTCCGAACTGCACTATTTTTGCCGCTCTACCTTTTGGGTAGAAAGATATATTAGCCTAATTTATGCGCGAAAGTTTTCCCAAAAAACTAGGGGGCCTAGAGGAGGGCCTAGAGTTGGGGTTAGAAGTGGGGATGGTTGAGCTTGAATGGCTGAGCAATTTGCGTCCATGACTGTTAATGATTGAGTGGCGTCTAGGTCTGAGTTGGTCCGATTTAGTGAAGGGAAACAAAGGCATCGAGGAGGAGCTGGAGGAACTGGAGGAGGAGGAGACAGAGGCCCAGTTTTCTTGCCAGTCAAGAAAACTGCAGGCCGCATTATAAATTGTTTCTAGTCATGACACGCATTTCAGTTGTATACCTTCGATGCAGTTCCCTTCCCTCAGAGGCAGAGAGAGATACTTTCTCTTTTGGGGGCTACGAGGGGCTCATTAAATTCCGTTCACACTGTTGCCAGTATATAGTATTGTGTGCTTTGCCTTCTGACTTTGGACGACTTACTGACTGCCTTGTCTTTGGCAGTTAATCACAATTTAACTCGCTTTAAACTGGGTTATTGTAGTGAGATCTTCTCCATCTCCATCTCCACTCTGAGGCTTCTGGCTGCTACAGCTTTGTTTTTAATTTTTCCCGGTCTATTGCGGTGTGTGGTCCAGTTCGTTTTTGCTTCTTGCTGGGGAGTATCTGCTTTTCAACTGCTTTGCTTCAAGTCCAACTCCAACTCGAATATTGCAAACTTTTTAAACATTGTCATGTTGGGGCTCGTTTTCCATTGTTGTTGCTCTAGGTTTTTGCACCCGTCGTTGTGTATCCGCTTACATCAAACAGAACAATAACAAAAGCAACATAAGCACTAGCATAAGTATCTGAGGCAATAGCTACAAAAAGCACCAACAGATACATTAGAAAACTTCCGTTGTAACGGCTCTAGATATTTTCATGCCCATTCCTCTCTTTATGGTTGCTGTTAATTTTTTTCCGCCGACTTTTTGCATATATCTATATATCTATATATATTCATAAATGCAACTACAATGTGCATACATTGAGAGAAAAATATAGTACTTTTAATAGAATTTTTAAACCAAAAGTTTGAAGGAGTTTAGGGAACTCTCTCTGATGACTTTGATTTTAAAGATAGATTATAATAATTATTATTGTAGGGTTTATAGGTCTATCTATATAGTGTTTATTTATAAATATTTATAAATATTATTTATAAATGTTATAGATATATAGTTGTAGTGTTTATAGATATTTAATCTAATAACTTTTTCTCACAGTATCTTCTCTATATAACTTTGTTTTCATTCTTCTGCTCGTCACTCTCGAGAAGACACAAAACTGTGTCGCCCTGTTCATTAAAAAGCAAATGGCCAGCACATGTTAAATTAATAAACGACAAAAGAAATGCCGGAGAGAGAAAATAGAAAATAAATAGAATCCGGTACTATGGCAACTTTAGCTCCAGGAAATGGGAGACTACTACGGGTCGTCCCAGAAAACACTCGGGGAACTGGGCTAGGCTAAAATAACTTCGTTTTGGGATTGAAAAAAGCTTTTCATGTCCGGTTCCCCCTCCCAGGTTTCACATTCTTAGGCTCTTTTGTTTTTTAAACATTTTTAATGCTTTCCCGGCTTTACAAAATTTTTCTAATTACACGAATTTTTAATGTCATTTGATGTCTCTTTTATAAATATGTAGATTAAATGTTCAATTTAAATTGAAATTTCTACCTATAAAAGCCTCCATGAATAGTACTTTTCTTAAACTTAATCTCCTTTTGAATTTGCAAGCCGCTTACACAATCCTTGACCTTAGGGAGGCCGCAAGAAAGGACCAACCAAAAAAAAGGAGCAAAAACTTTGGCGATAAATTGATTTTCGTGTTGGGATTTTAAAAGCTGTTGCCATTTTGTTGCCGGATTTGCTAAGCATATTGCCAACATTTAACCTCCGACCGTGACATGGTTACCTGCTCTTGTTTCTCAGCTTCCTGTTTCAGAAGCTCCTTTACAGGATATCGGTGTGGAGAAATCAAAGGCATAACATCCTTCGTTCTACTTTCCTTGGAATTTGGTTTGTCAACGCTGCCTGCCGGTTTGTGATATCCTTTTTATAAGATGAATAAAAATGCCTGGCTCTTCGGGCGTCTTCAGTCTTCTTTTTCTTTTCCAGTCTACCCCCTAGGGTACATAGGTGGTAGTGGTGGTGTCCTGGTGTCCTGGTGTCGTGGCCTTTATTGTGCCTCGGCTTTTTGGCTCCTGGCCAAACAAAAACGTTGTCTTGCCCTTGCCACACGTTCTGTGGGGCCTGTGGGGCTTAGCATTTCCGTTTCTCCTTTTTTTTCTGGATTTTTCTTTTTGGATTCTTTTTGGATTTTCTTTTTTTTTTTTTTTATATGCCAACACGGACATTCATTTGCGTTACCCGTTGTTACCCACTTGAACCTGCCTAAATTCCAGGCCCGGAACGTACTCCTCCAACGCATACATATTTCATTTCGTTTGCGTTTCGGGTTTCCCCCTCATTTTTTTGGCCCTTTCCTTTTTATCTGGCAACACGCAAAGTGGGTGGAGTCCACATGGGTCAGAGTTCGGAGGGCAAGTGCTGCTCCAACAACAACTAATTCCCATAACCATGGAATGTGTGTGTGTAGGCTTGAGTACATCTGTCGATCGCACGTGTGAGCAAGGTCAAAGGTCCCTTTTCTCTACTGAGAAGTAACTGAATTAGCCGCCGACTCATACATAAATTAATCCACCTAAGTGACTTGGGCACTTAGCATATGGTTGGATTTTTACACAATTATCTGAAATTAATATTTGATTATTAAATAGAAACATAGAACGTGGTTTAAGGTCTCTACTATTATTCCAAAATAGTGTTTAGTTTAGCTTCAATTGATTTAAGTTTAAGACTATAATAGGGCTTGGGAATAAATCTTTTTATGAAACTATTGAGTGGGAATTTCGAATAATTATTATATGGCCACCGGACCTAGCCTCAAAGATAGAAATCTCATAAATATTTATTGCCTCTTCCATTCAACTATTGTAAAGTTTATTATTAATTCTCAAATCATTGCGGTTTGTGGTTATTTATTAGTGGTTTTTCCGATTGCATATATGTAGTGTGTGAAGGTATTTAGTAAGTAAGTGGGTCAGTGAGGGGCTCACACTTGCCTCATTTTTGCCTCACTTGTTCTTCCCGGTAATCTTTCGCCGACAAGCCCTCTGACAGGGCTCTGGTCCCGTACTCATTACATAACTAAGTCGCTTCCACATGGCATTGCATAATGACGCAGTAACATTTCTGAAAGCAGCCAGCAGCCACTACTAGCAGGAGCAGGAGATCCTTGTCTTTGTTGCTTCAAATTAAGTTTTAAGCATCTCCAGGCGGGGCGAACGACGCTCCTGCGAGCTGTCAAGCGGCGCTCGTTAGTACGTGTCAGTGGCGCACAATATGCACTAGACGCCCGCCCCCCATTATTTCCACACCCATGTCGTGGCCCCCTCTTTTGGCCACCCTTTGGCCCCTCTTTTGGCTTCCTTGGGTTTTTTCGGCAACGTTGTCCTCCCGCTGTGACCCATGGATTCGCACCAGTCACGTCCTTTTGTTGCAGACCAACAGAAAAAAAAAAAATATCGTTGCCACTGCAGCAAGTCGGGCCAAAGGGGGTCACTTTCTTAACACTATTTTTTGATTCTTTTTTCGAGATTTTTTTCTTGGTTTAAGCAATTTTGTTTATTATTTTTGGGTAAATAGTTTATTCAGCAGTTCGTGCTTTTTTTTTCTTACAAAATTATCAAGTTTTTCTATGAGTTTCAAAATGTTTTGTAAATACACTTTAATATATACTCAATGGCTTTCTGTTAGTATTAGAGACTAGATACTATTTCTTAAAATATTTTCTATATTATTTCTGGACTATATGATAGCTGGTACTCTTTTCTTCTAGTCTACAATTCTTGAAATAAAATTCGTAAGATATTTTTGCATACTTTTGAGAGCATCTTAACAAGCTAGTAGAAAAGCAGAATCCTAGTCCTAGTCTCCTAGGATTCAGTCCTAGTCGTGAGTACCGGGTTTAAAAAATAAAGAAATAAGGGTAAATTTGAAGAGTTCGCACAAGTTTCTGTTTTACCTGCAAATTTTTCCATTTCATTTGATTTTGGCCAACATTTGTTGTTCCATTTTATTCGGGCTGTTGGCCTTTTTTTTTTTTGCTTTTTTTACTGCGGATGCAGGCAGACGGAACGAGCCACTGACACATTCTGGAGTTCAGATTCTATTAAGCAAAAGTCCATGTTGCAATTTTCTCCGACATGTTCTTCTCAAGTGTTTGCGTTGCACGTGCTGGCCCAGCTTCCAGACTTCCAGGAAATTATTGTTCGGGGCAAGGGTTTCGTTCAATTCGGAAAGATAAAGCCCGAGACAAATTGACGGAACTGTTCAAAGGGAAACCTCAACATGGAAGCCTAAATGACAGAGATTGGAATGCTTCTTAAAACAATGTTTTCGAATGGGAAGTACATATTATATTATGATTAGTGTTATGAGACAACCGCTACTACTACTGACCTCGTTTAGTAGTTCTAGATCGCTGATTGCAGATCATATCGAATATCAGCCGATAGATAAACTATAATGGATATGAGAAGACAAGGTTGTCATGGTTGTGGGACTGTCGTCATCGTCATCGTCATTATTGGCTCATTATAATTATCAAGTTGCAATTTCTCGCCAGCAGCCAGAAGCCTTGAGAGCCAAAGCCTCTTTCCAGACAATTCATTCTGCTCTAAATTATTTGCTGCCTGGTTTGCCGCACTCCGTTTGCCCCGTTGTGGCAGCAGTAGTAGTAACATTCGAAAACTGTAAATTGTTGCCACAATAATCGCAATAATTAAAAGCGAGCCACGGCCACAAATCATGGCAAGAGCAGCCGACAGAAGCGCAGCGTGAAAAGCGCAAGGCAGCGGGAAATTGTGCGAGGTAATTGGGAAAAAATCTAGAACAATCTTGGGATGGTCCATGGCATGGGCTACTGTCTACTGTCATGAGTACTACTCATGGGGATCGTGGGGCGTTTTTTTCTATTATTTTTGTGAAAGGGTTCTTGATAAGTAACGCCAATTAAAAAATAAAATGAGCCGACAACATGTGGCGGTTGCAACGGAAGAAGGTGCTTTTAAAATATATTTCTTATTCATATCCTTTACTTAATGGGTAATAATAAAAATGGTCTGTACTTCCTTGACTTTAAATTTTCAATTTGCATATTTATTTAAGCATTTTCTTACTCCCGAAGTTGTTAAAAAAAATATGTACATTTTCCTAATCACTCGAGAGAAGCCATAAAATAAATTTGCATTTCAGGGTAATTTTTAATCTCGTTCGTTTCAACAAATAACTGCCATCTTTTGTGGTAAACAGATACCTGTGATTATATATATTTCTAGATATATATTCCTATATATATGCGATGCTACTGTTGCTCTGTTGGGCTTATCTCCCGACTTGGACTTGTTTTGTTTGTGGCTGAAGCGTTTTTGCCACTTAACCTTGGGGGTTGGGGGTCCCAACGTGACTTTTGCTTAACAACCTGAAGCCGAGACGAACAGATGGGGATTCTGGCCCCACCGGCCTCACCTGCGAAAAGGCAACAAAGACAAATAACAGTGTCAACGCATTCGGACAAAAAAAAACCAGAAAAAGGAGGGACGGGAGGGACCTCTCCAGGTGTATGGATGGTATTGTGGTCGCATAAAAAAGTTACGCACTTTACTTTTCCTTTTTTCTCTTGTCTGCGACTTTTGTCTTTCCTCCTCTTTTTTTTTTTTTTTGTAATTTGTTTGTATATATAGTTGGGGATTTAGAGGGGGTGTCCGGGGTGTCGGGGGCGTCTGGGGCGTGGCAGTTGTACCTGAGTGTGTCACCAGGTGGTTATCCGTTCGGCTCCTTGTTTAATTAAGGCGCCAAGTCAAGGATTTGCATGAATAACGAGTTGTTCGAACAAAAAAGTGAACGGATTGAAAGTTTCTTTTTCGTTTCTCTTCTGGAAATAAAAAATGAAATAAAACGAGCTCTTATTTAAAGTCAGTTTAAGCTGAAGCTTAAGCTTAAGCCCTCAGAGTTGCTGTTTAAATATTGGATGTAACTGAGTGCCGAAGCCAACCTTGAATCTTGTTAAACATCTTGTTTTCCTTCCTAGATATTTGTTCAAATGCCAATACTGGGTCAATAGTTTTGTAAGCTCTGGGCAAACTGGAAAATGTGTAACTAACTTGAGCTTAGCACATCATGAGTTTCCGGCTTTCTTTGGCAGTCATTGAACTACTAACGATGCTTTTTATACCCAGTAATCATAGGTATTGTGATAGAAATGACATTTTCTCTTATTTTTGAAAAGTTTTTAGAAAAAGTTTTGATGCCAATCAGTTGTAAAGGCCACTTTATAGCAATAACTCAAAATTCAGTTAAATTGGGATATTTTAACTGGAGTTATAGATGTTTTATTCTGCTACTGGCTATAGTGGCTTGTTTCAAGCGCCCAAAAGTATGCAATAAATTTAAAAAATCATCTTGTATTAAAAGAGAAGAGTACCGTGTATAGTATAGTCTTCAAACTCGACTCTAGTCATCTTCTATTTTCTCTTAAACTTTTTTTTTGTTTGACATGAACAGTCCGTCATATCGCCTACGTCCATCAACCGCTGTTGGGGAAAGGAAACAAAGCTCTGGCTGGATGACTGAACGACTGGATAGCACTAGCCATTCCAGTCAATATCCAGATACAATCTGGCTCGAAACATGAACACAATGCAATTGAAAAGTGCCGGCAGACAGGCCATCAAACGGCATCTCCTATTGATATTTTGATGGGGGGGCTGGGCATTATATCCACTTTTTTATTGTATAATTTTTATTACCTTTTCCAGGGGCTATAGAGAGAGGAGGCGGGCAGTGGTGCAACCTTGTGGCGCATATCTGCAAGTTGTTTAAATTAGTTCTATTCTTGTGCAATTTTCTACGTGGCACCTTTTGTGTGGCGTCGCCGTGGATGCCGCACTCACATTCTTCTCTTGCAACGCCGCTACATTGCATTGTTAGCCACGTTTTCCAACTGCATTCGCTCTACTACGCTTTTGTATCTGTATCTGTATCTGTATCTGTGGGGCATTAGCTTTAGCTGGCAGGCAGGAATCATCGGGCTATGACTGCCTCTAAACCGCCACGGTATCCGTATCCCATGTAATTTCCTCACATTTGGCCGTCTGTAATAAACGCAAAATTAGTTTCCACTCTATCCACCACTCTACACCAGAATTTTCTACTTTTTCAAATGCGAAAGTAATATACTTTAAATGGATTTTATGATGTGCAGATTTGATTCTTACTACCAGATGATGTTGTAGACTGTTTTTGTATCTTAATAGTCTATAAAAAAAAGATTACTTAGTCTTCAGTGATGTGTTTCTAGTCTGAGAAGTAATAATTATTCCTAAACTTGACCCCTATCTTATAGATTGATTTTACTCACTAATTAATATATATTTTTTGATTAAATTTCTTCTTAAACATTGTTGCTCTGGGTAGACTATTACATGTGAGTAACTTCTCACTTTACGATCCAGTTTTTAGTTTTTTTTCTCTTTACCCTCACCAAAAGCAATTGAAGCTGCATTCCTTGGCCGGAGCTCCCTTTCGGATGCTGGCTGACTGCCTCATGATGCTGGTTTCCCTGGTCCCTGGATCCCTGGGTCCCTGGTCACCTGGGCTGTTCGCCTTTCACGTGGTCGGGGCTATTTGTCACAGATCGCCTGCAATTTATCGCTCGCGCTTGCTCCGAATAATGGCAACGTCCACACGGGTTACCCTTTCGTGCTCCATAAACAAGCGTGGCGTTCCTCCCATTCACTCCCATCCCATCCCAGACCTCCACCTTCACCTTCATCTCCTCCTCCTCCCGGTCCCAGATGCAGATGCAGTTTTGGGTGTCTCTGTGTGGGCAGCCATGGTGAGCTGCATCTGGACTGGAAAGGAGCCAGTCCCCGGCAAACGTGCTCGGCATTGATTTTGGGAAAATTTTCAGCCAGACCTTGACTCTCGTTTATTTATGATGGTTTTAATTCGTTTCCGTGGGCGGTACTTTTGTAAGCTCTTTGTAATTGCCATTTTTTTGTTTTCTTTTTTGAAATGCAATGCAATGCCAGGCATTATTAACTTTTCCCTTCTTATTTTCTGTATTTTCAGGTATGGCATCATCCAGAAGTACTCTAGTCTCTATCTTAAAGTGTAATAATATACAGAAAAGTATCTTAAATGTCTGTTAAGTTCGTGTGTCGTAAGTACCTACGAAAGTAGGTAAGTAAATGCTTGCTTTACTTATCTCTTATCTGTGAGATACACATTATTATTTGCTTTGTAGCCTCAAGACCTTAAGATACTGCAGTTGGCACGCCAAGTTCATTAATAAATCAAAAGAGAACTAAAGCAAAATGGGGGCGTGGCGGAGCTTAAACCTTAACTGAAATGAAATGAAGTGTCAAAATGTTGGGTGCGGCAACGCCCTTAAATGGTTACACCCATCCTGAATATTGCCACTTCCTGGTCGCAAGTCGAGCAATTTTTTAAGAGCCAAGAAAGGGGGAAAAATTCTCATTTACATGACAATCAGAAAGGGGCAGGGGCAATTGTGGGGGCAACGTTAAAGAAAATTGTGCAATTTCAGTTGGGATCCATGTCAGGGGAAGTCCCTGGTGGGTCTGTGTCCTGTGATGTTGCTTAAAAGAAATCAATTAGTTTAATAAAAGTGGGAATTGCTGAAATAGAAACTACTAGAAACTGAGGAGGTATACAATCTAGAAATTAGGTCTCTAGTAATGCCTCCTTTATAGCTTCAGCTCTTAGCTCTTAAGATTCCCCTCCACTCTTTGCAGATCTTCCAAAGAAAATACTTGTATCTCATAGTGCTATTTCCATTCTCCCTTTTGTTTGGTTACTCCTCTGGTTATATTTAATTTCATTCAGGCCGTGGGCAAAGTGAAAGGAAGGCCTTACTGTCTAAGATGTGGGTACCGCCGCGTTCTTGAATATGTCATATAGAATGAGTGGGCCTCTGCCCACCACAGCCCACACACCACCCTATCCATCCCATCCGCCCTAGTTGCAACTCTTTCTTTCAGCAAAAGCATCTACTAATAGTGGATGGGACTGAAGGCCTGCAGCCTCAGCATCTTGGCTGCCACTTGAGCTTCTTTCACTTTGCTTTACGCTTTCTTAGCTGCAGCCCAAAAGTCACTTCGAATCGCGTAGCCAGCGAGGCATAATGACGGCGATAAGTCATTAAGTAGCTCAACGTTCAACGCTCAGCAGCTCAGGCGTTCACTTCAGATGACGTTGTTGAGAGCCATGGCCCAAAGTCAATAGATGGCTGGGGAGGACCAGACCGGGTCGGTCCAGTTCATCCGTGTTATTCAAGCGATTCTACAGTGTTTTCGCAAGAAACTGGAAGCTCAATTGCCGCTGGGTGAATAAATTCTGGACGGTGCAAGGAGCCAGTTGCCGGGGCCAGCAGAACAGAAAACTTTTAATCAATAAACGTAAGCCGACTGAAGTTTATGATAATAAGAAGCAAGAGGGGCTTGGACTAGTTTGCACTTTAATTTTTTATCAGGAAGAAATTAAGACTATTTTGTTCTTCAAATGCCTACCAGGTTTTGACCCAATTTTAATAGGAAATTAAACCCAAACAAGACATACCAGTATAATGAAAGTTCTCAAATGGAAGCAATAATTTTGTCAAAATCTTTTCCTTCCATCTTTGGTGAGGAAAATTTCCAGAGAGAATGCAATTCCTCTCCATTGAGCCTGCATAAATCATTTCAATTCATTTCATTTCCCCCATAAGTTTGTCCCACAGCAGCAGAGCTCTGTGTCCTTGCCCCCCATTTTAATTAAAAGTTTCAAGTGCCTCACATAAATTCCAATCAAGATTTTAGAGTCTCCTTATTGATTTTCGACCAGGACCTGTTCCCAGGCGTGCGAAATTCAATTAGATCAAAAGTCAATCAACTGCAAGGGGTGGTCGAATGGGAGTCCCATTAAAGGACATTGTTCATTCAGTTGGGCATTGGTATTACTGGGGATGGGTCTCTCTGGCTCTGTAATTGCATAAATTTCTGGCAATTAGTTTGATAATCGAACAAAGCCACCAGCACTGTGATTAGTCTGGATAAGAAAAGGTCATAATAAATCAGAATATCTTATATATTTTGCCTTTAATTTTGTCATTAGGCATATCAAGCAAATTGCCTAGCATTTATTATCCTTCATACCCCCGAAAACCAGCATTGTCGTCGTCATTATTATCAACGGAATGTATACACATACGGGTTTTTTGGGGGGCTTTCTGTGGGGGAGTCTCTCTCCTATCATAAGCATAGGAGAGGCCCTGAAGGCTTCATGTCAAATGCATGAACTCAATAAATTTCATACTCCTGCCAGGTCAGAAAAATAACAGAGTAGGTACTAGATAAAGCTCTGATGACGATGAAAGGTTAGAAGTGGGTACAGTGGTTGTGTAAGTCTTTAAAAATATAGGAAAGCAAAGGGTATAGTAATGGATCCTTAGGAAAATTAGAATATACCATAAAAGAATTATATTTTTCTTATAAACCCCCTTTGAAAAATTAGTAAGAGCATGGCACATACCATTTCCTTTAACCTTCCTTTAACTAGTGACTTCTCTTTGCCAAAAATGTTCCTATAATTCTCTGTCATATCTCCAAAACATATAGGACGTGCATATATCATACACATATCCATGACATACCCATCGGAGGCGTCGCTTAGTTTGTTATTAATGAAGTTTCCAAGAGACTCTTGCACCTCGGCTCCTTTGGCTTTGTCAGTTGCCTCGAAGGGGGGGAAGACACCACTGCAGATAGTTGTTCTTCAGTGGTGTCTTCCCCTGAAACGCCCCCGACCGCCCACTCTGGGCATCCCCATCGAAAGTCATTCTCTTTGTGGCCCCCAAACTCCCAATCCCCGTTTTTCCATTTCCAAACTAATGCCAACTGTGTGCGACTCGGTGTGCCTTTCTCTTTTGCCACTCGACTGGGCCAAGTCGCATCTCCCAGTTGACTTTGATTGACATTTGCTGTTGTTTGCATTTGCCAAAACAATTTTTGCCTTTATATTCCGCTTTTTGCCGGTAATCTATCATGATTTTATTTCGCATTTTGGGTGGCCGAATGCTACTGCCAAGAGGGAAATTGATCGGCACTCGTTTTTCTGTTCTCTCCCTTGGGTTCTGACCCAGTTTCGTGGATCTTTCGTCTTATTATCCTTAGGATTTCGATTGATTTCAATTCTATTTGTTAGTCACGCAATTTTCGCGGCAGGTATGGCAGGTAAATATTACTTCGGTCCGTGTGTGTCAAGTTCAAGGTCTCGTTTCTATGGTTAAATGGTTTTATTATCTCTAATGACGAGGCTTTGATGGAAAAGCTCTTTATCGGAGCAATCAAATCGGTAGTTAATGGATAATAAAGCTAATAACTCTGGGGGCCACAATGGGGACATTTTGTAAACGATGTTGGAGAATAATTTTTAGACGAGTTTCTAATTTTTATTTCAACTTTCTTTGAGTATCATAATTAAGTCAACTATCCAAGTTTTCTACTTCAGTGCGGGCATTAAGAGCTTTCAAGTTGGCAAGATTTTTGTGTTTTTCTTTCTAAATGGGAAGCAACCCTTGACCTGATTCTGCACTAGTTCACTTCAACTCTATAGTATACGAATATTAAATGCACTTTAAGAAGTCTTGTCATATTCTCCGACAAAATCATGCCCTAGACCTGATAGCAAGGACCAATTATGGCCATAAAACCCCACTTTCTAGAGCAGTATAATGCATTTTGTGAGTTACAGAAACCTCAACATGTCCTAATTGCCTGTTTGGGGTTTGCCTTTGCTCTCGCATGTCACATATAATTAAAATTATTACAATTCCGCAGAGAGGGTGGTTGGTAGACCCCCATGCACCCTTGCATTCCAAAATCAGTTTACTTTACTGTCTTGTTTCTCCCTTTCAATGGCGAATGGCGAATGCTAAATGGTATTATTTTAGGAACGCATTTTCCTAGTTAACTTCATTTGCAGTCCTCTAGTTGTGGTTGCATGTTTTTCTGTTTTTTTTTTCCTGTAGTTTCAGTTGCAACACAAGAATTGGGTGGTTTATTTGGGGGAGTGGCTCGAGGGCTACAATATGCATATATATTTTTGAAAGTGGGCTCTAGCTTTGGCTTGATAAATGGGCCAAGTACTGGGTATAGATGGAGTTTCACTCGGAGCACTCTCGTGCTTGTATTTTGCGTTTGTTGGGCACTTGTTAAATCGATAAATGAATTTTTTTATACCACCATTTTCCCCGAAAAACGTCACATTTCGAGCCATTTTTGTTTTGGCTTCTTGTTGCTTTTTCTCTCCTATATATTTTCCTATATTATTCGGTCGTGTTTGTGGGATTTGTGTGGCTTACTGCACTGCTGTAGGGATTCAGTTTGTCCTCCTTTTATTTTTTGGATTATTGTCTGGCTTAAATTGTTTAATATAATTAAATTACAAGCAGAGGAGTCTCAGCCCTGGCAGTGAAATAAATTTATTTCGGTCTTCTGTCCTCCTTTTTCTGTTTTTCCTGTTTTATTTTTTACTTTATTTATGTTTATATTTTTTCGCAATTTTATTTTTTGCTATTTTAATTCCGCCTCTGTTCCTTGTTTTCCTTTTCTCTCTAGCGTTTTTTAACCCGCACGCGACAATTATGCATATTTTTATAAATAAACAAGTCCACACATACACTCACGGCCAACAAGCTTTTGGCCAACGAAGCGTATGCGTAATATTTTTCTTTTTTCAGCTATGTGCCCGACAGGGCTGTAATTTCCACCTGCCGTGCGAAAAATTCTTAAAAGCAATTTTTACAGCATACAAATTATGCAGAACCCCAAGGAAAAATAATGAATTTAAATTTGAATTTATGTAGTCACAAGAAAAAGGCGTGTTAGATGAGGTACTTAAAGTGTGAATTGGGAAAACCATGATCTTTTCTATTTGATCTTCAGAAAGAAAGTCTTTCTTTCATTTTCCAATTTTCCGCTCTCCCAGGCCTCAGGTCTCAGGCCTCCAGTAGTAATCTTGACTTTCCCAGGAGCCATTAATCAACATTATCAGCTTATGTCAGTATGCCCGGGCTCAGGAACCTCTAAAAAATAATTACCCAGTATTTAGTGTGAGTATACGTTTATAAAGCGAGACATCTGCACACGCATCAGAGAAAGACCCAGGCCCCTCGAATTATACTTGGCCATGCCAGAAGTGGGACAGACACTCAGACAGACACTAAACCAAAAAATTATTTGAAAAAATAAAAGAGACTCTCGTTTAATGGGTCAGGCCATTTTGGTATCTCTGGATATGGTTAGAAATCAGGGTGACTAATGATTCAAGAGGGGCTATACAAAAGTTCACTTTAACCAGCTTTTTGGGGTTCAAGGCCTCGAGCAACACGTGAGCAACTTTTACTTTTGTTTCGACTCTGACCAGAGACCAGAGACCAGAGACTAGAGACCGAAGAAAAGTTATGTAAATTGTTGGGGCATCGGCATTGGGCCATTGAGAACCCAATAATGGGGACCAGTTCTCATTATATTGATTAATCGTGTGAGGTTTGACCCCGAATCGGTCAACAAAAGAGCTTAGTTGGGTCGCTTAACTGTGAACGCATCTTTCTTGCCGTTCCAGATTGTAAACTAACATTTCTATTGGGCTCTATTGATTGGGTTTTTCCAAAAACATTTTTTTTTCGCATATATATTTTTTTTTTGCAAATTTTTGCCTTTTGATCTTTTATGAAATCTGTGTCAGAATGCCGCACAACTGCCGCAGTCCTCCATTGATATAAAAATAACAAAAAATGTATAAAAAAAATACAAAAATATAAAAAGAC
The DNA here is from genome assembly GCF_017639315.1 of Drosophila ananassae. Taxonomy (NCBI): domain Eukaryota; kingdom Metazoa; phylum Arthropoda; class Insecta; order Diptera; family Drosophilidae; genus Drosophila; species Drosophila ananassae. The sequence continues at coordinate 15,097,608 of NC_057930.1, forward strand.
CGATGTGAGTCAGAAATAGTAGTGGAGATGCTGCTTAGTAGAAGCTTTTAGTTTTTTGTGTATATTTGGGGCCAACCAGTCGCCAAAAGCCTCTGTCAGTGGGTCAAAAGTTATGCGAAGAATGCTTGAAAATTTAGGTGGCTTCTGAATTTATTTTAGTTGTTTTATTTTTATAGAAACTTTGCAAAAAAGTGTTGATGGTTTCAGGGTTAAATGCATTTAATAGCCACTCATGGCTTTGCATTTAGAGCCATTAAAATGAAATTAAAAGCCATCTTGAACTACAAGTACTAAAATCCAAATAAAAATAATAATAATTTCAATAGCAGCTGCTGTCTTGTTTCGGAGGAAATCTTTACCCATATTTTTCAAATTAAAAGTCCGACAAGTTTGAAATCCACTTGAGAATTCTTCGACAAGCCATTTATTTCGACATTTTTCACTTGGGACTTGTGCAAAAAGTTTTTATGCATATTTTTAGCTACAAGTGTCTCTTTTTTTCGCACAATTACAAAATACAAAATACAAATGCAAAGAAAACAGCTCAAATTACTCAGCAAATCGAAAGTGAAATTCATGGTTGGCCTTCAACAGCTTCGTTTTGTATCTGTGATTTTTTATTATTATTATTTGGTCCATCCATAAGTGCACTTCACCATAAATTATTCAACTTGAAAAGCACACATAATTAAAAAGAAATTGTATTCGGTCTAGGAAAATGTATGTATGAATTTCTGCTGAATTTAAATTATGTAATTTATAATGTCAGCTTGTACGGAATTACACAATTTCGAGTATCAAGTGATATATAATATATTTCAAACACATTTCAATTCGTTATATTGAAACGTGCCACAGTTTTATGAGTCTGATGAGTAAGTGCCCAGCGTGGGGCCTTTCGAAAATGTTTATAAATAAAATTTTAGACCAGGGAATTCAAATGGTGGGAAATTTTTATTCTCTATAGATAAAATAATTGAAAGACCTGTCAAATAAGAAAAATTATAGACATCCCATAGTTAATAGAGGGGAATTAAAATCCCTTTTTTATATAAAGCCTTAAATCTTTAAAATTTAAAAGATAGCGAGTATCTTTTTTCACTATTTTGTGCGGTTTGTGGCTTTTGGAAAAGTTTCTGGTATTTTTATTGTTGCAGCTGTCGCTGTTGCCACCGTTTTAACCCACACTTTGTGGCTGGGAGAGTAACTGAGTGGAGAACTGCCAAAGTCAATGTTATTTCGGTGGCAGCTGTTGTCCCTTCCCGTTGTATTGCATACCATAGTTTGGCAATTTCTTATATTTTCCATAATGTTTAATATTTAAAATAGCTTTATCAATAAGCGGATTACAAGTCCACATTGTAGTTTTGAATTTATAGATGTTTACATTCTACCCAATCCGCCACAAACTCATTAGCATTGTGGTGCTGTGGGTGGGAGGTGGTTGGATGTGGGTGTTTCTGGTTATGCCACAGTTTGTGGTTGCCTCTGATGTCGGATGATGATGAGGATGGTCTTTGATGCTCAGTATTTTGAATTTCTGTTGACGTTGGCAGGAGGATGTCCGCAAAACCAAATGACAAATGCAAACCGAATCGAATGCAATTTAAATTGAAATTGGGTTGCATTTCCCAATAAATAGAAGCGCATTCATAAACAATGGAAGTCCAAACTCAAGAATGGGTTTAAAAATCATTTAATTTTTGTGGTTTGCATTTCCTGAAGTTATCGTTACATTTTTTCCCAACCAATCTATGAGCTATTTGTTTTATTTAATTTGAAAAAACATTTTCGTGAAACAAACTGAACATATATACAATTAAGTGTTGTAATTAAAAGCAATTTTCGTATTTGAATGCTGCCATTGAAATATAGCTTGATATCCATCTGATATTCAACTCTTCGTGCTGTTGCATGAAAATGCTAATTATGCTTTATTATAGAAATTTTAATCCAATTTAATTGAAAGCCAATTCTAGGTGGATTACCTCCACCGCCCCACCACTGCCCTATTGTTACGGCAATGTGAACTTCACGGCTCTGTGCGCAACTATTACGCCAGCAATTATAGCTCACTCAACACATATGTATATGATTATCTATCTGGCTACTCTAACAAGTTTTTCCTTCCCTCTACTCCCTCTGTTCCTCTCCAGCGTGCGGATTGTGCTTTTGGTGCGGGATCCACGTGGCACAATGCAGTCGAGAAGGCATAGGGTCTGGTGCGCCGGCAATGAGGACTGCGAGGATCCGCGTCTGGTGTGCCAGGATCTGCAGGATGACTACAAAACGGCCAAGGAAATGCTAGAAAAGTATCCATCCCGATTTAGGTGAGGATCTTACTTATATATTTTTTTAAAATTTAATTATTAATAAGAACATTGCTCTTTAGAACCCTTCGCTATGAGGACTTGTCGCTCAATCCCAGTGAGATGACCCAGGACATCTTACTGTTCTATGGCTTGCCGTTCGATCCAGCTGTCGAGGAATTCCTGGACACACACACCAAGGAAAACATTGGCGGCGTCAGTTCCACATATCGCGATTCCAGATCAGCGCCATTCCATTGGATTCGGGATCTAAAGCCAGACGAGGTGGGTACAGCATACACTCCCTTCAATAAAAATGAAAATTTCAATTAAATTCGTAATTATTTCCCATGAACAGATTAAACAAATCCAAGACGCCTGCTTGGATGCCATGGACCTGTGGGGCTATCGACGCATCGAGGACTTCAGCAACTTCTCCAGCATCCAGCAGACCTTCGATCCCATGGTGATGCCGCCCCCGTTCACGTGAACGCGGTCCTAGTGTTAGCTGATCTATCTGATAATGATAACTAATTCTTCTACTTGGTACATTTTGTTGTGATATCGTCGTGTTGAGCGAGCAAAAAGAAAAAAAGAGTAAGAAAACTGGAAAAGAGCCGAAAGGAGTTGAAAGTGGCCAGAACAGAGAGAGATTTGTGGCAGAAAGACCCAGAGACAGGCAGTAGGTTTGTTAGGCATTGTGGGTGCATTTGTGGGAACTCGATTGCTGGCACATTTTTTGCTGAACACGCAAACACACTTAACTGAGCAATAGTTATTAATATATATATATATATATAAATAAATATAAACATTAACTGAATATACAATATGAAATGCATAATTTTAGTAATTGGCGAATTTTGTGTAGAGCGTAAAACGGTACGAAACCAGTCGAATATCAGATTTACATTTAGGCCTAGAATTTAAGCAAAAACCAATAAAACTGAAAACTTAGTCTATATAGGGCTGCGTATTGTGGATTGTTTACTTGGCTTTTTGATGTAAATTGTTTAGGCAAAACAAAGCAATTTTTGTAATTCAGCTTAAAAAGTGCGTATATAGATAAAAACCCAGTGATTTAGCGTCTTTACTGAAAAAACAAAACTCACAACCAAAACGTATCAGTCAGAAATTCAACAAAACTAAGCTCGAAAACGATTAGATGATGCAATTATACAAAAAAACATATAAAAATTCGACAAAATGTTTGGCAAACCAAAAATTGTGCAATATTATCAAAAAGGAATAAAACAAAAACAATTAAATCACGCTAGTATCAATTTAGACACGAATTTCCTAAAGCAAATTATAAAAAATTATATACAAAATGTAACAAAAGAGCAATGGGCACTCAACTCCTACTTATAAGTTTCCTTAGGAATAATTTATTTTTATGGTTATTTAGTTGTAATTGTAATTAAATTGTACTATACTTTATGTCATTATTATACAAATGCGTTAAATACGTTCTCGTTTTCCAAAACGACGCCCAGTATATCGATCAAATTGGTAAACAAAACAAGTTTAAGTGATTTGATTATTTGATAAACGAAAGAATCCAGCAATATTTGCATAATTACACTTATTAAGCAAAATAACAACTGAATAAACAATGAATTATAAGAAAGGTAGTGTTCTCTATTTCATTATTTTTCGATGGGGTAAAATAAAATAATTTGGAGGTCTAGAAACACAAATAAGTCGTAAAATTGTATAAACATTGTATTGTATAAACATCTTATATAAAGTTTTGTATATATTTTTATATAGTTTTATAAACTTATATATAGTTTTGTATAACGGCCCATACCGAAGGCTATATCTTTGCCGATTTCCACCCGATTCTAAAACGGAATACCTTAATCGATTTGTAAATCGATTGTCCATCAATCTGCATCAAAATCTAGGAACGAAATATTTTTTAGATTTTTCGACCCATTTTCTGGGCTATCCCCTTCAAAATGTGGAAAGTGCATGGGAACGACAATATGCCCCACTGCGATGGCTATATCTTTGTCGATTTCTACCCGATTCTAGAACGGAATACCTTAATCGATTTGTAGGTCGATTCTCCATCAATCTGCATCAAAATCTAGGAACGAAATATTTTTTAGATTTTTCGACCCATTTTCTGGGCTATCCCCTGCAAAATGCGGAAAGTGCATGGGGAGCCCAATCTCCCCCATTGCGATGGCTATATCTTGGCCGATTTCCACCCGATTCTAGAGCGGAATACCTTAATCGATTTGTACATCGATTCTCCATCAATTTGCATCAAAATCTAGGAACGAAATATTTTTTAGATTTTTTAACCTATTTTCTGGGCTATCCCCTTCAAAATGCGGAAAGTGCATGGGGAGCCCAATATCCCCCATTGCGATGGCTATATCTTGGCCGATTTCCACCAGATTCTAGAGCGGAATACCTTAATCGATTTGTAGATCAATTTGCCATCAATCTGCATCAAAATCTAGGAACGAAATATTTTTTGGATTTTTCGACCCATTTTCTGGGCTATCCCCTTCAAAATGTGGAAAGTGCTTGGGGAGGCCAATATGCCCCACTGCGATGGCTATATCTTGGCCGATTTCCACCCGATTCTAGAGCGGAATACCTTAATCGATTTGTAGATCAATTTGCCATCAATCTGCATCAAAATCTGGGAACAAAATATGTTGTAGATTTTTCGACCTATTTTCTGGGCCATCCCCTGCAAAATGCGGAAAGTGCAAGGGGAGCCCAATATCCCCCATTGCGATGGCTATATCTTGGCCGATTTCCACCCGATTCTAGAGCGGAATACCTTAATCGATTTGTAGATCAATTTGCCATCAATCTGCATCAAAATCTGGGAACAAAATATTTTGTAGATTTTTCGACCTATTTTCTGGGCTATCCCCTGCAAAATGCGGAAAATGCAAGGGGAGCCCAATATCCCCCATTGCGATGGCTATATCTTGGCCGATTTCCACCCGATTCTAGAGCGGAATACCTTAATCGATTTGTACATCGATTCTCCATCAATTTGCATCAAAATCTAGGAACGAAATATTTTTTAGATTTTTTAACCTATTTTCTGGGCTATCCCCTTCAAAATGCGGAAAGTGCATGGGGAGCCCAATATCCCCCATTGCGATGGCTATATCTTGGCCGATTTCCACCCAATTCTAGAGCGGAATACCTTAATCGATTTGTACATCGATTCGCCATCAATCTGCATCAAAATCTAGGAACGAAATATTTTTTAGATTTTTCGACCCATTTTCTGGCCTATCCCCTTCAAAATGCGGAAAGTGCATGGGGAGCCCAATATCCCCCATTGCGATGGCTATATCTTGGCCGATTTCCACCCGATTCTAGAGCGGAATACCTTAATCGATTTGTACATCGATTCGCCATCAATCTGCATCAAAATCTAGGAACAAAATATTTTGTAGATTTTTCGACCCATTTTCTGGGCTATCCCCTGCAAAATGCGGAAAGTGCAAGGGGAGCCCAATATCCCCCATTGCGATGGCTATATCTTGGCCGATTTCCACCCGATTCTAGAGCGGAATACCTTAATCGATTTGTACATCGATTCTCCATCAATCTGCATCAAAATCTAGGAACGAAATATTTTTTAGATTTTTCGACCCATTTTTTCTATCCCCTGCAAAATGCGGAAAGTGCAAGGGGAGCCCAATATCCCCCATTGCGATGGCTATATCTTGGCCGATTTCCACCCGATTCTAGAGCGGAATACCTTAATCGATTTGTACATCGATTCTCCATCAATTTGCATCAAAATCTAGGAACGAAATATTTTTTAGATTTTTCGACCTATTTTCTGGGCTATCCCCTTCAAAATGCGGAAAGTGCAAGGGGAGCCCAATATCCCCCATTGCGATGGCTATATCTTGGCCGATTTCCACCCAATTCTAGAGCGGAATACCTTAATCGATTTGTACATCGATTCTCCATCAATTTGCATCAAAATCTAGGAACGAAATATTTTTTAGATTTTTCGACCCATTTTCTGGGCTATCCCCTGCAAAATGCGGAAAGTGCCAGGGGAGCCCAATATCCCCCATTGCGATGGCTATATCTTGGCCGATTTCCACCCGATTCTAGAGCGGAATACCTTAATCGATTTGTACATCGATTCTCCATCAATCTGCATCAAAATCTAGGAACGAAATATTTTTTAGATTTTTCGACCCATTTTTTCTATCCCCTGCAAAATGCGGAAAGTGCAAGGGGAGCCCAATATCCCCCATTGCGATGGCTATATCTTGGCCGATTTCCACCCGATTCTAGAGCGGAATACCTTAATCGATTTGTACATCGATTCTCCATCAATTTGCATCAAAATCTAGGAACAAAATATTTTTTAGATTTTTCGACCCATTTTCTGGGCTATCCCCTTAAAAATGCGGAAAGTGCATGGGGAGCCCAATCCCCCCCATTGCGATGGCTATATCTTGGCCGATTTCCACCCGATTCTAAAACGGAATACCTTAATCGATTTGTACATCGATTCTCCATCAATCTGCATCAAAATCTAGGAACAAAATATTTTGTAGATTTTTCGACCCATTTTCTGGGCTATCCCCTTCAAAATGCGGAAAGTGCATGGGGAGCCCAATATCCCCCATTGCGATGGCTATATCTTCGTCAATTTCCCCCCGATTCTAGAGTGGAATACCTTAATAGATTGTTTGATCGATTCTCCATCAATCTGCATCAAAATCTAGGAACAAAATATTTTCTGGATTTTTCCGAAGTTAGTTTTCATTCTTCTTTACATACATCGAACTGCCAACACCATTTTATTTCTACATGAGTTGCGGTGGCGCCACTTTGCCATTAGGTGGCTGTTTCTCAAACTACCAAATGCGCCAGAATGTATTATGTGGAAATTATCTGCCACTGCGAACTAAACCTGGCGTATAATTTGAAATAATTCATTTATTTTTAAATTCCTATACCTAGTTTTAAATATTTCATGAAGTAATAAAACTTTTGGCTGAATAAATCAAAGTTGCACTTGTCTTTGGCCCCGTTTAGTGTCCAGTTTATTGTGTGAGGTGCTAGAGTCTGGCATTTAATGTTGTAGTCGGAAACTAGGACGTCCCATGCCATCTCCCAGTGCTCCACCCTGTGGCTAAGGATGCTCCCTTTAAGGCTGCACAGTCCTTCTGGGGTAAAAGGACTAAAAAGCGGATGATGGAGTCTTTCAATCCCGGCTATGTCTGCACAGATCCCGGTTATAAAGACATCCTCCAGGGGCAAGAAATTCGTATCCAAGGCAGTAGTATATAGCGTTGGCACTACGTCCATAGAAATCAGATAGCCCGATCCGGATATATAGTCGGGATATATGTCGAGGGGATACATGGAGGATGGCATGTACGACTTATCAGAGACATCTCTGGATGGCAGGACATTGCAGAATCTATGTCCCATTATCAAGTTCTTGGTTCGATTAAGACGATCCGTGGGTTTATAGGAAGTACGATCATAGTATTCCAAAGTGTCCTTGTAGAGGGGAATCGTACCCCCCAATATATAGTGCAAAAGGTTGGGAATGTTCACAAAGGAATCATCATCGCATTTTAAAAAGAAAGCCGAGTTCTTCGTACAATTATTCGCTATATGTTTAAGGATCATCACTGACTTCAATGTCAGGTTCTGGTAGCAGTCCACAAAGTCCTCCTGAATGATATCATTGTGCAATTCGGCTTCTCTCTTCATATATATAGTACTGCTCTTATCCCGACTGCGACCAACAACAAATACTAAACGCACGTTGAGTCTCATTTGCTCACCTCTGCCCTGCAAATAGTCCTTAAATAGGTTCATATGTTCTGGCAGAGGTTGCAGAAAGTTTTCCACTGAATATCCATGGAACTTCACAAAAGCTGGATAGTTAAAATCGTTGGTATTACCCCATGTCTGACGGATAAGCGAGCGCTGTTTAAAGTTTTTCAACTTGGAGGCAACAGCTATTATAAGGATGGCTTTATCCTGGCAGAATCCTTTCGGAACTATGAGGGCTGTTTCCTTATCTGGATCCAGGTAGTCACTTATCTTTCGAGAAACATTATTTCCCCAAGTTGGTAGTTCCGCTGTTTAAGGTTTTAAGTTTTAAGGTTTTTAGTTTTTTTTATAATAATTCTTACCACGTCGGTTTATAAAATCCATAGTATCAAATGACTTATGGTACAGAAATATTATTAAAAGTAATATCAGAAAGGTATAAATTCTTTTCCTGCGACGTGGTAACATTTCGAAGGGATTCAAAATTAGAACCCTTTTATTTCAAAACCCCTTCCCCAAAAGATACAAAATATTTTTGCTTTAATAGAGTGCACTGTATTTGGGTTTGCTCTTTCATTACTTGGTTTTTATATTTTAAATATAGTTTAGTTTAATATATGCAGCTATATAATAGTTAATCAAAATTGAACACTACAGTTTTTGCTTTTTCATTTTAAATTATTTATAATCATTATAGTTATGCTCCGTTTTTAAACTAAGAACTTTAAACTAACTTTTGTTGTTTTTTCTGCTCCGATCGATCTGTGCCAGGATCTGCGCCTTTCGGTCGGTTATTGATTGCTACTCTAAAGTGCTAAATACGTATAAATCTTTTAATTAATCATTTAATTAATCAATTAATTAATTATACACTTGAAACAATTTCGTGCGAGAATTGTTACGATCGTTGATTAGGTTTTTCTTCATCATTTTCATGTTTTTTGTTTTCTGTTTAAAAACTATATAATACAAAAAGTCTTGGCGTTAAAGTATAAATTGTATAAACAAAATAATTAAATTATTTTGCGCTGGTTTACAGTTTTTTTTTTTCATTTTGTTTTTAGTTTTTGTTGCTGTTTTTTTTTTTTTTAGTTTGCCTCACGCACACGCACATACATACAATTAAATAAATTAATTAAAACATTCTGCTGTTTGTACTCAAAACTTCTTCGAGCCAGCAATAAAGTGGCTAACAATATATATATTCCATTTCGAATTCCAGATCTCGAGTTGGCCTTTCATAAGAAGCCCATGTCGAGGGCAGTGTAGAGGGCGCGTATGTCGCTGTGGGCGGAGATCCGCCAGAAGGGGAAGTTCATGGCCTTGGCGGCCGCCTCCTCCTCGGCCCCATCCCCGATCACCACATAGGTGCTCTTGCGTCCGAACCGAGTCACGATTCGTTCATAGCAGGTTTCCTGACCTAAAGGGGGGAAAAAAAAGAAAACTGGTTAGCTTCCAGATCGATCGACTCGCCATATCCTCAATGCCTTACCGATTTTGTGCGCACTGTAGATGTTCTCGATGTTGAAGATTCCCCCGAGTCCGAAGAGCAGGACCTTGGCCAGCGCCGGTGCCAGTTGCGTGGAGGTGACCAGGACATTGACGCAGTTCTCTCGCTGCGCGATCATGCTCAGGCACTTCAGCGCCAGGGTGGCCCAGTTGTCGGTGGCCACCTCGATCTCCGAGCGGATCTGCAGCCAGGCCTCGCGTTTTCCGGGTCCCAGCAAAGTGCCAACACTGCAAAGGATAACGAATGTTTAGAATCTAGGATACAGAGTTACTCTCCCTGGTAATACTCACTTTCCGCGATAGCTGTTGTAGATGTCCTTGATCTTGCGGTAGCGGAAGGCCAGCTTGCGCATCCAGTCGACTCCGCCCCTCACGCCCGTGGGCAGGCAGAGATTGGGCGGGGCGCCGGGCGGGGTGCCCGTGTGGAAGCCGTCGGTGGCAAAGTTGTAGGCGCTCAGGTCCTGGCCGTTGTCGTCGGAACTGACATCGTCGATGTGCACCTGGTCGCACTCCTCGATCTCGTTGAAGAAGAAGTGCGTGTCGGCCATGTTGAAGACCATCTCCTCCATGCGGAAGGCGATGGTCATCAGGGAGCTGTGGTCTTTGGTGTATCGATTGGCATAGCTGCCCGAGAGCAGGGTGTGGAAGATGATGAGCGTCTCGTCCAGATCCCAGACGAACACGCGTTCCGGCGGCTTCACCGCCTCGCTATTTCCGGTATCCGACGCGGTGCTCCTCGTGGGACTCGGCTGCTGGTGGCGCCTTCCGCGCGCTCTCCCCGACTTGCCCGTGGGCGTGGTCTTGCTGTTGGCCACCCCTGTACCTGATCCGGGGGTGCCCACACTGCTGCCACCGCTGGAATTCAGGGCCGTGGCTGCGGCGGCGGCGGAGGCAGCGGCATTGCCTAGAGATCCGATGCCGGAAGTGGCGCTCGGCGAGATCGGGAGCGGGGAGTGCGGCGAGTGGGTGGTCTGGTGCACCGGCGTGGTGGAGTGTGTATCCGTGGGGCTCTCGGAGAGATTCGACGAGGCCGCCACATGAAAACCATGCCCGTGGCTGGCGCTGGAGCTGGGCGAGCTGACCGCATACGGCGAATAGTTGGCCGGACTGTAGTAGTTGCCGTACTGCTCGTTGTAGTAGCCGCCGTAGTCCTGCTGCCCGAAATTGTTGTACCCGGCATAGGGACTGCTGTAGAGCTGCGAGTTGTTGTTGCCTCCTCCGGCGTAGCTGGGCGTCAGATAGGCCGCCGCCGCAGCCGCTGCTCCGGGCTCCATTTTGGCCTGCCGGGCCGTCGTATACGGAGTTCCGTAGCTGGAATAGAATGGCGGCGGGGGCGTGTACTGCTGCATGCTGTTGTAGTAGTAGTAGTCGTGTTTGCTATCGTACACCGCCGCTGCTGCGGCTGCCACCGCCGAGGAGTTGACCGCCGCCGTGGCGGCTCCCGTGTCCAGGGGATTGCTGGTGGCGGCGCTGCATCCATACAGGTTCGATCCGGCCACTGTTCCTGCCGACACACTGCCATTATCCAAGGCAGGATGGACTTGGCCGGGACTGCGGGACTCCGACTTGACGGCCGCCCCCGAATTGCTGCCGTCGTGGGACGTCCAGTGCGACATCACGGTGGTGCTCACATCCTCGCCGGTCACAGTGCCGCCTCCGCCCCCGCTGCCGGCCTGCTGATATGTGGAGAAGCTGCTGCCGGAGGACTGAGCAAAACTGGAGGATGCTGCCAGGCTGCAGCTGCTGGGATTCGCATTCGATCCACCGCCATTGGAGTAGTGGCCGCTCAGCGAGGCCAGCGATCCGATTGTCGGCTGGAGCGGTTGGCTCTGCGGTGGCAGGCCCAGCGGACTGCATTGCCCCGCCACGCCTACTCCCACCCCTCCGACACCGCCAATGCCCACACCGCCCACACCGACGCCCATGCTGGCACCGGCGCTACTGGGTCCATTGCTGGCCAACACGGTGCTGGGATGTGATTGTTGCTGCTGTTGCTGTTGCTGTTGCTGCTGTTGATGTTGCTGTTGCGTTTGTTGTTGCTGCTGCTGTTGCTGGGGTTGCTGTTGCTGCTGCTGCTGTGACAGATTGCAGAGGCTGCAAGGGAGAACACAAAAAAAGGGGTTAAATAAGTGCGGAAAGGGGTGGGTATAAACGAGATAATTTTATAATTAAACTGCACCCAGCTGCCTTCTTCAATTTTAAATTCAACACTTAATAAAAAATTATATTAAGTCTGCTTAAAAACCTGCTTTATAATAATTCTGCCAATTTTTAATTTAAAGCTTTGAGAGTGATATATGTATATATTACAGATTAAGTAATTTATTTATGTACTTGACTCTAAAACTCGTATATCTTTTTATGGGATCCAGAAATCAGAGCAGTCGATATATAGTATATATTTTCCAGTTTTTTTATGAGATGTAATCTTAAACTTGTTGTTTATAAATATATAAACTTAAGCTTAAATATTAGCTAGACTAGAGTATTTAACCTTTGACTTGAAAGAACATATTTTAGCATTCAAATCCCATAAAGACACATGGAGACATATCCCATTGTGTGTGCCAGAGTGTGGGAGAGATGTCGAAACAGGGAACCTTTGACTCGTTAGGGAAACCCATAAAATAATTTCCAATAATCTTTAAACAGCCATAAAATTAACGGCAAGTTGTCGTTCCATGTTCTTGGATTTGAGTTTCCTATTAGTTCCTAACCCAGAGCCCGCGTCAAGTGTGTGAGGGCCCGGCTTGAGATCCCTTGAGTCTCTGGGACTCTCTGGCCGAAGAGGTCTTTAAAATCTTGTCAAGTGTTATAAATATTTTTCTACGATCTCAGAGAATCGCAGAGATGAAAAAAAAGGAAATCGTTTCAAATTGTTTCGGGGCACTTGAGAGCCTCGTTCTGGCATGTGCGTTGCCTTTTTTTTTTGTTTTTTGGTAACCCCCTCACACCACTACCCCCTCTTTATAGCCACATGTTCAGCAAATGTTAAATTCTTAAAGAGCGGCGACAAATATTTTTTTTTTATATATTTTACGATTTGTGTTTTGATGGGTTTTGTTGTTCCACGGGAATGATTACTTTTCAATTGCCGAACAAATTAAGTGGACAAATTGAAAAAAGAGCCCTAAAGGATCCATAAAACTCGAATAATGTCGAGCCCCCAATATAAATCATGAAATCAAGAAAATCAAAACACTTCAGTTCATAATTTATGTCAAGAGGGGAAGCCAATTGGAAATATAATCCCTTTTAATGAAGTTGGCCCCTCAAAGAACTAAAATTAATAAATATAGTATCCGAATACTTGCTTTAAAACCATTTAAATTTTAGTTATTATCCAATGCCATGAATGGAATTTAATATCTTCATCAATTTACAATAATTTTGGGATAACTTTCCACCCCTTTTTTAGACAAAAATAAATTTCCTATATTTTCTCAATGTCTATTTTTCTTCCTTCCCATCCAATCCAGAAAAAAAAGCCTAGAAACAGAAAAAATTTGTAAGGATTTTTCATAATTTTAATAGGAAGGTAAATTAAGTGCCCAATTTCCAAAGGAATCTGACACCTTGAGATACTTTTTGTGTTTGTTTTGGGGAAAGGGGAACATTTATCTTGCCAGCAGCCACAACAAGCGGCAGATGCTGGCTGGTTGAAGGGGGAAACCGGGAAACCAGTCCCCCCCATTTTCACATTTTCCCCATTTTTCCCATTTTCACGTTTTCCCCCATTTTTTCCTCAATAATGTACGACGCGTGCGCTGATGAGAGAGCCAGAAATCCAAACAAATATCTCGCCCCAGAGATCCCACGATTTGAGTGAGTTTATGTGATGTAATGTGGGCAGCCAATGGGAGATTTACGCAAATTATAATGAATTATAATTAAAGAGGGCGAGAGCTGAAGAAAGAGACAGGCAGACCAAAAATGAAAGAGACGGGAGGCGGAGATCTTTAAGACTAAGCCGCAACTGTTGCCGCCCTTAAGCCCCTTTTAAGTAGTTGGGCTTGGGACTGGGACTGGAACTGGGTATGGGTCTGGCCGGAATCTTTCCCTTTGGCAAGTGTTAAGTGCTCTGACACTTTGGTTTATCTTCTATCTACAGCTGAGGCGTGCAAGAAATTCATTCTTTGAATTTTTGTTGCAGGGCATGTGTCAGGTTGAGAGGGTCACATGCAAAATACTTGCCACACATCCTTGCCACTCCACCCTCTTCTTTTTCGTTTTCAATCGAAACCAATTGAAGATGCTACATGGAGGCCTGCAAGTGTGAGGAGTTTCCTTTTTCCTTCTGTTACAAATTGTCTACGCTTACAGCTGGAAAACACCCTATTCAAAAAAAATCCTACAAGTAGGTAGAACCTTACTTGAAATACAAAATTAAATTTTTGAAATATATTTGTTAACCCACCGATTTCTTTCATGTGTATCCGTGTGTTCAGTTTTGGGACGTTTAACCTGAAAATATGCCAAGAAAAAATGGGAAAATCGGTATTAATACATATTATATTTATAATTGTTCCTGTTTTCTTAAATTATGTAAAGAAAGAATTTGTTTATAAACACCTCAGCGTCTGCCAACGCAGTGCTGAGCTCGGCACTTCCACCGTTCTGGAACCACTATATTTGGGTTATCATTTAGTGCAAAAAAAACAGTGAATTTTACATAATTTGCAATTCGCCATTTGCCGCTGATGGCAGCAGTTTTGAAGCCCAGTCTTAAGACCCATGCGTGGGAAAAAGTTTTTCTGGGCTGTGCGAAATGATTCGGATGTGCGGCGCCATTTAAGGGGAACTCCACATAAGAGGGGGGACAAAAAAAACAGAAACAGAACCAAAAAACCACAATGAAATAAAATAATAAAAAAAAGAGACAGCGCAGCAGGTGGTGCGATAGCTTGGGGCGAGACTCTGATAAGGATACTGCGAGCCATGGGGGCAAAAAAAAGCTTTATTTGATAAGAAGAGACATAATGTGAAAACTTGCCAAAAGGGGGAGATCTCAGGAAGGAATAAACAACACTTGAAATAATAAATGTTTATAGGAAGTTAAATGGAAAGAAATATGTAATATATCTATAAATTGATCAGGAGTAGGTATTTTTATAGACTTTCTGAAGGAAAGTTAGGGTTTTTTTCAGGTTCTCCCTTCCTTTCTGAAGTATTTAATATTTTTTTATGTTTATGTTTATAATATAGTATGTATATATTACTATAAAAAGGATCTATAAGAAGGATCTATAAAAGGATTATTTTTTAATCTTCATCCTCAATCATTTTCTTCCTTTACAACTGCCTTTCTTGAGATATTTGTGAATAATAGCAACGAGTAATGTATTCTATATAATTTTTTATTTATTCACTATTTAATTATATATTTATTTTTTATAGTTACTCCCTTCTCTCATTGCAATTAAGAGCTCAGCTTAATTTGCTTTCCACCCCATCCTCGACCGCTTGACAAATTCCATGAAATTATAAAAAGGACTGAAATAAATGCAAATTGAACGGAAGCCAGATAAATCGAAGGCGGACAGCCGGGAAGGACAAGCCCAGGTGCTGGAATTTTGGGCCACCCCTTCTCCCAGCCCCTCCCCTACAGAAAAGCTAACAAAAAATGCAAAATGTGAAAAAAAAAATGGAGGAAGCCGAAAAGTTGAGCGGCTTCGGGTTGACAGCTTCTGCCGGCCAGCGATGACCACACGCACGCACTGTCCATCATCCGGGCCACTGGCAGGGGGCGCCGGGAGGGGTAGGTGCCGGTAGGGGCGGGAAAGGTGCTCAAATTTGTCGTCTGGGCAGGGAACACGCGCATGCGCAGCGTCCGGACGGGACGAGATGGACTGGGAATGGGAAGCTACCCGAACGGTAGCGTTTCGTTTTTGAGATGCGAACTGGTATCGCGAATCGAGCATTGCGTGTTGCACGGATAGAGTGAGGGCAGAGGGGGCTGGGGCTAAGGAGGAGGGGGAGGGGGAGAGGGGGAAGCTGAGGGGGGAAGATCCAAATGCAACCTTTTACTAAACTAATTTATGGCACAAGCTGACAACGTAAACATTAACACAGACAACACAGAGAAGTGATCAGGCAGGGATTGAGGTTTCAGGATAGAGGGGTTCTGGGGAGATGACCCACACACACACACACACACACACACACTAAGACACACACTAACACACACATATTAAGACCTGTTTTTTTGAGCATCTTTAACGAAATTCCTGTGATCGTAATCTCTTTGTCTCTTGTGCTGCTTTAGAAGAAGATTAAAACACACAAGCTAACACAGACAGGCAAACAAAAGACAAGCCAAGAAGACGGCGACAAATTTTTTATTAACCTGGCCCTAAGCCTTCCTCGCTCCCCTGCCAGCCCGCTCCTCCTCTCCCTCTCTCCGATAACCATCAAAATAAACAAGAGGAAAATTTGTTTCTTTTTATTTTTGGTGTGTGGCTGGGAGATGCTGGGGAGAGACCTATCCCATATGCACCTTTAACACTTTGGCACGTTAATTACGTTCGGGCCACAATCATGGTAGTATAATCAACAATCGCCAAGTGTCAATCGCCAGGGCCATAATCAATATTTCGAATACCCCCAAGACTACCCGAAATCCGCCAGATCCCCGACTAGCCTTCTCTGTTCTCTCTTTGTCATAAATTACATGCAGCGCGTATTGTCGCAGTTGAATTATGGCGTGTTAATTTTTACGATTACGGCTTAAACTTAATTAAAATGTGATTAATGCCGCACCGGCAACTGGCCCCAGTTGAAGCCCAGCTTTAGCTCTGGCTTTGTGGGCCAGGCTCTTTAAATTCCCATAAAGCACCCTTTCCTTCTGCTAGTGCTGTAATTTATGCTCTATTAATATTTCGCCTTAACCATCCAAAACCAGAAACCCTTCCATCCTTTCGACCTACTCTCCGTTTGACGTTCGTCACGTTTGTTCAGTCTGGATTTTGGACTTTGTCTTAGTCTAAGTTCAGGGACCCATACATAAAAACTTCTCTCTTGTTTTTAAGACCTTCTGGTATGCTGTTCCATTAAATCACTAGGGGTATTGGGGCCAAAACTTTACAACTTTACAACCAAATTCCAAGTGAATGAAAGGGTTCATTAATTGGTCTGGGAACAAGTTGATGAGATGACAAGTACACAATGCATATTTCTGGGAGGACCTTTAAGACCTGACTTGTTTGCTTCATTAACCACAACCGGAGTTAAGCCGATTAATGCGTTGTAATAAAAATGTGGTCAGGTGTCTCTCGATCTAATCCCCTCTAAGAGGTCTATAAAATTTTGTCTCCATTGTTATTAATTATGAGGATTATTGAAAAAGGCAATAAACAAATTTCTCTTTTTATGGTTAATTTTTAACAAATTATTTAGTAATAATCTAAAAATAAACTCAACAGTGATATGTAGTCCAACATCTTAATAACTCTTGACTTGTCAACTCGAACTTAATTTGTTGACATAGATTCAGAGATATCATACTATCCAATAGATCAACTTAGCCCCTAATAAAACATCCTAAGCTCTCGTTTATACTCCAGCTTCCATAAATAATCAAGTTTTTTTTTCACTCCAGGTTCTCTGGCAGTTTTTAAAAGTTTCGCTATTCGGTTGATATCACGGCTGATGCTGAGAGCTAGGAGAAGCCCCACCAATGTAAAACCACCAAGGAACAACCATAATAATAACCGTCATCATAACATAGCAATAACCGACGGCACCACCACAGAGACCCACCGAAAGTGGGGGTCTCAACCACATCACTTTTAATGCTTCAACGAAGAGCGAAAAAATCCCACTATAACGACGACACTCTTATGATTTTTTTTTTCATTATTTTCATTACCTTTGGCTCGATCATTTTGTCAATTAATCCGCATCGCGGGGCAGTATAGTTGTATGGCATTAGGGTGACCATTATGTGGGTGGTTCTGTATCAAGCAACCTTAAACTTTCACTTAGAAATATGCACTCGCGAAATGGTATCTTTGGATTTGGAGGATTTGATTGATATCCGATTGTGTTTTGAAATTGAATGCCGTTAACGAATGATTTTTTTTTTTTGTAGTTCCGCAAGTGCCGGATCGGACGGATCGGCTAGGACCGGTCCCGTTGAATGGCTCTCTCAAAATGAACCACTGAACCACCCGGTTGAGCCACAATTCGACGCAGGCCGTACCACAGCAGCGACGTCGGCAGCGGCGGCGTTTTGAGTGAAAATCTCAGCATTGGATGGCGGCTGGCAAACCACTCGAAACGAGTTCGTGGCTATGGTTTTCACTCACACACCGAAGAAGCCTCTAAACTCCGCCCATTCCCAGTCCATAGCCAAACACACACAAACAGGGGTGGGTTGGTCGGTCGAGCAAACCAAACCACTTTTCCTCCGAACCAAAAAACAAAGTTTTTGTTTTCCCATATATACTTCTTCTGCCTTTTGTATCTCTCGGATGCGGGCGAACAATACCCATTGTGGCTGAGATAGTTTCTGCCGCTGGCCAAACGCCATTTGGAAACTGTTCGAGCGTTTCCTATTCGCATAAATTAATAAATTACTCCAGCCTCTAGGCTACGTCTGCCACCATTCGAGCACATTACACAAATTAATAAACTAATCAGATGAAATTTCTCAGATTGTTTTCAAGCTTACACATTTCCGAAAATCCCAAAAATCAATAGAAACCGCCAGCAATTTTATGGCAATCGTAAAAATCGAAGAAAAAAAAATTCAAATCTCTGGTAATCCAAGACGTCAAGAAACTTATTGGCTCTAGAGTTCGATGGTGGATCCGTAACGTATTAGGGTAGGAGCTCCCAAAAAATTATGAATGCTTTGGTGTAAGGCGAGACGAAGTGTGCTGGGTATAGTCTAACCGATACTCGATATATCCGCATATATGTTAGGATATCTGATCTGTTGGCAGGCCAGCGAGTGCCATAAACAAATTGGCATCTAATCACAAAATCACAGAGCATTCACTAGCCATGATTCACTTTCGATGGTAATTGGTTGACCTTTTTTAAGGAGGAAGTCACTAATAAGTCTTAAATAGAGTAGGGAGTTCTATAAACTATAATGAGTTTCTATCTTTAATCTAAAACTTAATTATGACATATTTAATTTCTTAACTCTTTATAGATTATATTTCTTTCTAAGACGATTGAGTAACTAAATGAAAGTGAAACCTTTTAGAACAAAGAAATTAAACCTCACTAAATTCCAATTCAGGTAAAGGCATAAACTCATATTTATTTATGGATAAAGAGTGTCTCCAGCCATTCCAAACAATTTATTCGTACCGTAAACAATCGATGTGATTTTAACACTTAATTTTTGCCCGAAAGTCTAAACAAACACTGACGTATAAGCTGCGATATGGATGGGGTTTCAAGTAAACAGAAACAAGTGCATTTAGACAAATAAAGGGCGAGTCATATGCAGTGGAATTCCGAAAACAAGCTTACTTCCAGCAATTTAAAATAAAAGTGAAAACTGTAGAGTAACTCGATAAAAAAAAATCAAAGTGCAACATGCGCTGGCTTTCCCAATCAAACAACATACCAAAAATGGGAGTGGGAAATTTTTTAATTTTTTTTTGTTGAAACTTTAAAGGAAATGATTCAAGCGAGTTGGGCATTAAATTAGCTTTAATCGCTTTAGCACGATCGTGAGACAACATGTCGTCAATTATATCTACGATGATCAACAGTGGTGCTCCTTTGCTGATGCTGGACCACTTGGAGTCTTCTGTAAACAAATCTGCGCACAATTTGCTGCATTTGCAGATATTTCTGTGGCCTGTGGCATGTTGCTGAGACTGGCACATTTGTCGTGGACCGGTTGCCGATCGCTAAAGACCATCATCCTGTTCTCCCCAGCGACCCAGCCTCAGTCCCAAACTCCAGCTCCAAAACCCCACCCCCAATCCCCCTACTGATGCTGAACGTGCTGATCGTGCGACTGCAACAAAAAAATAAAAATAAAAAAACCAACAATGGAGAATCGGAGTATCTTAATATTGCGGAATGGGGAGGAAGGCAAGCTTAAGATTTACGTTCAGTTTTGATCGTCCTGGACCTCCCCGAGTGTTGTATTAATTTTACAAACACACACACACACAGCCCACAGAGGTGGGGGATCCGGACCAGACCAGACTCCGATCTCCCAGCTAGCAGGGATCAAGGCCTCTTGCCTGGGCGCCATTTTAATGCAAAAGTTTTAACACCTGAGTCGAGCACATTTGTTGGCCATGTTCGCATTCTTACAACTTGATCTCAGCCTGGACATCTAGATAAGGATTTTCGATTTTTTTTTTGGTCGACTCCAACGGACAAGCAATTCGTGTTTGTTGTCATTCTGTTCGGCCTATCCACTGGGCTCTCAAATTCTCGACTTCTAGAGTTCAAGAGTCAACGAAAAATGCGTCATTGGCCCAGAAATTGGGTCACTTTTTGCCATCGTACTTCGCTGATTGGGGAAGTTTCCCATTTGTCAGCACATGCCAAAGGTCTGAGGTGGTCTCTGAGCCGAGAGTCAAGAGCCAACAAATTGCTGAGCCGTGGATATCAAAACCGCAAAAAAAAAGAAATACCAGATAGACTACAAAACGTGTAGGATGAACAAGGAGCTGGAAAAAAAAATGCATAAATACATTTATGAGCACGAACCCCATAGAATGGAAGAGTTTATTATGCAAATTTTTGGCATGGGGCATCTGCAGTTTGTTGGGCAAACTGAACTTGGAATTCTTTGATTCAGAAAATCCTCAATGAAATGGATTGGCAAATGAAAAATGCATCATAGACAAAAAAAAGCAAAAGAACTATATACAGTTCTATTGGTCCGGTTTCCTTCTGTGATTCCACAGAAAATTGCAAAATTATGTGGAAATGGAAAAAATTACCAAACAACAACTTTGAAAGGTATTGCATTTCCTATTGGAAAACATATTTTCCACTTGTACAAATATTTATAATGCAACTCCAGACAATCAGCTGTTCCGGGGATCCCATATCAATCGACCAGAATCGATCGTAAATCAAACAAAAAACCTAGTGTTTCATATCCAGCTGAGCCTCAGAGTCAAGCACATTAACCAAAAATATATATATATTTTTGGTATATTTTTGAGGAGCCTCTTTTACGACTCCCAGCCCCATTAAAAAACGCCCAACCAACTACTGTGCTGGTTCCATAAAAAATATTATTGGTTTTTATGAACCAACAAGGCCACCAGGGGCCACTATAGGGAATATTCCGAATATCTTGAATCGAAACATCGTAATGGCCAGAAAACAAAGCCGAACAAAGACTGTGACTCTGACTATGGACTGTGGTCAGTCGAACATAGAGTGTGTGGGCGTTTTGCTTCCCCAGATAAGAAGTGAATAAAAATAAACCCCAGTCTGAAAAGTGCACTTGCACCACAATAGCCACTCTTGCCACTGAATAATAATGATGATGATGGAGTTGATTATGATGGCCACCGGGGTGGGCGAGAAACGGTTCGTTTATGCTTTCATTCTTGGGAAATATTATGCGGAACCTGTGTTTGTGTTCCAGGCACGTGCCGATCCGCCAGAGATATATATATTTATGCAACTGGAGGTCAGCTGGATGGTGGGTGGGTTGCGGGAGCTGGTGGGGAGTTCTGGAATCGCCATGGCGACCTAAACAAAACAAACATTGGTCAGGAATTTCATTAAAAGGCAAAAGCCGAAGACCAAAGCCAAAGTCTCAGCCGGAAAGCGGGTGTTCTTGGTGTGTGTTCTCATGGCAACCAATACCCACCCACTCTCCCATTCCCACTCCCATTCCCACTCCCACTCCCACTCACCCACCCATCAGCCATCACCCCTCAAACACCCACTCACAGCCCAACAACAACCTGCTGGCCTTTCGGGCCACCCACCGAGCAAAGTGTGTCGCCTGTCACTGCGAATGATCATCAAAACTCTGGTGCGGAGTGGATTGCTTTTGGCTTGGATCGGAGGAGTGTACTGCGGAGTGTATCCAAGGAGTACTCGTAAAGGGGGACAGCGGGCGACGACTGGCACGTTTACCTGTGGGAACGACTCTCTAATTAATTTAATTATGCGTTCTCGTCTAGCGCGTGTCAAAACGCGCAACAACCGAACAACAAAATTAAATCCTCACGCCTCGGTGGGTTCTAATCAAATGCGCCCTCAAGTATGCAACGGGAGCATATGCTATATACCCAGGGGGCTGCTGAAGAAGCCAGGGTATGCCAGACTAGGGGTAGCCTCTTCGATTACTGAATAGATTTCATAAAGAAAATTTTCCATCAAGTGGGTTTATCGTAACCAGATGTTTTTAAAAAAGATTATTTCAAAATACTTTTATAGAATTTAATGTTTTTTAACTTTCTTATACAGAAACCTTATATATGTTATGTTTTACGATACAACCTTTTAAAAAATAGTTCATTTATTGAAATCTAAAAGTCTTTAGAGAAGGAATATCTTTTAGAGTGATTTTTTAAGAAAGAAATACTCCATATGCTCCAAGCCATTAATCTCTTAGGAAAATCATCAACCAAATTGGAAAAATTATTGATAGCTTAGATATAAAATCGAAATATATTTTCTCCTGACTCTTACCTAGGGTATCCCTGAGTCCATACCTATCATCTTCTTCCTCTAAATTTGTTCCGGTGTTTTACAATTTTTTTGTTAGTTAACCGTTGCCAGGCCTATGAAATTATGCTTCCAGCCACTCTCACCCTGTCCTGGACAACAACATTTGAGGCATCGCTGACAAATTGAATTTGTAAACTTGCCCCGCAACAACAACAAATCATTGGAGACCCCCAGGGAGGCTGGTTCTGTTTCGGTTGCCATACACACGAGAGGTACTACGAGGTGGATGCTGCTCCGGGATGCTGGTAATCCTATACCCATGCCCTGTCTATGTTACGCTCCTCTGGACGGACTTTCTAACTCGGTCTCGGCTCGGTGAGTTCTGGTGGCCACCCACCCCTTTCACACCGCCCACCCACCAGCACCACCCCTCCATACCAGGCAGCCTCCTCCTCCATCCTCCTCCTCCACCCCCATGAAGTTGCGAAAGTGATGTGAAATTTTAGACGTTGTTGTTTTTTGTCCCAACTGGGCCGAGCGATTGGGCGGCTGGGAGGGGCGTGTCAACGCAGTTGGGAAAAATAACACATAGCATATACACACAATTATTAACACTTATTAATGTTGAGGTTTTCGTATATATGGCACCCCAGGGCTTAAATTAAAGTCATCCCGAGTGCCAAACAGCTGGCTCAAGTGCGGCACTTGAGCCGATCATCATCGAGGGGGTTGCTTGCTGCTACGAGGGGTGTTCCTGCTTCGGACCTGGGGGGTTAAGGGCTGGGGGTTGGCTTTGTCGCTGTTTAAGTAGTCATTAAGATTGAGTGTGGATAAGATTTTTTCACAGCTGGCTATCCGTCGGCAGGCCGCCCTGCCCTGCCCTGTCCTTTTTTCTTCGCAATTAGCTTGAAACCTTTGACTTTTGCCAAAACTTCTTACAAGGATCGGGGCATACTATTGACAGCTATTGTCCTCTAATTAAACAACAATGTTGACCTATTCCCAAAAAGTCACGGTTCCGGTTCAACGATGATAAAACTTGCACTTTTTTGGCAGAAAAATCATTGCCAATTACTTCGGGAAAATCGGCTTCTTTGTTTGTTAATTAAAATCTTTGATTGCCCTCAGAGTTCAACCCTCTGTAACCCCTTGAGTTTGTCTTCAAAAGGAGTTGCTTGTTAACCCTTTAAGATGTAACTCAGGTGTTCTCTAACCCCTTCACTTCAACCCTTCAAGGATAATCGGGTCAGAGCAGAGGAAGCTTCATAAAAATTATGACATTTTTATGGAGGAAATGGAAATAATTTTCACAATTTAATTAAAGGTAGAGATTCGCTATTCGGTGGCATATATGGGGGGAACCACAAACTGTGCCAACTGTGCAACACGCTGCGGACTTGGGCAACTTGCAACGAATAGCTGGCAACTGGCAACTGGAACCGAATACCCCAGTTGGCCTATCAGTTACAGTTACACCATATGTGGAGGCCCTAAAGTTGTCCGGGGATCGGTTTCATCGCTCAGACCTTGGCCACATTTAACTTTGGCTCTGCTTCTGTTCAGCAATTGCAACAAAATGGCAAAAAAAAAAATAAAGAATAATTATAATAAAGAAAAGAAAATAATTAGAACAATATAATATTACTTTAATGAATAAGAAAACAGGTGCGTTCTGGAATCTTTGGTATAGAATCGTAGTTAGAAATCGAAGGATGGTCCAATGGATATAGATTTTTTTGTGTACCTCCTCGTTGATGTCCCTTTCTCTGGCTCATCCCTCTCGGCACTTTCATCGCAGATCCTGAATATCAAATTTCGCTTTACCGCCTCGCCAATCAATGGACGAAATGTGAATGATTTGTTTGTTGGCATTTTGGCTGCCAATTGTCCGGACTCTGAAGTCCGGAATCCGGAGGCTGCTACTGCTTCTGCTGCTGCTGCACTTTCCCAAGCCCCGAAGAATAGGATGGAAAAAAAAAAAAAATGTGCAACGAGGAAATATGATATTTTTTTTTTGTTGCAAGAGCCTTCAGGAAAATGGTTTCGAAAGCAGGACCCGGGGGCCAGGAAAATACAAATTTCGTTGTAAAAATTATGAAAAAAAATATAAGAAAAACTGTCACGATTACTAACGAGCGGGCACTGCCATATCCGTTCACCCAGCCAAGTCAAAGGTCGAACAAATTTGTCTCAGAAAAAACCGCTTAATTGGTAAGAAGAGGGGGTTATGGCAGTGAGGTTAGGAGTGAGGGGTAAGGGGTAAGGCAATGGGGTGGCAGCTGCCTGTCTGCGCCTTTCTGACTGACAACAGCCGCCACACCTAAGTAAACCCCATCAGGGGCCCGAGCAGTTCTCCCAGTTCTCCCAGCAGGAATCTTATCATGCTCCAAACTGTCTGCCACTTGATTGAACCGGAAATGAGGGGCAAAGAGTTTTGTTTTCACAGGCTGCGACCACTTGACCCCGCAACCCTCTGGCAGTGACACTGTAAAGGAGAATCAAAGTGAACCGAATCGGATACGCAGCCACCTCTCCCTCTATTTTCCCCCCTCAACGAAATGCTTTACATTAATTTTTTGGTTAATGCGCCGCAGCTACAGGAGGCCTCACACTTACCCCAACTGTCAAATAATTATGACAAGTTCATTTCGTCGCACTTTTGCTCATTTGTTTGCCTCTCACACGCATCTATTTTTTCTCAATTTTAACAAGAATTCCTGTAAGCTAAAGCGTCCCAAACCAGAAACCATACAGTACAAAAAAAAACTCAGCCATTCCCGGCCCGCACCAATTATCGGAGCGTTGTAAGATGCCCAGATGCCACTTTTGATGTGACAGATGCGTATCCGTGCCGCCGGTTTTTGAGGTGTGTTGCTCCATCTTTTATGCATTATATATTCTCTTTTTCTAAAATTATTTTTCTGGTTTTGGCAAAATTATTACTGTGCTACTGCGTTTTAATGCGATGGTCCTTGAAAGTATGCTATGATTTTTGAAAATGTTAAGCAAGTGCGTGTTTTCGAAAGGAAAGGATTCCAGGGACCAAAAAATGGCGGAAATTGTTTGACTTTTAGTAAGGAAGGACTAAAATTTAACAAGGGACTGCATATTTAAAGTTTTCAGATACAAAATTTGTCAGATTTAAAAAACAAAGCACATAAAAATATTCATATTTCGAAACCAAAATAAGATTAGATTAGACTTCAATAGATCATATCCATAGTATAGTATAGTATCATAGTATAGTGTCTATAGTATAGTAATATATAGTATCTAATCTTGAAATGACATATTTCTTACTACCCTGTCCTGAAATATATTAAATACTTTATTTTCATATTTATGAAATTGAAATCAAACCCTTTTCTCTTCTTAACAACTTAACTTCAAGCCCAATTAGATTAGACTTCAATAGATCATATCCATAGTATAGTATAGTATCATAGTATAGTGTCTATAGTATAGTAATATATAGTATCTAATCTTGAAATGACATATTTCTTACTACCCTGTCCTGAAATATATTAAATACTTTATTTTCATATTTATGAAATTGAAATCAAACCCTTTTCTCTTCTTAACAACTTAACTTCAAGCCCAATAATTATATATCCTTTAAAGAATATATGTATAAAATCAAAGCCCCATTATATCACCAATCAGTTGCCATTAGTCTGGTGATCTATTTGGAATAATTATTTACCAGAACCATGCTCGTCCCGGCAAAGAGTTCTAAACTATATTTAGGATACTCTTCGGCTATCTATAGATCCACGGCAGCTCAAAATATGCTGTCGAAAGTGACAATTGATTGCGTGCAGACCTTTTGTGGGTTATTTCTGGCCCCGGCCACCATTCAAATTTAGACCAGGAGACAACAATGAGTCACTTGGCTGAGATCCGAGGTCCGAGGCTAAAACTGGAGCGGAGACAATGCAAATCCCTCGCAAAATGGCCACAATAAGGTACAAATATTTGCTATCATTAGAGAGCATTTGGGAATGAAATCCAGCTGAAAAGAAGCTGGCCAGGCAGGTTGCCCTAATTTTCCATTCCATTTCATGTCCTCATCTGCTGACAGGCGACAGAAAACAGGATAAAAAGGACTAAGCAGTGTCGCCAGTTGAGCGGATTAGAAGAGTTTTTGTCCAGAAACTGGAACAAAGAGGGACTGGAGAGGGCCTTAGGGATAAGTCTCTAGTCGTGCTACCATTCTGCCTGCTCGAATGTAATTCAGCCAGGATGTATGCAAATTTATGCAATGTATTCTGTGGTCAGGACCCTAGGCTGTATGACGTCACATATCCTTCAGACCATGTCAGGCGAAAAGGAAGCGATAAGCTTTGCAACTGCAAGGTGAAGTACTGGGATTTTCTTTCCAAAGCTCGTGCCAGTCTTCTCTGAAAAGCTGCTGGCCTGTGGCTACCGATATTCTTAGTTTGTTTATTGACTCTGACTCGAATGTGGCTACTGAAATCTTGCCCAACTCAGCGCTGGCGAAACTTTCGCGTAAACATTATCGAATAAACAAACAAACAAGTTCATTTGCTCGAAATGCTACGAAACGGAAACCCGAAGAATGTCTCATTCGGTGGACAGAACAGGTAGACAATTATCCATCCTAAAGGTTGGATGCTTGGATGCACTTCCTGTGCCACGCCCTGGGCAAATATTTGCCACTTAAGCCGGAGGACAAAGCGGATTAACAGGAGCAGCCGGGAGATTGTCAGATTATGCTGTAAAAATATCGCTGGCATTTACATCAAAGCATTCTCAAAAAGGACCTGGGACTACGTACTAGATACCCACATTACATATATTGCTTACTAACCCACAAACATTTAATTTTAATTTAATTTTTTTGTTTTTTTTTTTTGGGACTAACCCAGGGTGTGGCTGAAATGGAGCAACCGTCCTTAGAAACGAATTAATGTTTTTCGTTGGAAAACCCGCAGAGGCAACAGAGTCCTGCGGGTTTTGAAGCCAAACACTGTGGGTGGAGCGGGAAGCGGGAAGCGAGGATACTACAGAAGGACCCCCAGCTGAAAACCCTCCACCTCGACCCGCTCCAGCCTGCATTGTTTGTTGTTATAATGGCGAACGAAAAGCGCAAGGCATCTGCACGGCGCGTTGTCCTTTTGTACATTTTGCTGCTACTGCGCTGCTGCTGCTGCTGCTGCTCCTTTTCGTCCTACTCAAATTTCAATGAAATTATCCTCACGGCATTTGGTTCGCCCCTCTCACTCACTCCCTATCCCTATCCTGGTCCCTCCCTTTCTCTCTCTGTCGAATAAAATGTTTTTCGCTGAAATTATTTGCTAATGGCTTTCGGCTCGTCCTTTTTTTTGCATTTGCATTTATGAGATTTTCATGCTGTCTCCGTTCTTGTCAAATAGATATCCCTCCAAACAAAAAAAAAATATAGAAAGATGGCAGCAGTTGACGCTTTTTGTGTTAGCGTTTTTGGCTTTCTGCCTTCGGCCCGCCATCGATGGCCGCCATTTTTGGTAAAAATTTGTTTGCCTTGGCAACGCAAATTGCTTTGCTGGCAAAAGTTTGCTCAAATTACGCAGGATGCCCATAGCCTAAAAATCAATAGACAGGAACTCATTTGGACCCAACAAAAAAAATCATAGAGCCCGGGGACTGTCAATCACAGAAAGGATTCTCCAGAAATTCCGATCTAAAAAGATCTCTGGATTCCAGCCCTTGACCTAGTGCCTTCTCGAACTGATCCTTTTTTTTCTCTCTTAGTTGGGTCTTTTGGTTTTATTTCTGGTCAAATGATTCCCACTCGATCGACCGGATATCTCTCTGTGGCCTTTTGTGCGCATTTAAGCTGAAAATTCCCTTTTGACTGGCTAGTGCCAGTGTCTGCATTGTGTCCTGCGATTAAAGGATCAACAGCAGAAATATTTGCAGCCAAAACGGCAAATGCCAAATGCGCAGTAGCATCTTTGATTTCTTACAGTTCACTGTACAGTGTGCCTATCGCGGACGATCATCTGCTACCATTTTACCATTTTGCCCACTCAACGCTGAAAGGATCGCATTAAAGGATCGTAATTATGAATACTTGATGCGGAAAATATGATTTGGAGCACTCAGAGTCAGAGGTTTAAAAAGTCTAAGGGTTTTCTAATTTTGCTTTTTGGCTTAGGACTAGAAAATCTGTGTTACGCAAGATGTGTGTGGTCCAGAGATTTTATTAACATTAAGTGTAAGAATGTAGATATAGATCAGATATAGTT
Organism: Drosophila ananassae; assembly: GCF_017639315.1. NCBI lineage: Eukaryota > Metazoa > Arthropoda > Insecta > Diptera > Drosophilidae > Drosophila > Drosophila ananassae. The sequence continues at coordinate 15,126,103 of NC_057930.1, forward strand.
TCAAAGCAGGACTCTACACAGGACTACAGGTGTCCATATTTCTGATATTTTCATACTTTTAAAATCAAATATCTCGGGCAATTCCCAAGCGATTTAGAAACCGAATACCTCTTCTGAATCAAGGCTTTAATATCCTTCAATCTGCACTAAAACATGGAGCAAACCGGGAAAAAAATATTTTGCCCGATTTTTGCAAAAAATCATGATGTAACCCCTTTCAAAATTTTCAAAAAATCGATCAAAATTTTTTTCTACGATTTTGTAGTTCTTTTGATGCAGATTGAAGAATGCTAAAGTCCTGATTCATAAATGGATGAAGTTTCCAAATTGGTTTCCAAATGGCTAAAATATACGCTTTCGAAAGTATCCTAAAGGTGAGATTTTGGCCAACTATGACATCTTATTCTAAATCGAAATTACTAGAGTAGTTTTTGTAGTTAATTATGTTGTAAAATATCTTTACTAATATCTATTTTCAATTTTAGATGATTTTCCTTATATACTCCAGTAGCTTCAATGTCGCACTAAACCCAGAGTATTTTGAATAATATGTAATGTATCTGGAATCTTAAATAAGATGGTATCTTGGATAATATGTAATGAGGAGATATCTTAAGGAGATATTGATAAACAATATCCTTTCTTCTCTGCGCCTCATATTTTTTAATTGATGTTTAAATGGAGACTTGTTTTAAGAAATAAATAATAAAAAGTGATCAAAAACAGCTGCCAAATAATAGATATCCTCTTACTCACTTTGTAGTAATCCAGCGTTGAGAAGTTTTGATAGCAAGGTACATTATACAACATATTCCAAGAGTGTCAGCACTTTGGGGCCGTGCAGCAGGATCCCTGGTGCAATGGGAATGTCAAATGGCGAACTGGAATAGTTTCGTTCTCATGGCAGCTGCCTTTGGAGCTAGTTGGGGATTTCGGCTTGTAGACACTTTACGTTTTTCCAAACACGAAACACACACGACGAATCGAATCGGGGCTTATTCAAAAATATATATAGAAATATGTATAGAGTTGATTGCTGATTAATTAAGCCTATTTCGTTTTATTGCACGAGGAGCCGCGCGACTCGAACGAATGAGCGATGGATGAACATTAAATTGTGTTAAGTGAGCAGTTCCGTTACGCAAATTAATTTGTGCCAAATTAATTTTAATGATGTGAATTGTTTTTTTTTATTCGTTATATTTAGTATTTGATGCTTCTTTTTTTTTAGCGACGATGAGCCGACGGGTAAAAGCTTGTGGGCATACGTCCGGATTGAGGGCCGCCGTGGTTAATTGTTGTCCGCTCTCGCCACGAATGTCACCATAAAGCTGCCAACTAATTCGAGATTCCAGCTCGTCGAACAAAAAACACTCATCCGCCGGGTCGCCCCGGTCCGTTCGGTCTCAAAGCTATCGACGTCGTCGCCATGCGCTCCCATGCTCCCTTCTCGACGCCATCTCACTCGCCCTCCCACTTCGGCTTTGAGTGAGTTTCGTTTCGAGTGAGTCGTCTGCTTTTTAGGGCGGCGCATCAGGATTCCTCACTCATTGCACTCCACTCGTTCGCCACCAGCCCATAACGGAATATTTCAACAGGAAGGGACACAGACACAGATACAGATACAGATACTGGTGTGTCCATGAGAGGCATAAGGATTCCCTTTTTGGCTTAGTTCGTAACGGAACAATTCAGCGAGCTCAGATACAGATGCCAGCACCTACAGATACAGATAGAAATACTTGCAGATTGCCAGTATATTTTTAATATTTTGTTATTTAATCATTTTCTTTTAGTTTTTATTTTTTATAGCTTTAAATAAATTCTTAAAAAATATTATAATATTTTTACATAATTATCCTTATGATATGAACCACATTCGGTATATACCTCATACTTTTTTTGAACATATATCTTAACTTTCTTTAGTATCTTGTATCTCTTAAATTTAAATGCCCTTAAAAACCTATCTTAAAATATATTTTTTTTACGGGTTTCTGCCAATCAAGTTGGCAGCTCATTAAACAGGCTGCTAAGGCTTCCTGGAAGCCAATTTTTGAAACCTTCCACGAACGGTTCTGTCTCGTACTCTCCTTGTTTTTTATTATATTCCTTGTTTGCTCCTTTTTTTATTTTTTTGGTTGTATTTTGGCCAACCCAATTTGGCAACACTTGATTGGGCGCCAGGCAAAATGTCGACTCGCATTAGTCTGACCAATTTTGGGATAATACGGACAGCTCCAAGCCGCTGGTCTTTAGCCAAAAAATCACAGCGCAGACTAGAAGACCCACATGGCCAGTATTATCTTCAACAAAGTCTTGGCCTTTTCATATATATTTTTTTTTTTGTGGACTGGACTGGCGTCTGGACGACGACGACAACGATCTTGGAGCAAGTTATCCCTGCACGGCTGAGCGCATCGCGACAGTTGTTAACGTGTTTAATTAGCCCTGCAAATTCAATGAATTGCGACAGTAACAGTTAGGCTTAACAACACAACCCCGTATCCCCAGTTTGCGCCCTCCATCCCCCGTCCTGGGGGCACTCCCTTACCAAATATTTGTGCAGCCATTTTGAATTGTCCTGTTTATCCTCTCCCAGGAATCCTCCCCCAAATGGAGTGGATTTTTGGACGCATGCGCCCGGAAAAGTGCTCAACGTTCCCAGTTTTTGGGGAATGAGGATTTTGGGGGTTGCTGCTGGTAGTACATATATTTCTATATGTATATGGATGTCAGGGAGGCGTTTTCCTAATTTCATCCGACTTTAAGCTGTAAACTACAGCGGCTTTAAATTGGTTTCTGTGTCGGAAGGAATGGGAAGGCATATGGGAGCGGCGGCGGCGGCCTCCAAGGCACGAGGAAATCATTAGTAATTTGCATGTCCGTTGGCTTGGAGTGAATTACAATTATGTTGGATTAATTGAGCAATGAGAGGTTGTGTAGATATTACATGACTAGCCTCGTTTTGGGGGGTAAATTATCAAAATGTTTAATTGGAATTCGGAGAATCTAAGGCAGTAATGGGATAATTTCGATTACTCGACTTGCTAGGCAAATGAATCAAAGATTTTTGGCCAATAAAATATACACTATACACCTTTATCTTTCTCTTTTTCAATCCTATTATTTATCCTTTCATTTTCCAAGCAGTTACTGTTTCTTTTGCCCGATGTGTGGTCAGTGAAATATTTTCATTCATAAAACTCGAGCGAGGGCTTTGGCTGGGTAATAGGATTATTCAGGCAGCACACACGTGCTCAACGTCAGTGGCCCCCAACTACAGTCCCCCACAGTCTCCCCATCTCGAAGTCCAACCTTCTCGGAGTCCCCAACACTCAGCATCCCAAGCCAGAGATGAAAGATTGGAGAAGCTCAGTTGGGCGGGTTTTTGTGAGTTAAGTGCAGAAATGCATTGGCAATCACTGAACGTCGAGGTCTCAAATGCTCGCTGCCTTTTTATAGCCTTGGCTCTTATTATTAGTGACGGATTTCCGACTCATTAGACAAAGTTATGTCTTGGACCACCGCGTCTGTTTAAGCTACTTAAATGCGCCGCCGCCCACAGTTGCCGAAGATTGTGAACTGGAATCGCCCCCTCGGGCTCCCTCTCGGGGCCAGAACGTGACTTGCTCATGTCGCAATTGACAGGCGTCAGCTTTGGGCCTTAAACGGCTCAGCATTTAATAAAGCAAATAAACTGATAAATGCCAACGATTTGAGGTCCCAAATGCGAGACATTAATTTACAAATGGGGGGGAGAAAGCCTTTCTTTCTGTTCTCGAACCTGGCTCACCCACGCCACTCGGACACAAATCAATAACTTTATTATACAAAAACAAAAAAGAGCCAGCAGGAGTATGGGGATACCCCAACCTACTGCCCAGAGCCCTGAGTCCAGAGCCCAGTGCCCAGTGCCCAGACCCTTGTGGCTTGTTTTACGAGCTGAAAAGCGTCTTGTTTAACTGCCCGGACAATGAGCGCCCGCTGGGCGCGTTAAGAAAAAATCACTTGGCATCGGAGCTGGCGACAGTGAGGAGGCAGTCTCCCCCCCAGAGCCCGGATTGGGACGGAATGAAGCGTAGGGTCCTCCTCTCGCCCTGTGTTGTTTGTGTTGGGATAATTTATGGGCAACGGGTTCGCTCCAAGCGCCAGTTGACAGTAAGTCACCAGCGGGAAGAGCCAGTCGCCAGCTGCCCGGATGAGTCAGCGTTGAAAAGTGGTGGGTTTCCAAGGGTTAACCCAATGGTAAAAGAGGGTAAAGATAGCTGGAGGAAATACCTATGACAACTATCGAGAACTATGACAACTATTAGTTAAATTTTCATGCTACAGACAAACTGATTTTTAGCTTCTGGGCAATGACTAATTTTCATTGTTGGACTTTAAGAACTTATTGTTAGACTGTCCAGTTTCATATTATAAAAAAATATTTATTGTATTGTGGCTTAGAACCCTTATCTTTCATTAGTTAAGATTAAAATAAACTATTTCTTATAACCAGTAACTCAAATAAACCCCCCCACCTGTTGCTTCTAAATTTCAAACATTCAACTCTCGAGAAACCCTTTGTCTTCCTTCAAGTCCATACGCCCCATTGTTGTTATTATTATTATTATTATTATTATGGTTTTTGTTATTATTGCAGCCCTTATGACTTGTGTTGCTGTTGTTGTCCTCAACATACACCTATCACATTGAAGTTTATTGACTTTTGTATACACATTCTCGGTTATGGATTTGGCTGATGTTTCTTTTTTGTTTAGCCGCTGGCAATGTAAACGGCGCCAGATTTCGATTTCGAGACACAATATATAGACACTCTCATATATATACCTACAACTGGTTATTTTCTGATAGGGTCAAGTGTCAGACAATGTCGTGAAAAATATTCTAGGGAGGTGAAGGTATCATGTTGTAAAATTATAACAAATTCTTTAGATAAGATAGAAAATACTTCATATTATTAAATAGTAGTTACTATTATTTATTTCTAAAAATACAGTTCATGTGAGCTCTCTGGAGTTCTGGTAAATAAAGATAATCATAGTATCCTCTTGAAATATATAATAAAAATAAATAAAACCCCAATAAAGTGATTAATTCAAGAGGTTTAAAACACTTTCCAATCAAACATTCCTCCGCAATTAGCCAGACTGTGATGTGGTTTGCCGAAAACCCTACCATAAACCCCAATTAAATATGTAAACCTTGGCAGTCGAACCACCCCCCTGGATATGCATATCAAGGGACATTCCGAGATTGAGCGATAAACCCGAATGTTTGATGACCCATCCAGTCAAGTCAAGATGGGAAATGGGAATGGGAATCCAACACTCGACATATCATCTTCTTGATGGGCTCCATCAGTGTCAAGGGAGTCGAGAGATCTTGGCACGTGTAAACGACACCCAAATTAGAGGGAGATTATTTAATGGTTTGTCTGGCATTTTGCCTTATCTGTGACTTTTCCGAGAATTCGGTCAACTTGACCCGCGTCCGGAGTTCGGAGTCCGCCGTCCGGCGTTCGGTGTCCGGCGTCTGGGAGACCCTCCTAAGGAGCTGCTGCTACCACTGCAGCGTGATAAGCTTATCAGCGATAAATCGGGTCTGGGCCAACACAGGCACCTTATAGCCAGCTTTGTCATGTAAATCCGAACCGATTGGGGCCCCAAAATCAATTTCGAACTTGGCGCCAGCCTAATGAGGAAAAAGCAACAAACCCAGCAGGTCCTCCCCACCTTTCCACCTTCCCTACCAAAACGCTCCTCTAAAGCTCAGTTAATTAAGTTATAAAAATTATAGTTTATGCATACGATTTGCATTTTTATGGAGCCCCCAAATGTAACGTGCACCGATTTGATTTATGGAACAAGTCTCGAGACCCCACTGGACCGACACACTGCCCCGTGTACCTCGCCCGGCCCCGTGGGCGGCTAGAAATCTGACAAATTGCTAGGTGTGACTTATAACATTTTTAGGTGACGACCATTCAGATATATGTTCGTTTAATGGAGATAAGCCGGAGCTTTTCCTCTCTCACACATCTACGGTTTCAGAAGGGACTCGGATGATTTCGAAATGTCAGCATCATGGCAGATTCGCGTGCGGCTCCTCGCCAAAAAAAAAATAAAGGTAAAACTAGTAAGAAAAAAATATGACATTAATGCTATATAAAACCATAAAAACCGCAAGATCAGCGGTATATCAGCCTGGTACAAGCCAATGAAAAAATCACTGTTTTTTTGCTTAAATAAAAAAACTAAAAATTCTGTGAGATAAGAGCAACGATGTTGAGGGAACTTTAGGAGTTAAGTTTTGTGGAAGATTTTAGTAATTCTTGAAATGTGGTATACATTATAAAGAAACTGCTGATTAGAAGTTTTTCTGGGTCTAGTGTTAATTTAATATATGAATAGAAACATTAAACAGTTTTCTAAAAAATATTATATTACTATTTTTAGGTGAAAAGAGTAGACGAAATCATAGATTAGTTTACTAAATTAGTATTTCAATTGATTTCAATTGATAGATTAAGCCTGAATACCTATACTCTTTATTTGTTATATGTTTTAACATATTTATAGCTTCAGTTATGACATTAAGTATTGCTGCTTAATTAATTATATATATTATTTAATGTAATTATATATATTACTTGCAATCAGATATAGCCCTTTTCAAAATGGCGTTAAAACCATTGACGGCTATATGTCAAAATTGATGGACAAAACCCTGTTCTGCCAAAGCCAGCTGCCTTATCGGGCCAACACGTTTTGTATTTAAATGCTTTGTGGCTACCAACTCGCAGGGGTTTCCGAACACGGACCTCGGACCACGGACCATGGACCACTCCGAATTCAGTTGGATCCTACTGGAAGGAACACCCATTTAACAAGTCAACCCGTGAAGGCAAAACCATAAATATTGGCAATTTAACAGAGTCAACAGTATGGCACTCGAAGGCACACAACGTTGACTAAAAGTCACAGTGGGTATATGGCATCGGAAAGGGGGCTGGAAAACGAAGGAGGGAGTTTCGGGATTGGGGGCTGGGGATTCTGGATTGGGGGTCCATAATACACCTTGTCGTACACGATCCTTATCTCTTGGAATTTCTCGTGCGTGTCTGGCGTGCCAAAAAATATAAAAATAAAGCACAAGGTACCTTAAATAATTGGTATTCAACGAATAGTGGATATGCTAACTTGTCACTTGGAGGGGAACTGTGAAATACAGGAAACAATATAGTTCTAAAGGTCTTAACTCTTAAGAATAAGAATTAAAATATAATTAAAATATCTAAAGCATTTTTTGGTGACTCCTTTAGATATATTATTTTTTTAAATATATTCCACAATATAGCCATGATACCCCTGGGCAGAATTTGGGCATGTGATAGCCTGGTCAGGAGCTGTCGCTGTCGGTTGCCGACTTTGGCAACGGGAATGGAATGGAGTGCGCGTGAAAAATTAGCCGTGGAAATGCGTGTTGTGTTTGTTGTTGTTATTGTTATTGCTGTTGTTCGTGTTTTGGTTGTTAATTTTATTTTTTATTTATTTTTTTTCTTAAATATATATATGTATTGTTTTTTTTGTGATGCTGTGGCTTGTCGCCATTTTTTGTGGCGGGTACTAATAAGCACAACAAGCTCATAAAATTTCGAAAGCAGCTCAGTCTGATTTTATTTCATTTTAAATTGTACACGCGCTTCGATCATTTCCCTCTCATAGGTGTGAGATATTTGACTTTATTTTGGTGTTATTTATTTAGCATTTACACGGATCATTAGAGCTTGTTGTACAACGGCGACTTAATGATAAATTAATAACAATGCCAGAACATAAAAGACAAGCTTTCTATTTCACTGATGGCCCCAATGTCCCCGCCATATAGACATTGACAGGGCCCCCACCAAAAAAAACAACAACAACATAAATAGTACAATAAAAAACTCTATAAAAACAAAAAAAAAAAAACAGTCAAGAAGAAAAACAACAACGTTGTCAAGAAAGACAAAGAACCAGACTAAGAAGCGTGCCAAAGACTAACTTTGGGTCAATGGCTGTTAAAGACCCTTAACCCTATTGTGATACTATAGGGTCAAAAAGGGACAAAGGTTAGCTCTAGGATTTTAATTTTTATAAATTATAATGAATAGTTTTTACATTATTTTATTAAGGTAAATCATAATATTTTAGGTAATTAAAATAGAAACTAAATCAATACGATTACAAAACACTATCTTACCAAAACAGGAAGTCTCTTCAGAGATAACTCCATAAAGCAATAAATTATATAATTTTTTAGGTTTTATCAAGAGGATCAACAGGATCAGGAAGTCTTTCCAGAGATTACTCCATAAAGAAAATATATAATATATTTTTTAAGGTACTGTATAATCAAAATTTTCAAAAATTTCTTTTTTTAACTTTTTAAAAACTGAAAATTTCAAGAACCAGAGTCTAAACTTCTCAAAAAGTCTCTCAAGGGTTAAATGAAATCTCTGATCTTAACCCATCTGCCCTGCTAATAGATTGTTACATTCTCTTTATATGAGACCGGGGTCTGGAGACCCCACACTAGCCCACACTTCCTCCACCTCGGCCAGCTGTGAGGCCAGCAGACGTGTTGTTTTTTATGATTGCCCATTTTTGACAATGAATAAAAATTATTATAGTGTCGCACGTTTTGGTGGCTGTAATTTAATTAAACCGATGTCGCGACGACCCGCATCACGGTGTGCTCCATGAGGGTTTTCCCGGAATTTCCTCTGCCCCCAGCCCCCCCTCATACAGGTGACAAATGTCGGACAGTTCGGGAAAGTAACTAATTTATAAAGCCCATCTCTTGCTGGAGATTCCCAGCTGGAGGGCGGCTGTCTCTGAAGAAAGGATGATGGCGATTCGATGAAAAGTTAAACAAACCTCTCGAAAAGTCAGGACCTTTTTCGAATTTATTTGCACTGGACGCTGGAACGGAAGTGCCGCACAAATACAGCTGTTGGCCAAATGGATTTGTTTGGGAAACAAAATCGAAATGAAATCGTTTTTCGCCCTTCCACGAGGACAGTTCGACAGTTCATCAAACCGAGGGAGGAAGGTGTACGGTGGAGGAGTGGGAGATGAGGATGGGGTAGCCGGGAAAAACTTGTGCGGCTTCTGGCCGTGAGCCTGTGAACCTGTTTGCATCGAAAAAAATAAAGAATGAAAGAAAAAAAATGCCGACTGAAACCATGAATGAACTGCAACTTGGACATTGTCACTGTCAATATATAGAAATGCACTCAAGGTAACTTCCTACTTGTTTCGTATCCGATTTCAACCTAACCTCTTTTACACCGACAGATTATTGCGCCCCCGAGCCCCCCGCACACCCTCCACCACTTTCTACCATATGCTTCTCGGCTTAAACCGTCCAACCTTACCTTATATTTAGCGGTCAGCACCAGAGACACATAAAAGCCAACAACTACAAACTGAAATAGCAAACAAAATGGCGGACTTCCAGTGCTCCACTGGAGGGAGGCAGGGTAGGGGGCGCCACTCTGATGGAGTTCCCCGCCACCTTCGATATTGATTGATGGAACCAGCCGTTGGGTCTCCGAGAGCCACAACTTTTTTGCTGATTTCTGGGAGACGTCTTCTGTGTTGGCCTTAGAATATGTTAATAAAAGTTTCCAATTCAAACATTTATTAATTATTAACACAGGGAAGGGCCTACCTATTTACATTAAATATCATGGTGGGTTTTTAAAAAGATTAATGTTTTTAAGTTCTTCTACCATTATAACAGATAATTTTAAAAAATAAATGGAAATATATAAAAGCTTTTTATTATAATCCATTAACTTAAAAAAGGTAGTTCAATTTGATACCTTTAACTTCCATAAGTACTTTTTATATCAAATAGAAGCAATTTTTAGTAAATGCCCTCATAATATTAGGAAAATTTTATTTACCAACAACTGCTTAAGATATCCTGTATCCTTGTACAGAGAAGGACTCCAGAGAATTGCGTTTTCTTTTCAAACAAACTTTAGAGTTTTAAAAAAGAATTTACAACCGTCAGTTGTGTAAGAGTGTTTTTTTAAAGGACACTATTGTGTTGCCCCTGGGGACCTTAGATTGATGACAACATTTGTTGTGACAAGCATTAACTAGCGGTTTCACACACTAAATATCCATCCTACCCATCCCCCAAGATTCCAACACAATTAGCAGTGTAGGAGGAGTGCGACTTCCCCTCCAGAAAAGCGGAAACAAATTGGTGACACCTAAAACGGAGGGGCTACCCGGGGGTGTGTCTTGGAACATAGGATGTGTTTTCGGGGGGGAAGACACCTCTGGGGCATGGGGAAATATTAATACAAATAATTAATTATGTTAAGTAAACAAAAATGTAGTACTAAACGGTGGGAGAGACGCTATATAGCTTTACTTCCCACAGGTTTTGTATTTCCCGCGCACCAAAAATTGTCTTCGATGAAACGGAGAACTCAGAGGAGCACTGGTTGCACTCGTTCGAATACGAGTCGTCAACATGTTTACATAAAACGGACTTGGTTTTCAATTTTTTATATATATAATATACGTATGTTTAAATATATTTTGTATTCACAAAATTCTGCTGATTGGCCCGAAATATGTTGCCCGGAATGTGCCGCTCGACCGCTCGGTAATTGGAGAGCACTCCTCCTAATCCTCTGCATAGGGCCTGTAGCTGGCTATCTGCCGGGCCACAATGTTGAGAATTTCGCGAGCTGCCATATCTTGTCGCTCGTCCACAATGGCCGTAATCCGGGCGCACTCCTTCACATAGTTCTCCAGTTCCCGCTGGTTGAGGGCCCTGCGCTGGGGCTCCTTGGACTGCAGGGCCTGTAGGCACTGGCCCGTCATGTGGGCCAACTGGGAGCGGGCTCCGCTGAACGTCTCGTCCAGATCGTACAGCTCCAGCGGCGGAGCTGGCGGTTCACTGAAGATGGGTGGAAATGTGGCCAACTGCAGGCTGGGCAGTGGTATCTCGAACTGCGGCTTGATTATCTTCAGGGGTTCGTACTTGACGTGCAACTGCTCGTAGGTGTCCATCACGTCCTTAAGAAGACGATTGCTCAAAGCACACAGATTCATGTCGAACATTTGCTTAAAGTCCGCCGGCATCTCGGAGCCAATGGAGTCGATCAGGCAGGCCTTGGGCATATCGGCCAGGAAGGCCAGGTCCGTGAAGTGCTTGTTGTCACTGAGCTGGGAAGAGAATGCAATTAGTAATCTATAAACAGAAATGTTCAATCAAGTCCTTGACCCACCTCCACATCATTAAAGTCCAAATGGGTATAGCTGATCTCCTCTCCTCCCAGGAGCTTCAGAAGATACTCCAACATGGCGTCGTTGGTTTTGTCCTGCAGATACTTATCATGCCATATATACCCAGAACCCAATGCCAGAATCTTTCCGCCTTTTCCATTGGTATAGTAACCAGCCAAAGGGCGATTGAAAGGATATACAACGGGTCCAGTGGTCAGCAGGACATTTGCTGGTTCGGAAACATTCAAGGTGGCCCCGTAAGGATATTGAAAGTGTATCTTGTACTTCTCGTCGCTGAAGTCGTAGTCCACCTTTTCAATGTCCAGCTTTAGAAGGTGTCTCCACATGGACTCGCACACCACACCTCCACCCACTGTGCACTCCTTGGGATGAAAATTCTTGTAGTAATGTGGTCGCACCACGTTGTCCCCATTGATATAGATTCCGTACTGCTCCAGAAAGAAGTTAACATTCGTATTGAACTCAGCCTCTCCACCTTCGCCCAGGAGCACCAACAAACTACCCCCTTGCACCTCCACATAGTGTTTCAGGACCTCGAACTCGTCCTCGGTAAACCGGTCCTGTGGTCCAGCCAGCACGAAAACTTTCACCTTTGCCAGGCGCTCTTTTCTAAGCTCAGCATCGTTTCTTGAATAAAAAACATATAGTTTTTAGATTTAGATTAAGTAAGAAAATCTATTTATTATTCTTAAAGTTTTAAAACAAAGCTAAAAACTTTTTCAAACTGAAAACTTTTTGAACCACTTTTACTTTTCAAAAAGTTTAAACACTAGCAACAAACTATGTAAATTTAATCAGAAACTCTTAGTTTTAGACTTTTCCTCTTTAAATAATTATAAACTAAGCTCATTTCTTTTTAAAAATTACTTTAAATGTTAAAAACCATTTAAAATAATTTAAAATTATTATCTTACTGTTCGACACTCCAGTTGACCTTTAGCTTGCGGTGCAGCATCTTATAGTTGTCGGATAATTGAAATCGTTCATTTTTTGAAGTATCAAAGCAGATAACCGGCTTATTAGACATTTTTAATGGCTGTTCAACGTAAATATTTATATTTTTGTTTTGGCCAAGTGAAAAAATTTGGTTGCCGGGCAACTAAAAGCCGCCCTCTAGTGGATCCTAGACAAAATTCATAACCACACTTTACAACACTGTATTTCGATAGGCGATTTCGATTGTTCGTTATAAAATGTGTTTAATGAAAAAATTACTGCAAATTACTGAAAAAAACGAGAAACTTTATTATTTTTTACCCTAATATAAAGATTTCCATTATTTTTACTGCATATTATCAAAAATCGATTAACCGCAAATGATATCGATGATGACATCGGAGCTCTGCCACCTCTAACTCTCGCTGTGTGAAAAATTACGAAAGAATTTTTGGTGTTCACTCTTAAGACCGACCGAAATTTTCGCTAAACGAACAATGGCATCGATCTGTGGACGCATGGCGATCCGTGCCGCTGCACGCCAGAATGTTGCATACACGCCCGTGCGTTTCTGCAAAAGTAAGTGGAGAAAATCAGGCGGAAAACTCCCCGCCAGCTGAGATGCTTCGCCCGTCACGTTTGCCTTTTCCGGACGGGATGGGAGGCGATTTGCTGCTGGAATTGCATAATACCAAAGTGCATTGAGCTCAAATAAGAACCCTACCATGGCTGCTTGCATGGAAAGATGCAGTTTTCGCGGATGGAAAAGTGCGGAGAGTGCGAGGTTATGTAATAACTATGCGCAGGGAAATGTGTCTTGTGCACGGCTGCGGAGCGTGCGGGGGAGCGCATCGGAGTTCGCACCTACTGGATAGGATCACTCTGAGATTAATGGCTAATGACACTTCCATGACGCACCAACCACTTCTGGGGCGGCTCTGATGTTTATGTAACCAGCTGCTATTTGCTTATTTGCCACTGGCCTTATCAATTTATGAGCTAATATTCACCATTTCTCTTCCTTGCACAGTGATGAACGATCCATTGGAGCACGCCACCGGTATCGAGAAGCGAGAACTGCTTGCCAAGGCCGCTGGCAACGATAATCCCTTCGACATGAAGGTCTTCAAGCGGGGAGCCGGTACCAAGGAGAACCCCAACCTGATTCCATCGGCCTTCGATGCCCGCATTGTGGGCTGCATCTGTGAGTATACCTGGGCAGGATTAGGTCAAAATAATAGCACAATAGGACATATATTTAAAGCTCAAATTGTATAAACAATGGGCGATAGTAAACAAACAATAATTGCAATAGCTTTGCTTCCACTGTGCTATTATTTAAGACAAAATTCTTATGAAAAGATTAATAACAACCTTGTTTCTCCATAGGCGAGGAGGATCAGACCTACGTGCAATGGATGTGGCTGCAGAAGGGCAACCAGAAACGCTGCGAGTGCGGACACTGGTTCAAATTGGTGGAGAAGGCCGCTGTTTAAAGTTATTATTAATTAATTAAATAAACCAATTAATAACAAAAACACAACAACCACTATTAAGCTAAAAGTCATCCAACTTAGCTGCCCAAATAAACAAACATCAATCCAAAAACAAAAAGAAAACCTAAACCAAGAAAGAAATCGGGTGGCCACAGCTTTAATTTTCAGTTATGCCTCTTTATTTTCCGTCGCCGCTAAGGAGAGATGTTTAATTATATACTTAAGTGAACAATAAAGGCAACCAAGTGATTTCGAGTGAAAGTTTGAAGAGTTCTTTGGGCGAAAGGACAATAAGGACAAACTATAATAGTGTTATTGGTCATGGAGTTATATTTTAGGGCTATAGTATTAGGAAAGCTAGTAAGGTCAAGGTATCTTCCATATGCCACCGAAATTCAAGTTGAAATCCTAGCAACCCTTGCCTAAAAAATTTAAAAATATAAGTAGGCTTTGGAAGACAAAATCAAGCAACGTCGTAACCAGCATACCAGCCAGTGTTCATTCCAAACCTAAACCTGAAGGGAACACCACTTCCCACAATTATTTTTTTGTCACATAAAAATCGGAGCAAATAAGCAAAACTGAAAAAATGTCCTCGTACATTTCGCGCTGGCTCAAGGCTCCGTCCGCTTCCAAGCGTCTTATTTCGCATTTGACTCAACGAGAAGGTAAGCTCAATTCCCTGCTGCGTCGCCTGGGATTGCAGCCGCAGTCGGGTGGAAGAGCAGCACCGGGACCGCGTCCCATCTCCACCACGCAGGTGCAGAAGTCAGGTGAGTGGAGAAGGATTATTTAATCTCGCAAGGACCCTAAGGCCAACCATTCCAATCAGTTCTTATTGATGATGACGAACTGGTTACCGGGATTCAGAAGCGCGAGTTGCAGCTCGCCAAGCAGGGATGCACTGATCCCTGGGGCGTTGGAAAGATCATCAGACGTGGTTCAGGACGCGAAAATGATCCTACAGTGCTGCCATCGGCTTTCGATTACCGCCTAGTGGGCTGCCTCTGCTTGGACGACCGCTTCGCCAAGTGGATGTGGATTGAGAAGGATGAGGGGCCCAAGCGCTGCGAGTGCGGCCACTACTTTGTGCTTAAGAATGTTTCCCCAATCTAAAATGTTCCTCCTGATACATTAACAGAGCGCTGTACACCCGAACATATTCACACTTTCACACAGATTTCACACACTCGACATACGCAGGGCACCATTGGTTTAAACCACAACGGACAATAAACATTGCATGATATTATCAACACAAACTCCTACATTTATTAAATCTATTTTAGCGTGTAGCCCGTCAGCAGGTAGCCACTGTTCCCGCTCATGTTCACCTCGGGGTGTGTGCGGTTCGGCAGGATCTGGTATGTGCGCAGCCAGTTGGATGTTAGATGCAGTCCTGTCACCTTTCCGGTTGCCTTTAGCTCCATGTACGTCTCTTGCAGGAGCTCTTTGCATGTCCCGAAGACTACCACGGGTCGGGATGGCTTCACGAGTGGCAGCAATGCTTCGAGAATGTTGGTCGGGTGCTCCTTGGCGGCCAGTACCAAGCTGTCGAATTTGGCATGCATGAGAGCGGCAGCTTTCTTATTTTCCAACTGCCATCGAAGAGGTCCTTTGGAGCCTAGAAATTGGACTTTAGTTATTCCCACTCCTGCAGGATATAGTCTTCACTTACCATTCTGATTGTCATCTAGCTTTGGCTTCTTGGTGCTGGGTTCTATGCTCTCTGGTTGCTCTTCCGTGGGGGTTTCCGGCTGAGCTTCCTGTGTCTCCACCTCACTGGGTTCCGTCGGAGGGACGTCCGATTCCTTAGACTCTCCTCCCTGATAGAATTCCCTCAAAACTGAGTACAGATTTACGGAAACGCACCGCTGCTGTTGTTCCAGAGGCAGTTTCAGTGCCAATAGAGCCTGTTTTTGGGGCACGTTGCCGGGATGCATGTGCACCAGGGTGCCCTCGGTTCCCGCTCCGATCGAGTTCAGCATGGCAGCTGGCAAGAGGCCATTGGTGCCGCTTTCGTAGAGCAGATAGCTGCCAAAGCCGCAAACGCCCGAGTAGGAAATGATTTGCGAGAGCGTGTCCACTCGGATGCCCATTATCTTCTCCGCATCCTGTCTGTAGAATATATCGACCATCAGTCGAATGGTGGGCTGGCGGATCTGAACAAACTCAAAGTACTTCTTCTCCTTCTTCCGAAGGTACTTCTCCTGGGAGTACTCTGTGCGGGCATGGAAAGTCTTTGAGTTCTCCACCAGCTTCTCGATGATCTTGCTGGATCCATTGCACTCCTCCCGGAGCTGTTCAATGTCGGAGGGCTTGAGAGCCTGCGCCTCCCCGTCGTCGCAGATGTCCCGGTTGTCGGCTCCGCTGCTGGAGATTCCCAGCAATTCCCGGGTGCTCCGTAGCTCCGTCTCGCTGCACAGCTCGAGGGCGTGTTGGCGCTGGGCTCCCCGTTTCCCAGGTTTCGTTTCCTTGACGCACATTTTGAACGTAGAGCCATAGGGCTGATCTAGCAGGGATTTCAGCTCGAGGGTTTCCTTTCCCAGCGTGGCCGTGGTGTCCAGGCTGCCGAACTTTTGCAGTTTCGTGTACTTCTGACGCTGGATGACTATGTAGTCGCCCAGCTGGATGCTGGGGGTGGACATGGTGGCGAATCTCTGTTATAATTTAATAAACAACGTGCTTTTCTTGAAAACAACGAAAAGCCGCTGAGGAGATGACGGAAGCAGTGATGCCTCTCTAGCTATTATTTTTGTGAAGCTAGTATCTAACTATCTTTTTCTGTACAAATCTGAACAAATTTATTTAAAAGCAAATTTATTAAGGTTCATTTATTAATGTAGCAATATTTAAAAATTAAATAACCTCAAGTAAGATTTTTAGGAGAAAGTAACAGGGTAGTTGCTTTGTTCTTGTCTTAATCTTGAACTACCAAGAATAATACAACAAAACTTAAAATTTTTATCTCTATAGTTTTATCTAAATATTCTTATAATTCTTTAATATTTAAGAATTCAATTCAAAAGTTAGCCCTTTTCATATAGATTTTTGTGCCAGCACTGGTGTAGTGATGGTACCTGTTGCTGAGAAATCGATTGGGAAAAAATAAGAGTGTTCGGTCACACTGCCAGCTAACCTCCAGTTAACTGTACATCTCCGATGGAGTGTACACTGTATCGCTGATAACTTGTCGGCGATAATCCAAGATAACGAGTACAAGAAACGCGTGCCTTAATGCCTCTTCGATCTGTTCTATAATCACGGCCCGCCCCGTCGGTTCTTCGGCACTGCAGTTGCCTCCAAGCGAGCTAGTACGTAATTCCCGGCCACGTGATCGTCCTAACCCCCTGCATGGGTTCTCCACAAACTTGAAATAGGAGAGGCTCGAAACAGGAGCCCGAAAATCAAACATCCCGCCCTTCTACCGGCTTGGCGTCGTCCCCCGTCGTCGGTCAACCAGCGAGAATAACTGACCGCGCAAGTTTTTGGTTTACGCCCCAATAACTGCTGTGGCCCGCATAACTTGAACCAGAAACCGAAACAGAACCAGAACCAGGCTCAATCTCACAAACAGTAGCAGCATAATTATGGCGGAGAGCAAATCGGAGAAGTTGCCGTTCATCGGGAAGCAGCAGGGTCCAGTTCCGGTGACACTGAATCCCTCATGGGAATCAAAGCTACCGCCCGTGGAGAGCAAGCCCTCCGTATCCACTGGAATTCTGGGCCTGCCTATCCCGAAGGACAAGTACCTTATCGTGTTCTACATCTTTTTACTGCACGGCTTGGGGACGCTGCTCCCGTGGAACATGTTCATCACGGCCAAGAGCTACTTCGAGGACTTCAAGCTGGGCAACAACACAGTGCCCACGGACGTTAACTATCGGACCAATTTCATGCAGAATCTGGGCTTCGCCTCGCAGATTCCCAACGTCCTGTTCAACTGGCTGAACATCTTCGTCAGCTTCGGCGGCGACCTGACCAGCCGCATCGTCTACAGCATCGTCGTGGAGCTGATCATTCTGCTGGTGACCATTGTGCTGGCCATGGTGGACTCGTCCGAGTGGCCGGGCGTCTTCTTCTGGACGACCATGGTGTGTGTGGTGCTGCTGAACGTCTGCAATGGCATCTATCAGAACACCATCTATGGCATTGCGGCAACTCTGCCAATTAAGTACACCGGAGCCGTTGTCCTGGGCTCGAACATCTGCGGCTGTTTCACATCCGCGCTCATCCTGATCTGCCAGACCTTCGACTCGAAGAGGACCCAGGCCATCTACTACTTTGTTACGGCCATCCTAGTGCTGCTGCTCTGCTTCGACACGTACTTTGCCCTGCCCCTGAACAAGTTCTTCCGGCACTACGAGAGCCTCAGCCACAACAGCGAAAAGAAGACAGAGTCCAAGCAGCCGTTGAAAGTACCCTACTGGCAGATCTTCAAGAAGGCATCGCCGCAGCTGTTGAACATTTTCCTGACGTTCTTCGTGACTCTATCGGTGTTCCCGGCCATCCAGTCGAATGTCCGTCGCTCCGATCCAGACTTTGCCATCGACAGTGAATTCTTCGTTCTCATCACCTGCTTCCTGACCTTCAACGTGTTCGCTATGCTGGGCAGTCTGACCACGTCGTGGGTGCAGTGGCCCAAACCGAGATTCCTTTGGCTGCCGGTGGTGCTGCGTGTGGTCTTCATCCCCTTGTTCCTCATGTGCAACTACGTGCCGCCGGACACCATACGATCGGCGACCGTGTACATCGACAACGACTGGATCTATTGGGGAATGGGTGCTCTGATGGCCTACAGCTCCGGCTATCTCAGCTCCCTAGGCATGATGTATGCCCCCCAATCGGTCGCTGCCAAGTATCAGACAACGGCTGGAATGTTCGCCGCCGCCATGCTGATAACTGGCATCTTTTCCGGAATTATGTTCTCATATCTGGGACCCGGATTCGTCGTGTGACAATTTATAATTATTTATGTATGCCTCTTTGACAAATTTCAACCCGCATTGATTATAGTTCGTAGGCTATTGGCCAGTTGGTTTTGCATTTTAACCAATCCATTCTTAACGCGTTTCATTCAATAAAGTTTTTAATTTTTATTTCAATTCATCAACTGCATTTAAAATTAACATATAATAGTACAACAATTAAAAAATAAAATAACAAAAATGCCTATTATCCATGTGGTTGATGTCGCTCCGCCCAAAGATCAAAGAACTTCTGGCAATTGGGTCCTAATTGGCGATTGTATGAATCAATTAGGGGTCCGACAGGTCAACAAAATATTTGGTTTATTTTATCACAGCCTCATCCGGCGAACATCAAACCACAATGTTTATACAGAACTGGCACACATGTGCTCGCACATAAACATGGAAATTGGAGCAACAAACTGCATCTGGGAAAGTGGGATGTTCTGGTTTATGACTTCTAACTAATTGCAGATTAGTTCATAGTTGAATAATACAATTTTCTTGCCACTCTTTTGGTTTATACAAGTGAATATAATTTATTTTTTAATCTGTATATAGTTACAAGTCATAATCCAATAGATTCCACAAACCAATAAAACTTAATACTTAATCTTTACTCAGTTACACTTTAGCACTTCATAAATTTGATATTTGTTGCCATGGAAACATTAAAAACGATCACATAACACCTAGAATATATTGCATTCAGTTGTCAAAATGTTCACCTTTAAAATAAATAAAATAACTTTCAAATGAATGTGTAAATTACACTAAAAGTTGAAACGTGGGTTTTGTCAAAAGATAGAAACTATTATAGCCTGAAGTGGCCGTTTCGATTTTTATAGTTGGTTGTATAATTGAAAAGGTGATTAGGATATGGGTTTCCTTATCTCTTTGATTTTCAGATTGTAGTTTTCTACTAATTTATAAGATTTGGCTAAACTCTATAAATAGAAACTAAGAAATGTTCAACAAATACTTAAGGCATACCTTCCTCACTCTAATTTGCATACTTTTCCATAGGAGTGCATTCAACTTAAGATCTTGCAGGCAAATACCCCACCCCAGGATTATAAATAAATATTTATTTGGGGAGCTAAGCTATTTTCTCTCACAGGTCTAATAGTTTCAAATGGCGCCGATTGCCGAACATTGTTTGTAAACAAAAACGACGCCCCCAAAACTAGCATTCTTATCAGCAGAGACACATAATTACCCTAACGAGAAGTTCATAGCATATAATCATATCAGACATATCAGTTCCAGCTCAGTGAGGTGACATCAAGTAGCTATTTTCTATTCTCAGGCCACGTGTGTGGGCCAATCTCATGTTAGTTTCTTATCGCCGTCCAGCGGCTTCTCCAAGAAATACATAATCTTTAGCAGCTCGTTGAACTTTGGCGCATCTCGGGGATGGCGCTTCTCAAGGCCAGCGATCTGCTCCAGAGCCACCTCGACATCAACAACATTGCACAGAATGGACTGAATTCGCTTGGGAAACCTTCCACCTGACCCATTCGCTCTTTGACGCGTCGTCTCCAGCATATTCACTTGTTCCTGGGGGCTTATTTTCGTGTAGCTCACCACCAGTGTGGTCAGCTGGGGCAGACGGTCCGCCAGCGGAAAGCCATAGTCTTCGGCATCGGATAGCCCGAGCCGTTCCAGTCGCTGGCTACCCCCTCCTTTCAGTAGCGTCTCTTCCACTGGATGCCGGTTTGCGGTAAGGTCCAAGTGCTTAAGAGATAGCCTCTCCAGAAGCTCCGCTAGGAGATCCAGCTCCACGGAGCACTCGCGGGCCACTAAAGTCTCAAGGTGGACCAGGTTTACTATATACTTTCCAGTTATGTAGGCGCTGGAGACACTCAGGCTACGGAGCTGCGGGCAGTTCTTCGATATTGTGTTGATCATGCTATTATTCATGCTGTCGTCCGCGATGCACAGCTCCTTCAGGTTGGTGAAGTCTCGGCGCAGGTAGAAGCTCAGCTCGGGGCGCATCAGGTGGCGACCCAGGTATGAATCGAAGGCCTTCTTGTGGACATTCCATATGTACAACTCCTCCATGGCCGAGCTGGTCAGCTCGAAGAAGTACAGGTAATCCTCCTTGCTGAGGGGCTCCAGCATGGAATCGGACACGGAAACCTTCCGGTAGCGGGGCTTCCTCCAAACCATCAGCTGGAGGAGGTCTTGGAACCGTGGCGCCAGGCGAGCCATCTTGATCTGCTCCGTCAGTGGCAGGAACTCTAGGATGTGGCACACACAATCGTCATTTAATTCCTCCATGTGATGTATTTTATAAAATTATTGACGAAACTGTTGAAATTATAACAAAAATAACAATTTATCGATATTCTTTGTGCAGATTTGCTTTCGATATTTTTAAAAATATTTGATGAAAATAATTTGACAAAGAAAACTTAAAAGTTTTCTTTTAGAATTCCAATTCAAAATTAAAAGTAAGTCTCCAGTCTTTGTTGGATTTAAATAATTCCTTTAACAGTTTATTCGATTTTATTGAAATGGTGTAGGTTTGTGTCTTCGCTTTGTGTCCAGCATAGCCGATAACATTCGATAGCGATAATTGTTGGCGCGAAATTTACAAAGTTTATATTATAAGTTAAAAGTTTATTATTTAAAAAAGCATAATTATTTTTACGTGAATATAAATTATTTTATTATTCCCAAGACTGGAAACAAATGTAGATGGGAACTAGAAAGATTCTTGCTTTTGTGGGTCTTAAAGTAATCCAGAAGTGAAGATAGTTTTATTTTCTTTTAGAAACAATGTATTATTTAAAAAATTAAATATTATATTTTTATAAATAGTAAATGTAAATACTATTTTATTTATAAACATAAGTGCCAGAAAGTGAAAAGTTTCTGTTTGCCACCCGAAAGCGGAGCTGGGAGCCGCATGCCCCGTGGCCCACAGACGCCCTGCAGACGTATCAATTAACATTTTGAGTGGGTTTCCATGTTGGACTGTCACTTTTGTACGTATCATGCGGCATCCTCTGGTACGCCTCCGACTAAAATCGAACGCCAACCCCAACCCCCGGCCAAATTCCAATTTCCCCTCCCGTTCGATCGGGGAGAGTGGGCCACACATGATTTGTGCGTGACCATGCGAAATGTAAATTATTTATGTATTGTGCGTCCGTTTATAAGGCATTATCCTGCAACAGTGCTGAGTTTTCCTTGGCTGGCTGGCAGTGGGGGGCTGGCAGTGCCTTCAGAGAGTCGAGAGCTCGTCGCAAAAATAGCCAAACAGTTGGAGGAACCCTTGTCAGGACATTGGACAGCAATTGATTGGCATTAGCGCCAAGGTGGGCGGGGTAGGGATTCGAACATGCATGGCTGGTGTGCTCAGAATAACGAATCGGCACAAAAAATTAAAGCAAACACTTAAAATTTGCATTTCAGCTATCGAAGATGCCATAAATTGGACTCAGAAATTAGGTCACTGAACCTACATCATGTTTGGCTGAAAGCCGACACCTTTCCTGAACAAAAGCGAACACATATCGAATTGAATGTGGTGTTTTAAGGTAAACTAATATTTGAAAAGAAATAGAGACTAGGTCACTTGGGCTACATTACTCATACCACCTGTTAAAAATAAAATGGCGTCCTTTACAATTTCAAAGAATATTATTCATACGACCTGTATCCAAGAGGTTAAATGTTAAAAAATCAGAAGCTAGTTTTGAAGCTAGTAATTACTAGTTAGTCATTGGAGTTCATGTTATTTAAAAACCATGTCATATCCGCAATGCAGCTATTGTTTAAATTAGATAATGGACCAGGAGTGTCATACGTGACTCTAATCGCCGGCCTTGAACCGTCCACTGTCCAATGTCCGCATTTGCTGGTCTCGGGTTTCCCCTGTTTAAGTGGCCAGCAATTTGTGCCCGGACATTACCATTGTGGCGGCTCAATTATGGGCGTGATTGGGGGAGGCAAGGCGGTCATGCCATTATAGTGTGCATTATAGTGGACGCTATACCCATATTTGTTCCCGATAACCGTTAGGCAACACCCTCGCCTCGCCTCTCCTCGGTTTGCCTTGCTGGAGCGGCAATTAGACGCTTGCCGAAATCACACACCGATAAATTATTAGCTGTTAAAACGAGGACTCTTAAAAGTTGCCACTTTTTTGGCACGGCTTCCCCGGGTGAGGACAAAAAAGGAGCAAACTAAAATGGAGAAATGTGTAAAACGGCATCAAATATGCAACACTTTTTCTTTCTCATCGCCTTGGCAAACAATTGGCCAATTAAGTCGAAAGTTTGCCAGCTTGTAGTAGGAAGGTTCCCAGCCATCCACCTTATCCACCCGCTCCTCCTCCTGGTCCCTGTCCATTGGCCCCTAACCGATGGTCATTGCATGCCAGGCGCACATTTTGTGGCCATTTGCGTGCCGCCTTTTAGTCCTTACTGGGCCGTAGCCAACAAAGGGGGGGGAGCCATTGCAACTCGTTACGTGTTTTATGCAGATTGCCAAGCCGGCCTTTCCACGGTTTACATTTTCGATTTTCGGCTCTTGCTTTTGGCCACTTTTGCCGCAAATCGCAGACACGTCGGCATCGCCAATTCAATGGAACTCTTTTGGGGGGCATTCAGTGCAATATTTCATTTTTAATTCGGACCCAAGAGGTGTGGATTTGATTTAGTTGATCGACATTATTTTGTATCCCCCAGCCGGGCATTGAGCGGAGAAAGCTCTCAGCCATCAAGTCCTCGTAAATAATACAACGAATTTGTCCTTTTTTTGGCTTTCATACTTTCATTTATTTTAGGTATCTTCATTGTTCATATATTTCCTTTACTAAATGCCTGTCGAAATCATTGAACGTCTCAGCTAATTAAGTTAATGTAATTACATAATTATTTTAAATATTGGTAACATTTGGTTTTTGCTTCATGGAAGAGAAGAAACTTGTTGGATCACAAAGGTTTTTGTTTTCGTTATCGGTTGGTTTTGGTTTCAACGACTCAAATACTCAAACGCTCTCTAACGAAATTGGTTGAAGAAATCAAAATATTGAAGAAATATTAAGATAACCAGTTTAAAGCTTATTTACATAGATAAACATAACTAACAACTTGCAATAGATTTCGTTGGTTTTAGGCTTACATTGGTTAGGCTAGATTTCATTGCACATGCGCTTTTGGAGCTCTACTTAAGGAGTTATTTCACTTTTTTTTAGTTTCATTTATTTCGTTTACGGTAAGGCTGAAGACAGAGTATTAAAATTGTTTATTGTTTAAGAGTAAAAGTTTTTTATAAAATATATTTATCATATATCAAAGTTAAGTTTTAAGTATTAAAACTTAGTTAGTTAGTTAGTTAAGTATTTATTCGTAGGTGTATATTACAGTTTACCATTTCATTTTATACAGAGCCACTCGTCCCAGACGACGAGCTTTATTTTGAGCTAATAGTATTTTAACAGTACAGAGTTAATTCATTAAATATATATATATATTTTTTGGTTTTCGGATTGGTTTTTTCAAAGGTTGTAACTCGAATAATGCAAACACTTGATCCACTAAACAAACTAATTGTATTTATTAAGTTTTTCTCGATTTTCTTGTATACGCTGTAAGGTGTATATATATTTGGTTGTATAATTACTAAATGGTATTTGAGTCAATATTTATTATGCCGTATGTGGTTCTATGTATATATTGCAAATTTTGTAATACTCTACTGCTACTTTAATGGTATATTCATTAATTATTTCCGCATGTCTCTTTGGTAATTGGTCCTTAGTACACTACATAGAAAGCGTTTAAATAATTTTGGTTTCTTGGTATCGTTTTATTTATATTTGTTTTCATAAATATCCATAACACACTTTTGGACTCTCTGACACAGCATCGCACTTATGGCTTCATCTCAGTGGAGGAAAAGGAACTGGGGAGGACGTTCGACCTAGGCCCATTTAAAGCAAACACCTTTATCCTTTATCCTGCGTGGGTGTGTGGGTGTTGGACTCAGAGCAGCAGCTGTCCTTTTACAGGCAGCACAGCTGTGACGACCTTTCAGGCTAAAAATAAGCGCCTTTACACGAATACACACACACACAAACACACACACGATGTCCAGGTGAAACTCTGCTCACCTGTGTGCTCGCATTCGCCAGTTAATTGTGGACAGGCTAAGCCAAACATTGGCATGATTTTGACTACACTTTAAAACGATTCTAAACTTTAAAACAGGTCTATGAAAAAAATTAAAAAAAAGTATGCACTGTTGAAACATTAACTTTAAAACTCAAACCCTATTTTAAAGCTACATTTTGATTATTTTCTCTTTAGTAAATAGTAGAATTTATTTCTTTCACTGTAACGTCTAAAAACGCGACCGAAAGGACGTAAAAAGCTAAAACCGCCAGCGTCGCACATAAAAGTGTCAGGCAGACATAAATTTATGTTGGCTTGCAATTTTCCAACACCAGCACACATCACTGCCTACCTGAGTGGGTTGTGGGTCGCTATGGTACGGTATGGTATGGAATGGTAGGCTTGTAAGTACGGAGGGTTTATGTTTTTGCGGAGCCTATTTTGCGACCAACGCGGCTTTATTATTAAAATTGCCCTGAAAGTTGGGGGGCAAAAACTCTAAACCATGAGGATTGCTACTGCTGGTATTTTTATGCACTTGTATATTTTTGCAAAAATA